>NW_026606605.1:0-600000 GCF_029890125.1 Rhinichthys klamathensis goyatoka
TCTCTCTCTCTCTCTCTCTCTCTCTCTCTCTCTCTCTCTCTCTCTCTCTCTCTCTATATATATATATATATATATATATATATATATATATATATATATATATATATTAAAAAACAGATACAAATAATACTATATTCATACATGCATACATGCTTGAATGCATTTATTTTCTAAAGTAAAAATTTACTAATCTATACTGTTATATAATCAGATTAATTTTTCAAGTAACTAGTAAAGTAACACATTACTTTTTCAATTTATAACAAAATGTCTAAGTTACTTTTTCAAATAAGTAACTCTAGTTACTTTTTCACTTTTATTGACTGACAGCTCCTGTCCCCATGTTGAGAGAAATAAAGTGAGGTGTTGTGTGCACTGTGTATACAAGATGGTTATTTTAGTTCTAGACTAATACATTTACTCATCTCACTTGCACGAAAAACATTCAGTATTACTCAAAATGAATAAAAACGGTCTCAGAATTGTATGCAAACCCTTTATAATTAACTATATTAAATTATACAAATATACTCATGTATTTAATCTCACTTTATTAACCAATGTCTTTGCTGCTGACCTTCAATGACCTTCAATGATCTAATTCAACCATACTAAATAAGTAAAAATTATATTTTTAGATTATATTTAGTAATAAGAGTGTTGAAGTTCCTTCTCCTGTATCCTATTGTTCTTTAATCCAGAATAACAGCAGCTGAAAGGTTTGTTTGAGCGGAGCCCTCTACTGTACAGGCGTAAATATGCATTTCCTTCAGCCTGAGGCTTATTCATTTCATTTTTGGTGTGAAAGGGCCTTAAAATTTGCCAAAAACATAACTTTTTTTTTATTGTTATTAAAAAACAAACAAGCAAGCCCAGCCCAGGTAAGAAAAAGTAACGCAAAAGTAATGTGTAACATTACTTTTCATAAAAACTATCAAAGTCATGCAATTAGTTACTTTTTTGGGGAGTAAGGCAATATAATGCACTACTTTTGAAAATTCTTTCCCCAACAGTATGTATATATATATATATATATATATATATATATATTTTTTTTTTTTATAATTCTTTGATTAATAGAAAGTTCAAAAGAACAGTTTATTTGAAATGAGTGCACATGAGTGCATAACCGCGATAGAGAGGATATAGTTCAAATCTCTGACAAATTTCTACCAGTTAATTGTCTACCGGTATATCGCCCACCCCTATATGTGATGTATTAATTTCTTTAAAAGTTCTTATTGAACGCCACGGTAGTAAACATATTATACATATAAATGTACATTTTGAATCTTAAAATATGTAGGCCTATCTATTTTTTTCTTGATGATATGGTATTGGACGGATATAACCAATGTAGTATATTAGTGTATTTAATTGACTTTACTGTCTAATTTGGAAAAATACTGATACAGACATTTACATATGTGTCACAGCAGGTGTTGCTTTGTGTGTGAGATAATGTGTGTTAATAGGGCAGCGAGTCAGCTCACCTGAGGAGTGCAGCTCTCTGAGGGTGATAGTGTTAAAGAGGGAAGAGTAAGTGCTTTTGTGATCAATGTAGTCCAGGAGCCTTGCTGTTGAAAAGTGAATTGATCTTCATTGAGAAACACAGTGTCACCTTAGTGTTTTATTACATGTGTGTGTTTGCAGGAGGGTTCATGTTAGTTCCTTTTTGTGGGTCTTTTGTGTCCAGTGAAAATAAAGGGTAGACATGCTGCGTGAGAAGGCTTGTGTGTGTGGGCACACTGTCTGCCTGAGAACATTTTATATGCTGAAATGCACTAGTAGTAGCATGTTTCAGCATGTCCATGTGTGGTTTGTCTGGTCATTTGCCTTACACATTTTTATAGTATACTGATAATTGTTCTCTACAAAGAGAGATTTACAAAGCCTCATATGAGGGAGGAAGTGAGGCTGGATAAGGTGAGAAAGAGAGGTGGATTTAGTTAGGTGGAAAGTTAGTAGTCACATTAGCCTTATCATTTATTAACCATTTACATTTATTTTGTTTTAAAGGGGCATATCATGGAAAAGTGATTTTCCTTACTCTTTTGAAATACAACAGAGTGATCTATCATGTAGACGTGTTCAAAAAACAAAACGAAACTCCACCGAGTCCTTCATTTTGAGACCGTTTATGGAAATTAAGATGCAAACAGATAATTTAGAACATGTCATGGTAATCAGCATATTTAAATATGACTGCCAATTCAGTGTTCAGCAGTTGGACTCATTTCACAGGCAGTTGAAGGTCATTTGCAAAATAAAAGTCTTAAATGCTTATAAAATGGTTTGGTAAACATACATTTCTGTCCTGTGTTAACGTATTTCACAATAAACAGGAATTTAGAAATAGAAATTATAGAAAAGATACACATAAAAGAAAAGAAAAGATAGAAATTATACCAAGTATAGTAAGTATACTATCAACTTAAATCTTTTTTAAGACGCGTTTTTTTAATAATCTGAAATCTGAAACTTTATTCCAAAGTGTCTTATTAATGCAGTTAGTGTCAAGCACGCAGAACATGCTCAAAACACACACATTTGAATGTGTGCCAAATGAAAGATGCATGTTAGCCCAAGTTTATTTGTATTTATCACATTTCCCACACACCGGTAGTTTCAGTTTCATTTGGCTTTTATAATAAATAACGTATGTGACGGGTATAACGTTTTCATGTTGCGAGAATCGCTGAAGCTTTTATCACGGTATACGATGTTATCACGATATTGAAATAAGTTGCAAAAAAAAAGTGTTGTCGTGCTATAACAGGTTTAATAACTTTTTCTTGTAACTAAAAAAACTGAACATACAAATACAATAAAGCAGTACACGAAATGTTAAAAAAAAAAATCTGTCCTTTTTAGGGTCTCTTTTAGGGTTTTTCGGTAAGTTCCGTCGCAAAATATACGTCATAAAAGCAGTTTTTTTTGTTTTTTTTTGTTTGTTTTGTATTTTTAGGTTCGGTGTTAAAAATGACAGCGTAAACGCTAAGAGAATCGGGAGTAAATTGATCATTTTTAAAAAGTTGAGTTGTTTACTTTGTACATCAGGTGCGTTGTATCCACATCATACTGGTGAAAATGGACAGACTAATGATAAAGTACATTCAATTCTGAGTAATGCTAATAAACAACATGTAATTAATATATAATTATTTTGAATTACAGCTTGAATTTGCATCGTTTTATTGTAAAAAAAAAAAGTCATTTAAAACTACAATCATTACAAGAAACTGACTAAAATGTGAACTAAAATAAAATGCTAGAAAAATGTATGAAACATCTTGAATATGTGCATGTGTGTGTGTGTGTGTGTCTGAATATTGTGATGGATATAAAGACTGTTTGTTGCCGTGGTGACCTGCCCACAGTAGATGAGTCTTTAATTGGGCCTTTGTTCACCTAGCAGCCGTTTCCATGGCTCCTGGCAAAGGCGCTAGCACTAGCAGTGTCACACACCTCAGAAACACAATCAGGCTTTTGGGAAGTTGTCTAACAAACACAGTCTCTGGGTTTTGATGTGCCGTGTGTGTGTGTGGTGGACTGTGGAAAGGCCTGTACAATGTTTGAAGGATTAGAGAAGTGCTTTTGATGAAGCGTAGCGGCTCAATGACCACCACCTCGCTCAAGACCTTCTGCTAATGTGTGCGAGTGTCACTCTCCATCTAAAAGAGATGTTGAGCTTGCATGCTGATCTTTTATTCATCTTAGCTCAGAATGCAGTATGCCTGAGCCACATATAGGAGAATAACCTGGAACAACTGATTCTGATGCCATCATCTTTACAAACTCACACACTATGCACTCACACACAAACACTTCAGTTGATAATCATGAGAAGGAGGTATTGAAGGATAGGAAAAGATTATATTAGTGTGGAAAGGCCACTAACTTGGAGGAGAAGAGGCTGTCTGAAATAATCATGCAGTCATTTCTGATCATGACTTTCTTCTTTTTTACATTTGATAGATTTACATGTAGAACGCTAAATGCGGCTGCTTAATTTTTATAAAGAGATTTTTGATTTCCCATGAGTCTGGAACTTAATCATCGTTGGTAATGGTCATTCTTTATTTCTCTTGAAACCTTTTTTAAAAGGAAAATGTGGGACATCTTATGAAAAAGGAATCATTTTTTTGGGATTTAGAGACGAACACACATAAACGAGGGATTATGTGTTTGTATGTACATAAAATCTCAGGCTCTGCCTAAAATGCTGCACCTAATGTGGACTTTGATGATTGTTATTTCTGTCTTTTTTTATTCAAATTAGTGTAATGGTATAGATGGTGACAGGCATTTATTATCCAAATGCTGGATCAATAGCATTTTAACAAGTGTATTTAATATAGCACACAAGGGATTTGTTCATTTTGATGAATGCTTATTTTAATATTTACTCAACTTAAAAACGTAATTTATTCATTGACAGAACTATATAGATTTATAAATATTCGCAAGGATTATCTGATAAAGTAATAATCTCATGTTGGCCAAAAATCAGCCGATTAATCAGCTCAGCTTCTAGTGTGTACTTATCATATAGTGTATAGTGTATATCTATAGTGTACTTATCACTAATAAATGTGTGGTCAATGTAGTGTTACTGTTACACAGTGTAATCCCTCTAACAGTCGACTTTGTTTGTTACAGGGAGCATGCGTGAGTAACAGGTTTCTGTGGCGGGACCTCAAGCTCCTCCCCTCATCTGGAGCCCCTGCGCTGTAGGATACGAGACCGCCTTCCTTCACCCACTCTGACCTCAGTTCAACAGGTACGCATTGAACTTACAGCAGACAATTATGCCATTATGTAATTATTCTTTATTATATAAAGTGAATTAATATCAGCTCAGTTTTACTCACAATGCATAGTTACTTTAGTGTGACGATGAAGCAGTTCACATATAGTGTCTGAAAGTAGTAGCCATACTGGTAACACTTTATAATAACTGCATGCTATTAATCATTTGTTAAGCATGAGTAAACAGTTAATTCATCATTTATAAAGCATTAATAGACATTAATAAGCAGTTTATAAATACAGCTATAAACGCTTTTTTTCTTGATTTATAAGCATATCTATAATGCGTTTAATAATTGTATTTTCATACCTTGTTAATGATCAATTAATAATTTCTAAATGAAGTATAGCATTATTTACAAACAAGAGTTGTCAGTCATTCATAAGATCACTTAGAAAGTGTAAGTAAATGTAGTAAATACAGGTAGTTATAAAGCATTTAGTAGTGGTCAGTTAACTATTTTGTGAGCTAATCTAAAGTGAGAACTATTCATGCCTTGTAAAGCATTTATAAATGAGATTTGAAGGAGCATCAATCTTCTAAACAGTAAAATGTAACAAACACAACACAGTGATACAGAACATAGAAATATTTAACAGCCTTTAAATCTCCTTTATAAATGCTTTACAAGAAATGAATAGTCCTCACTTTAGATGAGCTCACAATCATAGTTAACTGACCACTACTAAATGCTTTATAACTACCCGAATTAACCCTGAATTACAGCATAAATACATGTTAATAAAGCATTTATTAACACACTAAGTAACCATCACTATATGTCTGAATAATAAGATGTATGAATGTACATTTAAATAGTTTATTAATTATTTACTTACACGTTCTAAGTAATCTTATGAACCACTGAAATAACTGGTTTATAAAAAATGCAATTATTCATTTAGAAATAATAAATTGATCATTAATAAAGGATGAAAATACAAGTATTAAACAAATTATAGATATGCTTGTAAATCAAGAAGAAAGCATTTATAGCTGTATTTATAAACTGCTTATTAATGTCTATTAATGCTTGATGAATTAACTGTTTACTCATGCTTAACTAATGATTATTAGCGTGTAGTTATTATAAAGTGTTACCGTAATGGTTTATTAATCCCCAAGGGGAAATTCTTTGTCACTTCTGGGCTCTTTTGGCCCTTTGGACTTTTAAAAAATGAAATATCTGTAAACACACTTTTTTTTTCACACTCCCCCTAGTTTATTTAATTTGTCCAACAGTGTATACACATGTAGTATGCTACAGGAAAATGTGGTCATTGTTTTCTTTTCTTACTCATCCCACCCCACCCCACCCCACCCCTTTAAAATAAGCAACATTTCCACCACTTTGTTGTTTCCACCACGTCTCATATTATATATTATATTTTAGCAGTCTGTGGTGGTGGAAATGCCATTTTTGGTATAAAATGGCAGACTCTTGTCTTACTAAGGATAAATTCACAGCTGGCATTTTATTTTTTCAATATACACACAATTAAATCATATTTTCAAACTTTTTGTATAATTTAACATTACATCCTAATTCTAAATTATGGGCAATAGTATTCGGTGCTATAGAAATTAGCCACAATATTGGACAGTTATAATTTCAAACAAACTGGAATCAATTTGAAACCAAATCAAATGGTTTATGCAAAACAATAAAATCTAAGCCATTTAAAGTAGTGGAATGTAATAATGAAGAGATGAGAACAACTTTTAAAGTATGTTTTAATGTGATCTTCATATTTCAAAAAGAAAAAAATGAAATTGTTATTCAGATAAAAATCTAACTGTCTTGTTGATATTTTCAGCAGTTTGGTTTAATGTGAGTGTGTGTGTGTGCATAGCAGTCTAAACTTTAAATAGACAGTAATGCATATTGATCTGGGTTACACCACAAAATGGCTGAATGATTGCAAATTGAAGTATTTAATTGTACTTGTTGTTTCTGCCAGACTTTGCATTGGTAATCAATTTGTGTTTGTTTTCTGCATTGGATGCAGTTTTTGCATCACAGCTCCCTCCATCTCCGTCACCCCTTTTTTCCGTTCTTTTGTGAGTCTTTGTGTGTGTGTAGCTTGTTAGCAGTGCTGGTTTGAAAGAGCCTGTGCTCGAGGCATGTAATCATCTGTGAGAGGAAGAGGAAGTTGCAAACACAGGCTTTGGGGAACCGTGGTTGTATCTCAGTCCTATTTCAACACCAAATTTGACTATTCAGTGTAGATGCTCTACATGCATCAGGCTTAAAATGGACCTCCCTCAGTTGTTCCTTTGTGAGATCGTCATTATTTCCTCTTACTTTCCTCTTTTTATGATGATAATTTCTTAAACCCAAAAAGTAGGAAAGCATTTTTTTGTTTTTAGCTGAGAATAGAAACATAAAGCCTTGAGAGTTTTCTGTTCACTATGTCTGTCTATTTCAAGCCCCTTGAAACACACACACACACACACACACACACACACACACACACACACACACACACACACACACACACACACACACACACACACACCACAGACTCGCACTTTGTCTCAGAGTCAGTGACATCCCCCCTTACTACCGGTTTCTGAAATTAGACTGTTACATTGTGCACTATTGTTGCATTCTGGGAAATACTGCAGACCTCTGAAAACAGGGATCCTGTTATAGTTACTTTACCGATTGGCCCATCCCCATAAACACACATGGGATTTATGGGAAAGTGAGAATCATCCATCTCTTCAACTACATCCTCCTCCTTTTACTCTCTTTCTTCATCTGTTTTTGCTCAAGTGCTGACTTTGGATTTTGTAGTATGTTTATTTAAGGACATTAGTTTTTACTATGTCAGGATGGATGGGAAATTTTTCATACTGCACAGACACAGACACACACACAGACACAGACACACAGACACACACACACACACACACACACACACACACACACACACACACACACACACACACACACACACACACACACACACACACACACACACACACACACACACACACACACACACACACACACACACACACACACACACACACACACACACACACACACACACACACACACACACACACAGTGCCCTTCACACACCAGTGGTTATTTGAGTTATAAGCTTGTAGTCAAAATTAAGTGTGTAAAGGAACTGTGCCACTGAATAATTGCAAGAAAGAACATCTTTCTATTGAGCTGCACGCAAATAAACAAATCATACCTAGCAACCAGTATTACCAAAACAAATGTGGTTATTTTAATGAATCATTCAGAAAGTCTCAGTTTGAATCAGTATAACGAAACCTTCATTGAACGAACTCTCTGAATCAGTCACTGTGGTTACTGAATCAACATGTAATCTTACTTGCATAAGTGCAAGTTATCTTTACTTTCAGTGATCTCTATCTCAAAATGAAACCAGGTTTGTGTGTGTGTTGTGTGTATACAGGATACAACAGGAAAAAGCAACAAATCCCCAATGCTAGGTTTCTTTTCATTTATTTTGAACAGACAGTGGTGCAAATTACAGTTCCACCTAGCGGCATTTAGTCCCCCTGAGGTACAGTTCAGACTCCTTTAGTGTACTAAGCAGAAAACAGGTCATATTATTTTTGCATTGCTGGTAAAAAAAAAAAAAAAGGTATTTGGTCACAATCAGCTACACAAGTGAAAAGCACCTCTTGCAATATAAAAGTAAAAAATAAATAGAATAAGGAAAAACAAAACTTAGAGAAAAACAAAACTTAGAGAAACTTAGGCACATGAGAGTGACAATGGCGGATGCACAGTTTAGTATTAAGCTTTTTCAAGAAATCACGGAAAGATGAGAGAGAAGGAGAAAAATAGCCTATAAAGAACTATGACAAACGCGACAGCGACTACAAAATAGGACTATTTCTGTTTACATTAAGCGCCATCTAATGTCAGGGAATGAATTTCCATGTTCACTCGGCTCATCGTGTGAACACAAAAAACGCGTTGAAAAACGCTGACGAATAACGCGCGCCGCTATCCAGGACACACATATTTCATCACTGGACTGGACTGTAGTAGTGAGACTTTCACGACACAAATGCCAAATGATTTTGTCTTATAACAGCGGAAACAACTTAAAATACTCTATAAATAAATATTTATGGTCATACAGATAAGAGTATCATTTGAAACTGTAAAGGATGTACTCACAATAAAAACAAAACATTGTGCTTTTGCAAAATAAAGAAAACAAACAGGATGCCGTGGATAAATTAAGCGAAAATCAGCGAATAGGCCAATGGCGAGGCGCCAATCTTGTTTTGGGTTGGTGAATAGATCGTCTCTTCTTCTTCTGCTCTATTTCCTGTTGTGGTGGTTAGCAAACCGTGTTGCATTACCGCTCATGTCCGCTTCTGGATTGTACTGTGGATCGCCTATGACTGACTATACGTCTTTTGACTGTATGCACCGAACCGTGACGTCTATGCTGCGACCGTTCGGAATGAATATACACACTTAATATAATAATTGCATATAAATACAGTAACATCACTACTTTTTGCCTTGTTACTCTTTAACACTGTCACACACATTTATGTCTTGTCAAAGTATGTAATATCTGAACTACAAAAAGCAAATATGAGTGGCAGAAACAGAAGTGATTCCCACACAAAACTGATAGCAGAAGTTTTACACAGACTTGAATGTCTCTTTAGAGCAGGAGCTGGCCGTGCTCTGCAGGAGTCATTAGGAGACTTAAGCTCGCTGTGATAACTGGTCTGGGTCTGTTAAACAGCCGCGATTCTTTTGCTGTCATTCACAGAGAGTTCATTATGCAGGACTGTATCTCGCTTTTGTGTTAATTATGAAACGAAGTCTGGCAGCTCCATCCTGCAGATTTTTTTTCTTTGATGTTTTATGATCTCACTCACGCACACACACACACACAGTCATGAACCTCCACATCTTGAACATTTTTTTAACAACTCTCCTGAATATCTGATGAAATATCATTTCAGGAAACTTTTCTCTCTTTATCTCCCTCTCATACTTGGAGTCTGTCCAAATCAGTTTTTTTTTTTTTTGCTCTCACAGTAGGTGGCTTGTCTTTCTACATTGAGGTTTATTTGGTTGTCTATTTAAATGTCTGTTACTCTCTAAACTAATTTTCCTCTCTCTTTTTTTAAAACAAAAAAGAGAGAGTTTTTTTTTTTTTTGATGTATATGAAATACACTACAATTCGGGTTAGTTTTTTTTTTCTTTTTTTTAAGCAGTCTCTTATGCTCAACAAGACTGCATTTATTTGATTAAAATACAGTAAAAAGTACTTGTAGCAACAATGACCTTCTTGTCACGTAGAGGTGTTGTAGGATTATTTCTGACGCGTGAGATTCAAACAAGACGCTTTCAGTCCAGTACTGCATTTATCCCTTTATTTGTCACAGTTCCGATGCCAAAACACATTATATTTCATCTCTTCAGCTCTCTGGCTACCCAGATACCTATTAAAACCCACACTCCACCCAGTGTCTAACTGTGGAACTACAACATATTATAAATAGAGCATAATGGCTGTTAATATTGTAAAATATATTATTTGCAATTTAAAATAACTGGGTTTCATTTTAATATATTTTCAAATGTAATTTATTCCTGTGATGGCAAAGCTGAATTATCAGCATCATTACTCCAGTTTTCAGTGTCACATGATCCTTCAGAAATCATTCTAATATGCTGATTTGATGCTAAGGTAACATTTATTATTTTTTATTAATGTTGAAAAATGTATTTATTTATTTATTTACAGTGTGTTTTTAGAGCTACAATTTTAATACTGTTGTATTTCACGGGACACTCTAATTTGTCACTGAATCATCAGCCTTCTTTGCACATCTATCCCAACAAATCCATTCATCACGATTTATGCAAATGATTTTTTGAAGTGCTACAGGTGTTTGGGAAAGTGCTGTAGTGGTTTTTGTTGCTATGTTTTGCTTTCAGAGATGTACAGTATGAAGAGGATACTTTTTAGCAAATGTGAAATATTTTTGGGACAAAAACTATAAAAGCTAAGATGGTCTGGTCTTTCAAATGTGCATTAGACAACACATCGATTTAAAAAAAAAATAAAAAAAAATAACCATTGTTTTTTTTTAAAGAATTGATTCATTAAATTATTTTATTATGTGTGGATATATGTCCTGGACATGGTTACAAAGCCTGGTACCAGTACCAAAAACAATGTGAATTCTGTAGAGTATTTGATCAAAGTGTGATTCTGGATGGACAGTGTCTCAAATTCAGTCCAATTATTCAATGCTATTCCTCATTCCCAGGTTCTGATGGCCCTGACCTTCCTATAACTGAACTGGCTTTGTTCCTTTGAAATATGTTAAATGCAGCAGTTGTTTGTGTCATGCAACTATCAACAGTCTGAAGAGAAGACCTACTGAAGAGGGCCGATGACTAGATAACACAGATTTTAATCATGTGATCCTCAGTGTAGCCTACATAATGCATATTTAAGTTGAACTGACAAGCTTACTAATTGAAAAAGACTGGAATCACATCACACATGGATCATATGCTATGCACACAAAAATAGAGCTGTGTCAGATGACTATTACCCACCCAGAGCGTTTGGACGCATGCAGTGCATGCAGCGGGGATGTGCGCTCCTGCAGTTAACACGCATGTTAGTTGAGCTGAAATCTGATAAAGCGTAGCCCGTTCGATTTTTATGACCCATTCGTACTGTAATACCATCAACCTTGTAATTGGTTTATCCGGCTGCTGTTTGGGATGGACTAATCTAATATGCATAATTCAATGTCGCACTGAAGTCAAGACCTGCATGAACTGAGTGTGCAAATGGAGTCTTGACTGTAGTAAGTGTAGACGCCATATTGAGTTTTTCACGAATGAAAAAAAGGAACTCTGAGGCTCTGTGGAACAGACGTGCAATCCAATCTGTCTGTCTGTATGTCCGTCTGTCCGTCTAGTTTTTGTCTGTCTTTTTTTCATATTTTTTTGTTTGTCATTCTATCTGTCATTCTTTATATGGTTTTGTTTGTCGTTCTATCTGTGGTTCTGCCTATGCTTCCTATATGTTGTTTTGTTTGTTGTTCTGTCTATGGTTCTTTATATTGTTCTATCTGTCTGTCAATCTATCTTTCATTCTTCATATTTGCATTTACATTTCGGCCCTATGGATCAGCGGTATGTCTGGAGAAAGAAGAATGAAGAATATGCTGAAAAGAACACTGCCTACAGTTAAGCATGGTGGTGGCTCAGTGATGCTCTGGGGCTGCTTTGCATCATCTGGCACTGGAAACCTGCAGTGTGTGGAAGGCAAGATGGATTCATTGAAGTATCAGGAAATACTTGGAGAAAACGTCATGCCGTCAATGAGGAAGCTGAAGCTTGGGCGTCATTGGACCTTCCAACAGGACAAATTCCACCAAGGCTTTGTTGCATACGAATTTCTGGAAGATTCAGTGGCCACCACAGTCACCTGACTTCAAATCCAGCCAGAGATTTTCAATGGGGTTCAAGGTGGCGGTTGCAGCACGCAAACCCAAGAATATTACTGAACTGGAGGCCATTGCTCATGAGGAATGGGCTAAGATTCCTCAGAAACGCTACTAGAAGCTGGTGTCTGGTTATACATCCTGTTCGCAGCAGGTCATAACAGCAAAAGGGTGAATTTAGGGAAACCACTTGAAACATTTGTTGTGTTGAGCCATTTCAATTACTTTTGTTTGATTTGTTTATTGCAAACAGCTGAAATTCTGCAAATTTTGTCAATAAACCTGATTTGCAATGGAGGTTGAATAATTTGATTACAACTGTATTGTTCTATCTGTCTGTTTCTCTATGTATATTTGATATAAATAGTGCATGAGGAGATACAGTGGCTTTCGCAGAGATATCATAATCTCAGATGACATTTTCTCTTTTCTCCATTGTGCTAGTGTGTGTCTGAAATAGGAGAACTTCACAGAAACATTTCGAAAGGGAGATAACAGAGGTGGAGGCGTAGGGAGAAAGATGGAGGGACTGTGAATAGGAATAAGGAGATGCTGTAGGGGTTTAATTTGCTTTTCTCTAACAGACGGCAACAGCCAAAGAAAGTTAATTACCCTCCCGTCTCACATCTCGATGTGTGTGTGTGTGTGTGTGATGCGACCAGGGGTGCGAGCAAGTGAGCGGGTTTCTGCGCCCATCTGTTTTCCTGCCAGCCAGAGTTGTTAAGAGGCTCTCTGCTTTAGAATGTGACTTCTCTATCTTTCACTCGTTCTCTTCCTGTGTCCCTTTCCCCCCTCATTTCTGTCTGTTACTCTCATGTTATCCGTTTTATGTACTGGATTTGTTTGTATGATCGAAGGCTAACTCATATTCAAGTTTGTGTGTGGCGTGTTGAACAGGAATCCCCCCCCCAGCATGTGACACACACAGGTGGTGTGCCTGTCCATTGTCTCAGTATCAGAAACAGCATGAATATTGCATTACGTGAAGACATGTTAAGAAGCCCTTGCAGGAAGTAACACAGGAAGTGAAACACCAACCTTAAAAGAACAATCACAGTCCCGCTCTGATATTTGCTAAGGGGGTTGCAGGTGCAGAACTTGCATTGAGAAAGTAATGTTATACTTGTAGTTCTCTTCGGATGGTGATTGTTTATAGGGGCAAACTCTTGTGTTTACGTAACTAGATTAAGTACTTAGAAGAAGAGTGATAGCTGTATCTGGCATCAGTGTGTATGTGTTGTTACCTCTATGAATAAAATTATGTCACAATGTTCTCACATGACCTAATTGCTGTCCGGATGCTCAAGCTATATCACGGAGTCATGCAAATATTCTTTTACATACATCACCCTGAGAAAAAATTACTGTCCACTGCTTATAAGACAATGGTGTTTGTCCAAGGAAGTGTGTTTTGCACATATAGTATGGGTGAATGGAACAAAAGGACTGTGCGTAAGAGAACAGGAGGGTGAAGAGAGAGATTTTATTCAAACTGTTTTGTAAAGAGTTTAGATGGTATTGTATTTTCATTAATTTTTATCCGTAGAATGACATATTGTAATTGTTTTTTTAATGTGATATTTAGTTTAGGTTAATGATGTCACACTTTGCCATTGTGGGCCGGTTGCACTAGGGATATGTGTGTCTGTTTTCATCTTTCAGGCCTGTGCTCACTCAGGTGTGTGTGTGTGTGTGTTGTCACGGTGATGAATGTCTTGCCCAGCTGGCGTGGGCAGGGGCCTTTGGCGTTGCCACTGTGATGGACGAGGGCCACCAGAACAGTGGCATTACTGCTGTGCCAGTCATAACCTTGAGCTCAACACACACAAACTCTTTGACTGCTGGTGAGACCCCCTCAGAGACATCAGATGCCAGAGGATTTTGGCAAGGCTTTGACTACTTTAACATCGTACTGCTCCGTTTATATATCTCTTAATAGTCGCACCTGTGCATATTAGCGCACAGACACTGTCACTTAGATGTAATTACTAACCCTGTACTAGAGTAATACAGTATATTTATAAACACAAAATACGTAAGTATTTTTTATTTTTTAATTTTATTTTTTAAGTTTGAACGTTTGCAGTTAGTAAGATTTTGTTTTTAATAAATTAAATCTAGTCATTTATTAGAAAACGCTTCCCTGCCAATGACGAGTTTTTACGGCTTTCTGTGTTATCACTGTTATAAGGTAGGGGCGCTATTACGCATCTCCTGAACGAATACAGTATCTCCAGATCAAAACACAGGCAAAGAAGTAGTAATCTCATATGTAAAAATAATGCGATCATCAACAATAAACAGCATATAAATCAAAATGGCCTAATTACTGAATGAAATGTCGACCCAGGAAGTGCCATAAGACTGTGAAGCGTTGGGATTGTTGATGGACTCGATCTACTCTTTCTACGTGATTTTCTCAGCTTTATGCTGAAAAAAGAAGAAGCTTTTTCTTATGAAAATTACCTACATTCAAGTGTTGATAAAAAAAGAATGAATTTCTTTTGGTTTGTTTTAAAGCAGAGGGTCTAAAATGCTAGTGCTGGCCCTATATATATATATATGAGAGAAATAATTCTTCAGCACCATATAAACATATTAGAATTATGTGACACGATATATAAATGGTCATATATGGATAAATAAATAAAACTAATAAGAAGTACATATTAATTATTTTGTTATTCTCTAAACAGAGTCAGATCATGTTACCACATTCATTATCTTCTTAATTAAACTAAAGTAGCAACAAGTCATGTACACACTTTAAAGAGTGTGTTTGAGATTTTGTGAATCATAAAAGTGTGCCATATAACTTTGATTAATGGGTGGGCCAGAAAATAAAGAAGAGTGACAGGATGGCAGTGGTCAGTGTTTCTTTTTGTCTTTTGATGGCTTTCTGTCCCCTTCAAATTGACTGTCTTAAGCAGATTTCCCTCTTCCCTTGAGCCCAAAGACTTCAAACTCTAGAGATACAGTTGGACGGGGACAATGACAGAAGTTTGGTACGGCTCTCCAGAGAGAGAGTCACTGAGGAGAGTCTTTCAGGTTTGTTTTTTTGTCAACTGCAGTGTGCAAGACAGCCTCCTACTCAAACATGCAGCACAAGAGAGTCTGTAATGGACTGGAATAAATAAATGTTGTTCCAACCCTGGTCTTTCTTTCTTCTTTGTTTTTTTTTTGTCCATATGAAGATCTGTGTGTCCAAATGTTGTTTTGAACCACAACAAAAACAGTTGAACCTTCTTCAAAATATCTTGTCTTGTGTTCAACAGAAGAAAGCCATACAGGTTTTGGATGACATTAATTTTTGGGTGAACTATCCCTTTATGTTTCTTTGAGTGTGGCACACTGTCATAGGATGCCACATAAAGAAATGGTTTTCTAAATCTGGTGTAATTCTTTTTTTGACCTGTAGTATATATATGACATACTTTTACACACACATTTACTGAATGAAGTATTTGTAGAGAAGGATTATGCTCTACAAATTGGTTTAGAATTTTTAGGACTAGTTTGATTTTGTAGCGATTCACTGGAGCTTCAAGTTCTCAGAGTGTGATTGGTGATGCCATGTAATTACGTTATAATGACCTCTCCCTTATCAAAGCATATCACACACTGCTTACCTCCCATAGGAACATCATCCTTCCTTCCCTTTCATTTTCTTCTTCATCTCTCCCCTTTTCTCATTGCATTTCTAGTTGGCTAATAAAAGATTCATTTCTAGTTCATTAATGAAGGCAGATGGCTGGATTAAAGAAACCCTGTTAAAGAACGGAATTTGCACCCACCAATAGGGCAAAGGTCAAATCTGAGATTCTGTTTGAGCAGTTTTTGGAATAATTACTCTGAATCATCTGCTAATGTGGTGTATTGAGTCAATTGTCTTATTAGTATTCTCCGTTCATTGCTTGAGTTGTTTGCCCTTAACGGAGGTCACAGAAAATAATGGAACAATGGATTTTTCTTACTCTTTTTAAAGTATTTCAAGTATTCAGTAAATTGGTGGTGGTGTTGTTCCTTTACATGCAAAGAGCTTAGGCAGTTATAACAGTGGTCATTTACATATGTCTTAAAGATACGTTAGCAAAAACAGACTGTTCTACAAGATTTATTTTCCGAGGGTTTAGAGAGACTTTTTTGGTGCAAGAAAACATTACTTTATCCATGGACTTTAGGGAAAAGTATAAAGTGTGATAATATGTCCACTCTATGGTCTCTTTGGAAAACCTCTAGTGCTTTATTTTGGTGTGAAGATGATAAAGTGTCTGTGTTTGTAACTTTTCCAGGTAGCTGTCTATGGTAAGCTATTACTCAACCTCGAGGCTTGTATAGATATACTATGTTTGTTGCTTGAGTGTGGTGTTTAAAACAGGCTGGTATACTCACTGTAAGCTGTAACAGGTTTCTGTATGCTTTAAACCATGGTGTCTGGTTGCTGGTTGTAGGTGTGATATATCACTGGCAACTTTTCAAGTGTTTTCTTGTCACCTGTGTTTGTGTGTAACATACTGTGCGTGTTTGTGTGTTTTTCAGGTGTGAAGATGAGGAAGTTTGCGTACTGTAAGGTGGTGCTGGCCACTTCTCTGGTGTGGGTGATGATAGACATGTTCATCCTTCTCTACTTCAGCGAATGCAACAAATGTGATGAAAAAAAAGAGAGAGGATTGCCGGGGAGAGACAGTAAGTACACACACACACACACACACTTTTTGGCATTATTACAAAGAATTGTTTTCTTAAGCACTGAATTCTGTAATAAATAAATACAGAATATTTTGGAATATTTCTATTATTTTGTGTCATCTCATGTTTAATGAATTGTGGCTAATATAGTTTTATGGTTACCATGGTAAATTCTTTGTCAGCTGTCTCCTCAATACATGTTTTGACAGATTTTCTTTTTATTTATTTATTTGCGGGATAGACAAATAAAACATTTAAATAGGTATACAATTGTGGAAATACCATATATATATATGGTATTTGCATACAGTGTATATATATATATATATATATATATATATATACTGTATGCATATAAAACTGACTTATCCCAACATCCAAACCTTACCCCACTAATTACACTGATTTAAGTCACATGAACCTTAAGTAGCTGCATCATAACAGTACCAGATCTTGTTCTTTATTTCAAGTTGAATACGACCCGAATTCTTCTCTGGTTATTGTAAAAGAAATGAGAACCATTTGTCAGTTCCCAAACCTATTATTTACTGTATGAATCTTTTTGTGCAATTTGAAGACATCACTGGATGTTCCCAAAAGAAGATTTTGACAGATTTAGCTCACCTCTGCAGACATTTTTGTTCCCAAAGTATACTGTAGCTAAATAACTCAAAACACAAATACAGCTAATACAGAAAGCACTCATCAACACACACACACACACACACACACACACACACACACACACACACACACACACACACACACACACACACACACACACACACACACACACACACACACACACACACACACACACACACACACACAGTAAGAGGGTAGGTATTGAACTGTGTGTATTTCTGTGGGAGAGAAAAAGAGTAGAAATATAATATGATAGTTTTAGAGCTGTATTGGCTCTACATCATCTGAAGGATACAACCACATTCCAGCTGTGCAGCTTATTTTAGAGGATGGAGAGAATGAGGAATGGAAGAAATCAAGAGCAGTGCTTCTCAACTGGTGGCTTGCAAGGCCATTCTGATGTGGCCACTAACCATATAAATGAGCAGAGTTTCAAAAGCAAAATGACAGACTTCTAACAGACAGATCAACCAGAAATATGGAGAAAATGCTTCCCTATATTTTGTGTTGTTAATGTCTTAATAGTACATGTTAATATTTGATTAAAGGAGATTTTAGATTACTTTTATATGATAAAAATGTAAGTACTGTGATTAGACTTGATATGAATGTAAAATATGAATCCTGAATTAAAACCAGTTGAGAACCGTTGATTTAGAGACTTTAAAACGAGCAGAAAGAAGATTCAAGTCGCTGCAGGTCGCCAGTGGTGGCTGCGCTGGAGGGCGTTCCCACTACTGGTTGCCTAGTAATGTTTGTGAGTGACATTCACGGATGTTACTCTATGTTAGACAACAAATATGTTGTCTTGCCGCTACAAACAAACATTTTGGAAGGAAAAGTCTAAATATAAATGGAATCAGTACATAAAATGCATAATATTAAAGATGAACGAGAAACAGTGAGTGCTCTTTGCCATCGCGGCTATTTAACTGCAGCAAACGGGCAAATACCGATCTATCTGGGTTCCCGAAACCATTCAGGCACGGAGTCAGTGCGGTGAATACCACATGGAGATCTATTTTTTACAGTCTATGATGGAGATATATCATAAATTATAGGACAGTTTCTGACTGCTAAAATGAGCTTCTCGTTCAACTTGCCTCGGTCAGACAGCACTGAAGAGTGACGCGCTCCACTGACTTCACTCCTATTGGTTGTCGCTCCCGAAAGTCGCTCTTCATTTGCATAAAGTTAAACAGATCTCAACTTTGTCACCTCGGCAGACACGCCCCACCGGTCGCCAACGGTCGCTGTCGCGCGTGTCGCCGGAAATCGCCCGCTCCCCATTGAAATGAATGGTATCGTGTCGCTTGTAGTGTGAACGGGGCTTTAGAAGGAACAGTCACTGAGAAAAAAAGTATGAACTGGATGGTAATGCAGTGGGAAAGCTCATCCTCTTACAAAGATTTCGTTTGTCTGACCCCTGTATCAGGTCACTTTGGTTTGTTCTGGGTGGTCACTCAAGAGCTGCTTTACTTTGGCCATCATCTCATGAAACAATAACCCTAAAATAATCTGCTTACCATATTAATAAAGCACATTTGTGTATGTTTCTATAGCGATGATTATACGATTTCTACCCCCAGAATACCTTATGAAAGCCATTGGATTTTGCGGAGCAGGGAAACAGGACAAAGTTGCCTTGTAATGCGCTCAGTCCGAACAGCTAAATCCTGCCCACTTGACACCCGTACATACACACACACAGTGTACGCACTGACACACACGACACAGGGCTTACAAACAGGCAGTTTGCCTCTTAGAGCAGATGTAATCTCTTACACGGTTGCAAATCTGACCTTAATCTCACCAAAGCATGCTTTTTGAGTTATTAATGATCAAAGCTCAGCGCTTATCTACCCACCCGAAATCTACAAAAACACACACTTCACACACACATGGCACAAGTAACAATTGTGCACGGACATCGAGGCCACACATTCTTTTCTGTGGGCAAACACTTAAATGTTTATGGGGATTTCTTTAACTTCAGACACTGGTCAAGTTTTATTAAAACTAACATTAGAGGTGAAACGGTATGAAAATTTCATATCACGATTATAGTGACCAAAATTACGATTATCAGTATTATCACGGTTTTGTTCAAATGAGATGAAAATGTTCAAAAAGAACTGATACACACCATGAAAACATTTCAACATATATATATATATATATATATATGCTTGTGTGTGCGTGGAGGGTCTACAACTAACTGTGACAAGAAAATTTACCAGCCATAAATATTTTTTCATATACTCGCCAACACTGATTTTTACTCGCATGTGGCGCTTGGCGAGTGTTAATTTTAGGCCATGTATGTATGTTTTTTTTTTTTTAAGTTTGTTTACTTGTTTGTCAAGGAGACCAGTGTCAGTGAAGAGCATGACTGAGATAAAATATGAATGTGTTTTATGTAAATAAATGTTAATGTAAATATTCTATGGGATTTGGGGACAGAATATTTTTACTCCCCCATTTCCATTCAAGCTGCAGTTTCAATGTATGCAAAAAAGTTTCACAGTCTAATTTGATTGTGTATTTGGGTTACATAAAATATGAGCTGTGCAAATTTGCCTTTGAAAGACAAAGGAGTCAGGCTTTTTTTTTTTGCCTGTTGTTCCAATCACAAAATACATAATTTGAGATGCGGTGGAAATGCAACTGTGGTGCTGTGGTTTTTCATGTAAAAATATTCTTTAAAAAAAACCCAGAATTCTCTGGTGATGTGTGTATATCCACTATTGGACAGATTAAATAAACTAGTGAGAGTGTGATGAGTTTATTTTCTAAAAGTCCACAGTATGGCATGTGCGTTTCTCACAAGTGTCCATAGTTGGAGAAATGCCCATACTTAATCAAAAGCCAAGGGAACAATCTTGAATCTGCGTGTTTGTGTTTCAGCTGTGGTTCAGAGGCCTCATGATGGCCCAGGGGAGATGGGAAAGCCAGTGGTCATCGCTAAAGACCAGCAGGAGAAGATGAAGGAAATGTTTAAGATAAATCAGTTTAACCTGATGGCCAGTGAGATGATCGCACTCAACCGATCTTTACCGGATGTCCGACTCGAGGGGTGAGTGTCTGCATGTGTGTATTCGCTACCATTAAAGTGAGATTGTTTTTGTTTATTAGATGAATTTTAAGCCTGTAACTGGCTTAATTGTTATGTTTTGAGCCGTGAGGGTTGGTGTTTGACTTTACAAAGATTGGCTGACGTATCACAGCGTGTGTGTGTGTGTGTGTGTGTGTGTGTGCACTCTTCACTGAGTGAAATGTGTGTGGCAGGGAGTGAAATGTAAACATTGATCCGTGAAATGTGTTTATTTTCTGCCCCTCAGATTAATTACCAGAGAAGTATTTTTTCTCAGCTGTGTTTGAAGCAAACCAATAGAATCAACATTTTCAATTAAAAGATAAGAGTGTGTCAATTACAGAGTCACAGTCATGACCTAACTTTACACACACACACACACACACACACACACACACACACACACACACACACACACACACACACACACACACACACACACACCGTCAGACCCACAACTTTCAACTTGACAAGAATGTGATCTAACTCTTATAACTAAGAACATACTACTTTATGTTCCTTGTAACAAACTTATTAGACTTTTTGATCTAAAAGCTTTACATTTGAGAATGTAAACATGATAATTTTTGCCTGTCCATATGTAATAAGTACACACATAATTCACAAAGCGAGATATACAGTAGCCTACCATTCAAAAGTTTGGGGTCATTGTTTTTTTTTCTTTAAATAAATTGATACTTTAATTTAGCTAGGATGCCTTCAATTGATCAAAAGTGACACTAATGCCAGCACAGCTTTTTTCAATGTTTATAATAATAAAAAAAAAAATTTTGAACATCAAATCAGCATATTAGAATGATTTCTGAAGGATCGTGTGACACTGAAGAAGACTGGAGTAATGATGCTGAAAATTAGGTTTTGCTGTTACAGGAATAAAATACATTTTAAAATGTATTAAAATAGGAAAGAGTTATTTTAAATTGGTATAATATTTTACACTATAACTGATGTTTGTTCAAATAAATGCTGCCTGGGTGAGCATAAGAGACTTCTTTCAAAAACATTTCAAACCTTTTACCGACCCCAAACTTTGGAACGGTAGTGTACAGTTGGGTAATTAATTATAGTAATGCATGTTACATGAACACTGCAAAGAATCTAAACTTATTACAGAACATTTAAGATTTACATAAGATTGAATATTTCATATGGTAGATGCTTTTCCCCTGTATTTTCACCTAAGTTAGGTTGTCTGGACTTGACTGTGGACTATGTAGCGTGGTGAATTGTTTGACGTGTCGCAATCATTCACCCTAAGTGTTATTTAAACACTTATTAACCTGTGAGTTTGCCACATCAAATATGGGCAGTTAATGTGTGTTGTAGAGGTCAGATTACTGTGTGTGCATAGTGCGTGAGTGTGTGTGTCAACTATTTCTTTTACGCTTTGCAGTATTAAGTTCACTGAGGTGAGGCAGAGAAAAGAAAAGACGTGTAGAGAACATGTCAAATTCGTCCTTGAGAAAGCAAACAAAAGCATGTTTGTGTGTGTGTGTGTGTGTGTGTGTGTGTGTGTGTATATTTGTATTTGTGACGCTCCTTTTGTTCCGTGGGATATCACTCCAAAACTGTTCTCTCTCCGTTCCCACTGCACTAAATAATGTGTAGTTTGTCCTTCTCCAGTGGACACACACACTTTCAAAAGACCTTGCCTTAAATATTTACGATTTTAATAAGTCCCTGGATGTTCTCTCCTTCAAGGCGTGACCATGGAAACTATTCCACCATGACAATAATGTCACCCGGGTCTCTGAGCCAAGTAAAGCAGAAGCACGTCTATGAAGCAGACGTAATATTCACACACTCGCATACAGCTGCACGTCAAGCATTACGTCAAGTGTGTTTAATGAACTGAATCATTAGCATATGCATCCTGGCAGTGTCTGGCGTGGTGATAAATCACTGGGTCACTGGAGGGATCTGTAGGTCTGATAAAAATGCCAGGATTATTGCTGTTTAATGAGTTTTGTAATTATGTTGTGCCAAATTTCTCTCTCTCTTTCTTTTGTGTGTAAATGAGTATAAATATACAAGCAGGACATTTTCCTTCAACATTCCTTCCTCATAAGCCAAACCCAATTCCTGCCTCTAACAAGTGCTTAATTTGTGCCGGATCCTGTTCCGGAAAATGTCAAATTTGTTTGCATCCCAGTATTTGTTTTACAAATGATCTGACAGATCAGATACATTGTCAAACTGTGACCGTGTGTGCATGTGCTTGGAGGTGACAGCCAGTCTTGTCTTTAAAAAAAAAAAAAAAAATTTTTTTACCTGTCAGACAGCATTTAACCCTGAACAGATATATTTTTGACCAACCTGTTTTCTTAATATTCAGTGTTGCATGATCCTACTGACAAATCTACAGCAACCGCATGATGTGATCATGTCAACATGCACAAGGAAGATTTCCAGCATCTTGTTAAATCCATGTCATGAAGAATTCGAGCTGTTCTAGGGTCCTACTGAGTATTTGAGATATGTACTTAATAAACTGGCCACTGAGTGTGAATGGAAAATAACATGCACCTAAAAACTTTTTTCTGTTTAATTGTTGTAAAATTTTTTTTTTGTAAAATACATTTTCACACAGCAGACCTATTGGCACCAATATTTTTTTAAAGCATGTTTCCTAAACACTCCCTTCATTGGTTGGACAAACAGATAGCCCCGCCCCAAACTCACACCATTGGTTGAGCCAATGTTGCTCTGAGCCACTCTGCTGGTAGATGCCGCAAGTACACTATATCTAAACCTAAAAAAACCTTCTTCATTGATGACCACACAAATTAGCTTTGTCTTCTGATTAAAAAAAATTTGCAAGCAATTGTTTATTTACTCATTTTCTCTGCATAAGCTGAAGAAGGAAAAATTAAACACTTCAGGTTTAGGATCCTTTTTTTTTATCTGGTTTGAGGATTAGATTCTGATTGGACTGGTTTGACAGTATCTTAGCAACGCTCTTCAAACATGTAATTATGCTTTACTGTGCATCAGCAGATGAACCTTTTCCCAGTTACCTCACTGTTTTCCCTGACCTTCTGCTCTCTCTCTTGTCTTACACACACACACACACCACCATAAGTGCGGTGTGATGTGTACTAAATTACTGTTTTGCTGCTCTGAATGGAGTAAAATGGAATACATTATTCTGTTTCTCTAAATTACATATCAAAGGAGGACAAGCTAGCGCCGGAGAGAGAGAGATGTGATATCAAAGTAGTAAGATATCTCAATCTCTACGGAAGGAAGGAAGTGGAATTACTAGGCAAGAAAAAAGGAAAGTGCAGATGAAAGCAACTGAAAATGTATCTGCCAAAGGGAAAAGTGTGTGTGTGTGTGTGTGTGTGTGTGAGCAAACATCTTTATGTATTTTTCACTGGTTGTGGCTGTTTCTTCCCGTACACACCCCTGCATAAACTATCTCAAAACTGTGTCGACTAGATGAGTCTCAGTGCCAGACATGATTCTTTTGGGATATTGGGAGTCAACACAGGAAACAGAACTTTGATTGACACAAAAATCTGCCAAAAGAAGAAGAACAGGAAATAAAGAGTTTCATATTTGAGTTTTCACATTTTTCGCATTTATAACATTAAATTAAGAACAAAAAATCTGAAAACATCTGATGTACTGTGTAGAGATAATTAAAACCAGTTATTACAAATCGTTCGATGAACAAAAACAAGCTATTTTTTATTAAACAACGAAACTTAAACATAAAAAGCTTGTTACTTGAAATAAAATAAACGTTAACTGAAAAAATATAGATCAATAATTTTCACAGTAAAATTTCATCACAGAAAGAGTGTGCTGTCCTACGCTATTCTTGCAAATATCAAGAGTGCATGTGTGTGTTATAATGATGCAGCTGACCATAGCACAGTGCATATTAGATATTGTTGTTTGTTGTTGGTCAATTCTTGTATAAAAAAATAAAGATAATGGTCTTCCTCAGATTTACATTTTCAAAAATTTGAATGAACCTGAACGTCCATATTTTTTCTCTGTAAGCCTTATGTGCAATACATAGGTATCTGACTTTAAACCCAGTAGGCTAATAGTCTGATTAAATAAGTGATCTTAGCTTTTAATATTCATATCCAGTTCTATTGCTGTCCACATGTAAATGTATAACTTTTCCAAAAAAGTATTGTCCGGACCTCCGCTGGGAAATAAATACAGATACCTCCAGTTGGAACTTTAATTGAACACCCCTGCTCTGGAATCTGGTCCCATTAACATATGATTTATTGTTGTATTGACCTTCATAACATGATTAGCTGTTCATCAGTGTGCTTTATTATCTGATTGGCTGTTCTGCATACTGTTTAATGATGTGATTAACATAATCACTATGCGATTCTTCAGTTAAATTATGCATTACTTTGTTCTTAGTTTTGCTCTCTCTCTTTTTTTTTTGCCTCTGTGTGTGACTTTTATTGGTTTTCCTTCCCAATGTGGTAAGCAAAGCATTTTTGGCTTGTATTTCTGTAATTAGCAGGTTATGCAGAACCATTAAAAGCATATGGTCAAGACTGTAAACTCACAGACAGCATAGATTTACACAACCACGCCAACACACACTGTTTTTATAGTTGTGTGTTGCGTAGAGAGAACAGCTTACAGCTGGGAACAATAGTGACCTTTTCTCCTTCACTGCATTCCTGCTGTCTGGGAGGGAACTGTGTGTGTGTGTGTGTGTGTGTTTGATGCTGAAAGCTGTACTGTGGTATGATAACACTATTTCCTTTACAGTTTGACAGTTTTTCTTTTTATACGTCTCTTTTACTTTCAGATTCAGGTAGCTTTTATTGGCAATGTAAAAAAAGTAAGGGTTGAGAAGCAGTGCCTTCTAAAAACATTGGATGAGAAAATAATTGACAGTACAAAATAAACACTAAAATAAATACAATGAAATATGAGATTGATTTATGTATAAATAATTTTCACTGAAGTACTAGAGTTTTAGGAGTCAGAGGCAATCTGAAATGCAGACAAAGACATGTGAAATTGGAAAATTATCAAGCATATTTTTCAAATTTTCCTAAATTTCTGCTAACACTGATGAATAAAAGATTGTTTACTCTACATTTGTTTTACACCACCTTTTGAGGTCGATTTTTTTCAAGAAGTCTCTCTTGCTCAATTCAAAATATTTTTGTATCACAATATTTGTGGCATCACAACCTATTTAAAGATTATTTCAGTCCTATATTGCCTTCAGTCTACAATGATTTTGACATTTATACTAGTCTGTGTTTTGGATTATGAAGCCACCCTTGACACCAGCTGGTTGTTTTTCTATTTTCATGTTCTGTTTTGATTCTGTTCTTTGATATGATGAAGGCGCTGGTCAGAGAGATTTGGATTTATGTAGTGTGTGTGTGTGTGGTTTTGAGATTAAGATGACTTTGAGAACTGATGACTAACCGATCCTGTGTGTCCTCTGGCTGTTATCGCTGCTTTAGAGGGAGAGGAAAAGTAGAAGAGAAAGGCTGTCCTCAATTATCCCTCCCAGACACAAACACACACACACACAGCCGAAAATGTGTGTAAAATCACACTGAGCTGCATCATTGCACTCGATCGAGTAGGATGTCCTGTAAATGACTGAATAACTACAGCTCACATTCTTCTTCCTCTGCATCTCTCTTTCTCTCTCTATGTGTGCTAAAGTCAAGCAAGATTTGGCCTGAGGAGTCTGAAAAAAAAAATCTAGTATAATAATGTGCGTGCGTGTGTGATGGAAGAGTTCTACAGACCTACGGCTGTTTTTGTCTCTCTCTGATTGCACCAACTATATCCAATTATTCCTGGGGCTTGAGAAATGTGATTGTGTGCGTGTCTGGTGTCTCTGAGGGTTTGTGTGAGCGTGTGTGTGTGTGTTTCATCTTTGATTCCTTCCATCTTTTGATCAGTCACTCATTTACACGTTGTTGCAGCTATTTTAGTCTGATTTAGACACACAAGCCATGGCCAGGCATATGCTACCTCACCCACTCAGCTCACTCACACTTGATGGTGTCTGTGCTGATTGGAGGGAAGGGATGCATGATCTCCCTGCATTACAAAATTGATTTTTATATAGAGACAGAAAATCTAGGAGAACGGACACCAAGGAATGAGAGAAAAATCTCTGCTTCATTTTAATCAGGCAGTTTGCAGGGTTGACCAATGAGAAGCCTCGGCTGCAAATTAAACCGTTGTCTGGGGGTCCTGAGAGTCGACATCAGGTTAATGAATTTAAAAAGAGCAGTCTGTGTGTTTCCAGATGATGAGTTTAAGAAAGATGGGGCCAGGAGGGGCTGTGTTACTGCAGTGATGGGACATAATGGACTACAACCCCTCACCTTCACTTAATTAATCGCGTGTGTGTGTGTGTGTGTCGAGTTGTAGGGGTGCAACGGGTCGCAGTTGATCCATGATCCGTACAGAGTACGGACCAGGCCCCACTGTTCGGAACGCATGTGATTCGTGGATTAATTGCTAAGTTTAACCATCATAGAGTGAAAGGGTGATCATAGAGTGAAAAGTTTATCATTTGCACGTGTTTTCTCTTGACTTGATCGCGTGCTGTAATCTGAGCGTACAGCCGCAGGCACCCAAAGTGCACACACACATGAAGGTGCGTTTCAGATAGCTCACAAACACCGAATTGATTCCTCTTTTGCGTCTCTTTGCGCTTGAACGGACTCATACACACAAAACTGTCAAACTACCCGTCTCTGCAAGTATTCTCGTAAACACAGTCGGTTATGTCTTAAGTGAACGTAAACAGTTGAGAAGGAAATCGTATGTGTATGATTATATTGGATCTGTTCATTAGGTCTTAAAGTGACAGCAGTCTATAAATATCTGCTGTTGTCTCTGTCATTAATGTTAACCAAACAACAAAACACATATTTAACAAAGATTAATCTATATTCAGTTTATACAGTGAACATTAAAGTGTTATTTTACATTTGATTACATTTCTGTACCTGAATACTGTTAGACCTTACTTTATTTGTAACTTTGTTATATTTTATTTATATGCTTGTTATTTGTGTATTTGTTCTTTTTAATGACTGTTCACTTGTCTTTAATAATGTTTAATTTTTAAAAGCTAGATTTTTGCTGTGGTATCGAAGTACTTAAAGTGGAAGCAAAGTTACATTAAGCCACCACCCCCCCTTTTTTTTGCTGATGCAAAAAATGATCTGATCCATGACTCAAAAAACGTAATATGATCCGAACCGTGAATTTAGTGATTCGTTGCACCACTAGCAAGTACGTTGGAAGGTGTTTTTGCCTCTAATGTTGTTTTAATGTTTCAATGTTATTGTTTTTTTGGAGCGTTGTGGTTATATCTTGCCTCTTAATGTGGTTTTGTGCTTGATGTTTTGTCTTTTTGGGTGATCGCAGGCCAGAATCCCCCAGCTGTGCCAGGGCAAACAGGAAATGAGGCAGGAAGTGGAAGCGTGTGTCCCACTTTAGCTCTCCAGATTCAACAAACACTGGCTTTCCTGTTCCTACCACAGCACAGACTGGCACAGTGACCTGCGCTTACATAATCGCCAAACAATCAACACATTCTCTGAACCCACCCACAGCCCCTCAAATGGCCAATGAGTGCCCTTTCTCTGGCTGACTGACAGAGATTTAGACCAATGAGAATGTAGAGGGATGGAATGCTTATGGGAACATTTATTGGAATAAATGTTGGAAAAACTTTCTGGAGGGACAATGGTGATGGGGACAAAATTGAGATGGGAGGAAAAATTCTATTTCAGATATGTTGCATTCCCTTGAGAAAGTTTGTTTTCGCTCGCAAAACTCACAAAACAAAGGATTTGCATGCAAACAAAAGTTTTGCCAGGGACCAGAAAGTTTCTTGGGGGAACGCAAAACTTTTGTGAGTGAACGCAGACTTTCTTGGGAGAGCGCTATAGTTCTGTGAGTGCGTGAAAGCATTTTATACTTTTATGCTAATATACTATAGGAAATGAAGCAGGAATGCTAATATGCATTTTATGCTAAATGCAAAAGAGTATTATTCTTTTACCATATCCCTTTACGGGCTCCGTATTGTTCACTTAAAAACCAACTAAAATTGAAGTCCTAAGTCATTTACTGCAAATCTTCCCTTTCTCCGTTCTTATAAATGCCCAAATTAAAATATGGTGTGTTGTGATGGTTTATGAGACTATGAGAACTAACTCTATGAACATTGAAAACAGTGATAGATGGACCTCTCAACCTTTGAGGGGACCAAGCGAAACATGATTATGTATTTCTGCTCAGCTAGCGACATTGTGCATCAACCACACTACAAACCCTAATACTTTTTCATATACTTTCTTTGTATAACAGTTCTATCTAAGAACGTATTAGACAGGACTGTTAAACAGATCGTAAACTAATAAAGATGAAGAATAGGAGCGCTCAGGCTGTGTGGCGTTGTGTGATGCTGTCAAAATAAATGTCCGCCTCGCTGTCAAAATAAGTCACAGCAACAAGCTGTGTCACTTCAGAATTACTAGCGGTGCGAATGCAACAAGGGAAATGACCCTAGGGGAACATTTATTTCTCTGGGAACCACCCTGGTTGCTAGTTCCTATAACTAAGTTCCTATAACTAACCGGTGCGAAAGGCCCATTGACATTATATCATGGCCCATTCATTTTCATTGTATGAAAGCGTCAACATTCTGCTAAGCTTCTATTATTGTTTAGACAAATATTTCTCAGAGAACAAGATAAAATGAAGACTAGATAAAAGTGCTAACATCAGTAATAATACATCTTTTGTCTCTGTTAGTGAATGCTCTTTGTTAGCTCATTCACTCTGAAGGTTACACCTTAAGTACGGTGTGACCATTCATTCAGACTCTGTCATAATTTATTCCAGCATCAACTGTTTTTAGAGCTCCTCACACTGGATGAGATGCGTTCACAGTCTCTTCGGCAGCTCTCCACTTACCTCTTCTTCATAACCGCCTGTGTGTTTCGGATAAGTGCTAATCTCCTCTCATCTCTACAGCTCTCTGCAGCTCTCCAGACCCCGGTGTGTGTCTGTGCTCTGGAGGGGAGAGAATTTCGGAGAATGTAGCCATTTAAATATTTGTATCTTGATTATCCTTGTTTTGTCCATTCTGATTGGCTCTGTGTGTTTTTTTCAGGTGTAAAACAAAGTTGTATCCGGACGATCTCCCACGCACCAGTGTGGTGATCGTGTTCCATAATGAAGCGTGGACCACACTGCTCCGAACAGTCCACAGCGTCATGGACAGGTCTCCGAGACACCTGCTAGAGGAAATCGTGCTAGTGGATGATGCCAGTGAGAGAGGTGAGTGTGTGTGCAATGTTCCCACAAATATAATAAAACCTGAAATCACCTACATTGATCAGCCAAAGGTCCAAAGTTTAACAGCTTTGTAAACATGCTAAATAATGCCTTAAAGAAAATATAAAAATGCAGAAAGAGGTTTAGGGTTTGGGGATAGAAAATATTAGGGGATATTATCTCAGTATAAAAACAATAGAGGTCAACGAAAAGTCCTCACCATGAAAGGAAAAACAAAAGTATGTATGTGTTCTGGTTGCACCTAGATTATGAGGACCCAAAGTCCTTATGTTCTGGTGTTTTTTCAGGTTTCAGGCCACGCCCCCTACATTATGAGGACACGCCGATGTCCTTGTAATTCAAAATGCTAAATGAACAAATTATTTTTTATTAAAAATGTAAAAATGAAGAAAGTTTTCTGTGATGGGTAGGTTTAGGGTAGGAGCTAGAAAATGTCTTAAGTTCAGTATAAAAACCATGCCCTCATAATTATAGTTTTACCAACATGTGACTGTGTTTGCTGAAACCCTTTCTTGTTGTTTGAAGCAATAGTTAAAAAATAGTAAAAATTAGGTCATCATTTTCTCACCCTCATGTTGTTAAAATCTTGTATGATGTTCTGCTATGTATGGAACATAAAAATAGATATTTGAAAGAATTTTCATGCTGCTCTTTTCTATAGAATGAAAGGTTTCTAAGCTACAAAAATAGCATACAATGTTTATGCTATATTCCAAGTATTTTGAAGCAATATTATGGCTTTTAAATTTCAGAACCAGAAAGAAATGAAGCCATTTTTTTATGAAAAAACCTTGAAAATCTTGTTGAAAGGCATCAACCATTCCCTTTCATTGAATGGAAAGGAGAAGCTTAGACATTTTGCTATACATTTCTCCATTCACATTCCACCAAAGAACAGTTAGAAGTTACAATGTAACGGTGACAGTGACGTACATCTTATAGAAATGGATTATTGGAAAAGAAGAATCGTAGTGTGACGAGTGACGACTTCCATCAGTTGTTGATTGGATGGAGGCAGATCTGAATGTGAGCTTGAGGTTGATTGTTAGAAAGAGGCAGGGTTTAAGTGGACTAAATCTGTTGTTTTCCCCGAAGATCGAGGTATGACATTTTGATTATGAACCATTCACAATAAGATCTATAACATGCCTTTTGAAAATAGATGAGGTGAATTTCCATTTCATGCTGACAGATGTTTGTGGTGCTTACTACTGAGAGGAGAGAATGAAAGCACAGATGTCTCTTGCATACACAAATAAATGCTCTCGCACAGATCTCGGAGTTAAGATGAGGACATTGAACTGCAGAGCTCCAGAGATAATGACATGGTTTTGTACTTTCCACTCTTTGAAAATGCCTGTATCATGTCAGCTTTGCTTTCAGTGTGTGTGTGTGTATGTGTGTATTTGTGTGCAGTAAAAGGGAACAGAACACATATTGAGGAAAAAGATGGCCGGTGACCTTGTTGGGTATTAACGACAAAGATGAAATGTGATTTACGCACTGTAAAGCGAGCGTGTTTGTTAAGACAGATTTATACAGAGAGAGAAAGAGAGTGTATGTTAACTCTGGCAAGCTCTATTGTGTGTCTGCTGCTGTGTGTGGGTTTGCAGCTCTAGTCTTTTCCATTATCTGCACTAACCTGTAATTTGGCTATATTATGGGATTAGTGGATTAGTAGGTGTAATGAATACATACCTGGAATTATATTATCATTACCTTGCACATAGACACACACTAGCATATACCTATGCCTAAGCCACTTGTAGCATTTAAATTTTTTTTTTTAATTTTAGTGTTTTATTTGTAATATTTTAGACAATTTAAAAAGAAATTTATGGACAAAGCAGAATCAATATCGGCCATTTATCGGTTATCAGCCATAACATGAAAATAATTATTGTTTTTTGGTATTGACCAGAATTCTATTACCAGTGCATCCCTATTTTAGAATATCTGAACCATAATATTAAACAATTGTGATAACAAAGAAAAAATTCAAAGGCTTTGAGCTTCGTCACATTTCTAGCTCTTTCATAAACTATGCATTGTGGATATCATCCACTGTGGTTTAAATTTGATTAAATCCTAAAATGATATATACATTAGTCTATTAAGCCTAACACCTCACTGTAAAACGCATTAAAATGACTCATGAGTCATTTTAAATGATAAATCAAGTTATCATGTATACTGCTCTGCAGGGATACGTGGGAAATCGGATTTTGCCGTGTTGTTCTTATTAGTGTAATTATTCAGTCCAGGCTTAGAAAGAGCTGCGCTTGATTCTACCTGCATTTTTTCCCCATAGCACTGAATAATTTTCTCTGCCACTGCAGTGCCGTCGCTTCTCCCTGCATTGATGTAAACCGAGATCTGCTGAATGTCGAGGCAGTGACACGACCAGACACACAGAACATTTATGAAAGTTTAGTAAAACAAAGACAGTGAGTAAAAAATTTGGCTGTTGAGCATTTTTTTGTCATAAATTGCACAATGTCATGAAGTTCAACTGAATCAGACAACTGAATTAGTTAGTTATTACTGAATATAATAGTTTGTGATGGGTCATGTTGTTTCCTATTGATTGTTAAATTAAAAGAGAGCTTAGAGATGTGAGGTAAGAAGATCTAGTCTAGATAATTTAAGTTATTTATCCGAATTGTAATTTTATTAAGCAAAACACAGGCTTTAAGAATAAAAAAACATGGATTAATATTATTATTTTGTGAAATTACTTTAGGGATAAAATAATTTTTGGAGAGACAACAAAATTCAAGTTTGTAAAAAGCCTTAAAGGGATACTCTACTGGTTTTTCATATTAAACTATGTTATTCCCTTAACTAAGACGAGTTGATACATACCTCTCTCGTCTCAGTGCGTGCACTACATCGCTGTCTTGTGGCGAAACTTTGTTAGATCTTATCTCAGCCCTGTTCATTCAATACGTGCCAAGAAGAGAAGCGACCAAACACCTCCACGTTTTCCCTATTTAAATACAGTTACACGAGTAGTGTAACTTGACCTAGGGCGGTGACACAAAATAAAACGTTGCGCTTTTCTAAGCGTGTAAAATGGATAACTATATTGTATGGCAGAATACCATAGCAAGTGCTTGGGAGCACTTCGACTCGGCGCAGTAATACCATCTCTCGTGAAAAATCCTCTCCCCCCGCTCCCTCTACTCCTCCCTCTCATTTCAACGGGAGCGGACTTTTCACGAGAGACCACATAGCTCAAGACCCTGCCTTCTTTTTTTTATTCATCAGCGCTGTGGCTCTGCAGTTGCATACTATTATGTGTATCTCGTGTTTTTAAGAGAAAAACCTGTTCTGTGTGGTCATCTCTTTACGCCTGTCACTCAGAAGTCAAAGATTTTTGTCAAAATGAGCAGAAATTAAAGCACTTCTACTCATGTGGGCGAATGAAGACAACAGGCCAGCATTTAAAGATCATTTCCCATGACGACATCACACATTTTGCATTTTGCATTGCACACATGTTGATGACGACATCACACATTTTGCTGCTATGGCCAGTGTTCTACCTTTACCTGTGTGAACAGCATTTTTGTGTATTTACTGGTAAAGCCATTCTGGTAATTTTACAGTAATTTACTGGGATTGCTGTGTGAAAGGGTTGATATATTTTCATATGTATTAAGTTCATTGTTGTATGTTGTGTTGGGAGTCCCACTAAGTGTTTGCACATACAATCCCGGTTTCGCCACTGACTCTGAGTGACCCGAGAGGTCAGGAGCGTTTCGGCTGACTGTAGAAATGTGCCTCATGCTGCCAGTGGTCTCGATGGCAGCTGCTCTGGAGTGCCAATGACTTCTGTATAACTGACCTCTGCGCGACTCTGTTGCCCTTCGGCATCATTGCCATGGCTGCTGAAAGCCCTGCTCGGGTGCTCCATGTGACCCGGCTTGGGGTGGACAGCTCCGGGGTTAACATTCACTCACAAACACAGACAGCAGCCAACGAGACCGCTGACAGCACTGTGATGTGATCTCTCACACACACACACACACACACACACACACACACACACACACACACACACACACACACACACACACACACACACACACACACACACACACACACACACACACACACACACACACACACAAAAAAACTTACATAAACACCGACACCCAGCTCTGTTAGGAAATTAGAAGAGGAATGAAACGGTATTGGGAATGTTGCGAGCTAGATTCAAACCCACTTTGTCTGTATTAGTACCGCAGCTCAATTGTTTTGAGTTCACTGTGTCAGGGTTTCCCAAACTGGGTATTGTGAGGGAATTGCAAAGGTTTTGTGAGTGGATCAAAAAAAAGATATTTAATTAAATTATGGAAATGTAAAATTTATTTTATTAAATTTTTTAAAATAATTTTTTAAAATAAAATACATACTTAAAAAATTACAAAGATAATTTTTTGTTTACCTGCATGTCATGTGACCATTAACCAACTTCAGAGAACCACAAAAATGTGAATGTGTTGTTTAAATATTGAAATATTAACTTAAAATCTCAAAATTTCAAGTAAATATTTAGGTCTAAGGTCAACAGAAAACACTATATCCCCTTTTCTCAATCTGTCCTTCATATCTTTTTCACTGAATTGATTCTCTCTTTCTCTCAAGGTTCCTCTTTGTATTTCTTTTGCTCTCTTTTAGTTATCAGATATATGGTTTGTATTGGAAGGTAAATAGTGAATGTAACTGCTAGTGATAAGATCTATCTTTTCCTCATTAGCGGTTTCACAAGTGTGTGTCTGCCTTGTACTATTTTGAGTATGTATGTTAGTCCATATTGAGTCTGTGTGTTGTTGACTACAGGAAGCTGAGTACACTACTTGGGTTTTGTTTTCACACCAGTGTGGCTAAAGGCTAACGTTAGCAAAATACTTTGTTACTGTATGTGTGTTTGTATTCTCAGTAGGAGAAATGTTTGTTTAATTTTTGGGTCAGGTTTTGCATTCACTGTGTAGACAAAAACTTGAAATCACCTAAATTATGAGGACCTTCGCAAAGAAAACGGCTTAATAAACATTAAAAAAAGGAATATTCTGTCATCATTTACTCACCCTTATGTTGTTCCAAACCTGTGTGACTTTTTTCTGCAGATCAAAAGAAGATATTTTGAAGAACTTTTTTTTAACTTTCGTCCAACCAAGGAAAGTCAAAATTGTCGTTTCAGGTCCCAATTGACCATTCGCAGGGAGTTTGATTGACAGGCGATCTGACCAATCATAATCCGCCATCCGCGATTAGAACTTGAAAAACGGAGTGTACTGATGTCTTTCCGCGGTTAAAACAACATTCCTTCTAATGTTCTTTCATGTTTATTTGATGCTATAAATTGCCTAGAAGGAAGAGATGATTGGTTCACGAGCAGCTTTATGAGGCTCAACAGCGATCTGTCACAACACATTAAAGGACAACTCCGGCGCAAAATGAACCTCGGGTGTAATAACACATTGGTACAGACTAAATCGTTCCCTGAGATTTGTTTTCATGATAATCGAATATAAAGAGTTTTATCTCTAAAAACAGTTTAGCTTATAACGCTAGTATATTGGGCATCGAGTAAGCAAAAAGAGATCGCTAGTTAATACCATTAACAAGGCACAAATTAGCCCCACACTAACACGGCAGCATAATGAGTGTCCTTACATGCAAACCGAAGCATTGAGAACTTTGTAAGTGTATAGACAGTTTAATAAGAAGATACTTTACACAGACAGTACAATTAGCGCATACAGACAGCAGCCATCTTGGAAAACAGCCTCGATCAATCGAACCACGAAGGTGAGCGAACAGTACGTGTAGATATTGAAGATAAGATAAATTATATTTATTTTTTTATTTTCTCTGTTGCGTTCAGTGCTTCTCTTATGCGCTCAGTGCTTTCTTCCGGAAACAACGGACCATATGAGATTCCAAGTCACAGTTCAGCTCACGTATCACCGTGTTCGTGGTTTGACTGATCGAGGCTGTTTTCCAAGATGGCTGCTGTCTGTATGCGCTAACTGTACTGTCTGTGTAAAGTATCTTCTTATTAAACTGTCTATACACTTACAAAGTTCTCAATGCTTCGGTTTGCATGTAAGGACACTCATTATGCTGCCGTGTTAGTGTGGGGCTAATTTGAGCCTTGTTAATGGTATTAACTAGCGATCTCTTTTTGCTTACTCGATGCCCAATATACTAGCGTTATAAGCTAAACTGTTTTTAGAGATAAAACTCTTTACATTCGATTATCATGAAAACAAATCTCAGGGAACGATTTAGTCTGTACCAATGTGTTATTACACCCGAGGTTCATTTTGCACCGGAGTTGTCCTTTAAAGAGCCACAAAACAGTATGTATTGTTTAAATTTCTTTAAAAAATGACCAAATGCGAAAGTTGAGAGTTTGTTTCATATCAAAAGTAACCTGGTCTGTCCTGTCTGTCAGCGCCTTGTCAGGGTCCTCTTTGCTCCGCAATGTATTTTTCACTGTGTGAGAACATGGTGTGTGGCGTGAGAGCAGTGTGGCTTGTCGGACATAGCAACAGTAACTAAAGGGGGCGGGTCTTTGAGAACGGTCAATTGACTGAACCTAATTGACAAAAAAATTCCCCACACAGATTCCGCAATGGGTTCAAATCAAGTTCCCAGCGTTGACCAACACAAGGTGACTTTTGTGTGAGCTGTTGCTTCATACATCGCTACACTATTGATAATGGACAATGGACATTATGTATGTGAAATTTCACAGAAAATTTGCTCCTTTTCACTGTATTGACAAAAAACATAGAGACATTTATCAAAATATTTTCTTTTGTTTCACAGAAGAAAGTGATTGAGGTTTGGAACAACATGAGGGTGAATAAATGGTGACGGAATATTCATTGTGGGGTGAACTAATCTTTTTAGATCAGAGGTAGGGATCGAAAAACATCATTACCTCAGTATAAAGGTCAATGGAAAGTGCCCACCATGACAGAAAATGTGCAGCTGGAATAACTGTAATAACATCAGAATTCAGTCTGTGGGTAAAAGAGACTGCCGAGACATTGACAGAGTCTTCATCCAGGAGTGCTTTGAAGCATCATTGAGGCCCATGGTGTGTACACACACACACACACACACACACACACACACACACACACACACACACACACAAACACTCCTGTCTAAACACTGCGACATTTTGACAGATGCAAAAAAGACACATCGATGTCTTCTTTTCTCGCTCTGTCACGCACACACGCACACACACACACACACACACACACACGCACTAGTTCATTCGGTAATAGATTGACTGCGCAGGTCACGTCCTGCATAAGAATAGCTGCCAGCCCCCCTCCTCCCTCATCTGTGCTAATCTGCCGCTCCTGTGGAGAGATAAAGACCCAAATTCTTCCTCTCATCTTCCTGCCGCTCAATTTTGTCCTTTAATAATGTCCTCTCTTGTTCTCCTCCTCTCTCTTTCCGCCCACTCTCTCTTCCTCCTCTTTATTTCCACTTAAACGACTAGAGGAATACGGCAGGATATTGATTTACGTGTGTGCATAGATTTGCTCACGTGTCTGCCGAGAGTGATGAGTGTTCATTTGAGTGGTGCATCTACTGGACTTGTTTTAAACAACATGTAATGGAGTTCGCAATGCCTTTAATTTCCATGATATTTGCTCCTTTAAGTGGAAATAATGTAGGATGGAACTTATGTTGTTGCTGCTCCTGCTCTCTTTGTAGTTCAGAGCATTCTGTTCTGTTCCACATATCACACCTCAAATAAAGCATGAGAGAGCAGATAAACCCTCTGTGAGACTGCATTGCACAGACATGTCCTCCTGTCAGATCTTCTAAAGGCCTATTATTGGATCTGTGGGAGTGTTTGACATATATAGATTTTTTTTGGGACAGATTTGGACCTGTGTACAGATTTTATTTGTTGCTTTCGTTAAAGGAATGTCTCGTGAAAATTCAGTCATCTACTCACCCTCATGTTGTTCAAAACCACCATATTTAATTTCTTTTTTAAAAGTAGATATTTTTCCTAGGAAAATGTATGTCGTATGTCCTTGCGGATGCCCTTTTCCATGAAATGTAGGTTAGTGGGTACTGGGGCCGTTTTTCGTTTCACGTTCAATGGTTGTAAATGAGCATCATGGACATTCTGCTAAATTTTGTGATCCACTGACAAAAATATAAACATATTTTTGTTGAACTGTCCCTTAAAATAATCACTTACAGTAGTGGTTTTCAACCAGGGGCCCTCAGGAAATTTCCAAAGGGGCTGCAGGATGAAATAAAGTATTTAAATGAATAAAATATTAAAATAAAATATGAATATATCCCCAATATGAATAAAATTAAAAACTCAATTTAACTTGTTTGTTTTAATTGAAGAACATACAATTCTGGAATACAGAACATAACTTCTAGATTTAAAGCTGTTTCATGGTTCATTCATTTAATATATTACAATAATTTATTATGTTAATAAATTCAATATATCAACAAAAAAGTAAAAATAAAAAATAAACTTTTTCGAGTCAATCGAGTCAAAAAGGTTGAGAACCACTAAAGTACATGTTATCTCAACCATAAATGTAACTGTAAATGAATGTTGATGTTTCACAGGCTGCTTCTGTATTGTTTCACAGTTTCAGTCTGATCTTTGTGTCTGAACACATATTAAGCCATTCAGTGGCTTAGATTATTTAATCGAAACGGAAAGCACTGATATCCCACAGCAGTAACTGGAAGATCAGTATTTTAAGATGGCTGCTGCAGCTGAGGATGCGGATCCACATGAGCCGAGAGCCGATCCTGCAGATGCTGATGTAGAGCAATATTTGATTAATTATTGAACTGGGGGAAATTGTTAAAGAAAGGTTTCCTATACATCATCAAGATCAAGAATATGCCCCCCACACACTTTTTTGGGCAGTATCATAATATTTCAAGAGCTTTATTTTGTTTATCCATAGTGTGGAATAAAAGTTATAGACAGCCATGGAAAAAGACAAATTTAAGGGCAAAAAAAAGCCTCAGTCCACTGGAGGCATTGTCAGTCTTACAAATGATCACGGAGTTGGTTAGAGGTAATCAGCAAATCGGTTACGAATATTGCCTGACCTACTGTAATTAATATTCATGAGCTAGATAAGATTGATAATGTGCCTCACCCAACTTTTCAGATTGTGCCAGATGTCATTTTTAGAGCGTTTTCTCTTTGCATCCACTGATGAATATTAGAAGGAAATTATCATTGGGAATGTCTGCGAAGTCACATCCTTCCCAAGTTACCTATATATTATTCTTGTTTATGGGAAGCCAGCATGTAATTACCTCTGTGTGCATGTAGACTTTCTGAAGCGGCAGTTGGAGCAGTATGTGCGGAAGTTGGAGGTGCCGGTCAGGGTGGTACGGATGGAGCAGCGCTCGGGCCTGATTCGCGCTCGGTTGAAGGGGGCGTCCATCTCCACAGGTCAGGTGATTACCTTCCTGGATGCCCACTGTGAGTGCACCACTGGCTGGCTTGAGCCTCTCCTCGCTCGCATCAGACTTGACAAGTAAGCACTACTACTTCTGAGATGCAATACTTGAAGTTTTAACATCTACTCTCGTGTAATGAAAATCATTATAAATCAGAATTTTTCCCCCCCGATAATTAAAGCATAAAGACTTAGAAGAAGACTTGGGAGAATTGTTTTTTTTTTCTTTCAGATTTTGTTTCATTGGTTGGGAATAGCATTCCACTAGTCGATTGATATCTTACACATATATGCGGTCACAAACACAAAAAAGTTACACCCATAAGCACATGCCTTTTATTTAATTTCTCCAATTTGTGGTGGAACATAAAAACAAACCAGTCATTTTTACACTTTCTTTTTCCGCCCTTTTGGCATGGTGGTTTGCAGAGAGCTGAGCGATCAATAGCTCTTAGAGTTTAGTTTTTTCCCTGTGCTTTATTATTACAGTTTTGTAGTTTGGTTTCACCTCAGGCTGCATTTGTGCTTGAAATGGAGAACTTGTAGGGTATAGAAACATGAACTCACTTTTATCTGAATTTGATTCGTTGAGGATTTATGTTCAGAGAATATCTCCTCTCTTCTATACATGCGCACATGCCCACATACACATGCTGATTCTCTGTGTTGTGTTGCCTCGGGCGGCCTGTTGGGGCATCATTAGCTGATGAAGCTTCAGTCTGCTGAATTTAGGAGAGGAAAGTGTGCCTGCAGTGCATGTGTGTGTGTGTGTGTGTGTGTGTGTGTGTGTGTGTGTGTGTGTGTGTGTTATCCATCCTCATTGCCTGGGTTAGCATCACAGCGGGCTGCTTGGTGCTGATTGATGACACAAGTTTAGCGAGACGTCCCCTCTGATTTGTGTCTGCATCTGTTTGAGTAAAGAGAGGTGTGTCTGTCGTGTGCCAGCTGAATTCAAAATAAAAAGGGCATTCTGTGGCAGACAAAACTCATTTATTCTGGTAGTTGAGGTTGTCTTTGTGAAACCAGTGAAAGTGCACAGCTAATATCTCTTTTGTGTTTGTGTTTCATAGGAAAACCGTAGTGTGTCCCATCATTGACGTGATCAGTGATGACACATTTGAGTACATGGCAGGGTCTGATATGACATATGGTGGGTTCAACTGGAAACTGAACTTCCGCTGGTATCCGGTACCACAGAGAGAGATGGACCGCAGGAAAGGAGACAGAACGCTGCCTGTCAGGTAACACACAAAATGCTTGTTATGCAGTCAGATCAAGATTGAATAGGATGGTGTATGTCCATGGTAGAATGACCTACCTTACTAGGCTTATAGGGATTGTTGACCTAAAAATTAAAGTTCTGTCATTATTTACTCACCCTGATGTCATTCCAGACCACTGTGCTTTTATTTTCCCCATGAAACGCAATAGGAAAATAAGGACAAACACACAAAAAGCTGCATAAAAGTAGTCTATGCTACTTATTAGGGGTGGGATTCTTTAGGCACCTCACAATCCGATCAATTACGATTCTGGGAGTCACGATCCTCGATTCCAAAACGATTCTTGATCTACTTTTTTTGCTTATTAATTAATTAGTTTACCGACTTAAAAATCTGTTTTTTTACTGACTAAATTCTGTTCATTTGAACTTTCTGTTCATCAAAGAAGGCTAAAAAGAATGTTTCATGGCTTTCACAAAATTATTAAGCAGCACAACTGTTTTTGACATTGATAACAATAAGAAATGATACTTGAGCACCAAATCAGCATATAAAAATGATTTCTGAAGGATCATGTGACATATTTCAAAATATTATAGTTCTTACTGTATTTTAGGTTAAATAAATACTATGAGATATTATTGACCTTTGAACAGTAGTGTAAGTTTGTGAGAAGAACAGACCGAAATTAAAATCATTATAATATTTTCCTCCAGTGAGAGGTTTAGACTGACATGAGATTACATGACAGAATATTTTATGAGAAACATTTATATATTCAGTTATATAGTGTTTCCATGGGCAACAGACATTATTGTGAAATATTTGACTGCTGAATGCTGTGATTGACTAATCATAAATCTAGAATTACTCCAGAGACCTGTACAATAAAAAGAATATATGGGAATATTGTGTGTGTAATATTTCCAGTGTAACAAATTAACAGAAGTAAATTTAATAGCTTTTTTATTATCTCTTTTTTTGATGAACTATTTCAGCAGGCAGCCAAGAGTAAAGACATTTTTACACAAAATTAAACATACTAAGTAAGCTAAGCTGCATTATTTCTGAGAAAATGCGTCTCATTCACTAAGCATGCATACGCACTAATTTGTGCATGAAATCTTTATTTTGTGAGAAGTTCTCCTGTGCGTACAAATACGAAATAATCCACACAATTATTAGTGAATGAGGCCCATTGACCTTTTTTTCCTAATACGCAGTGTGGCCATGTGACAATGTAGAGTACTACTTTTTGTCACAATTGTTTTACACATTAGTATTCCATTTCAAACAGCTTCTCTTCAGAGGCGTAATTTATGATCCTTTTAGAAAGCTTTTCCCTTTTTTTAATGGACAGTAAAGGATATGGCATATAAAAATAATAAGTGAGAAGTGATTTAGCCAGAATTGAACTTGCGTTGCCCGCAGGAGCACCACGACACAATGAATCAGAGCATTTGTGTTAACCACTAGGCAATGGCTCATATATGTAAAGTCCTTTTAAATGTAAATTCAACATTTATTTTTTACTTTCCAAAAAGGTATTTTACATGCAACTTAATGCTACGGAATATAAAAGTGTTTCTCCAGCCCTGCAGCTAAACACTAGAGTTAACACACAGATGAGGGAGTTTTAATCCACACCAGCACTTTGCCAAGAGGAGAGTGTTTACTTGCTCACCTTATAACTACAGGAACAGAGTAGCTCTTAGCTTTCTGCTGCTTGATTTCTTTAGAGATCCTGTGTTTCTGACATGCCCCCCCCCCCTCCTCGTTTGCTTCATCTTCTTTTACTTCAGTGCTTGGTTTTCTTCGCTTGAAAACAACTTGAGAGCATAACAAAAACAGGTTCTTACTTGAGGAAAACGTGCTGCAGGGGATGGATGGAAGGAAAACAGGAAAGAACAGAGGGCGCCTGCTGAGGGAAATGGACAAACAAGAGTGAAAGATATTTAAAGATGGATATGCTGTTGCCAAAATAGGCACATGCAAACATGTCATTTCTATTGAAGATCTCGTTCCTCTGAGTGACACGCGGCGTGCTTGTTTGTGACGGAGTGAACTGGAGAGGAAGAGCTGCTTTTATAAGATATAATCATTCCCCTGAAGGGCCTGTTTTTTCATCATAGAATTATACACTTGTGTGTGTTTTTTGTTATGCATTGTCTATCAGGACCCCCACCATGGCAGGTGGTCTCTTCTCCATAGACAGAGATTATTTCCAGGAGATTGGCACATACGATGCAGGGATGGACATCTGGGGAGGAGAGAACCTGGAGATCTCCTTCAGGGTAAATTGAAGATTAAATCCCGAGATTAAATCATTCAACCACCATCGCATTCCTACCCACAATTACACTTTTGCATATATAGTATGCAGTTCTGGTGTTATTGATGATTTGTTCATGCTCTGAGAACTAATATGTATCTGTGTTTATCAGATTTGGCAGTGCGGGGGGACGCTTGAGATCGTCACATGTTCTCACGTCGGTCACGTGTTCCGTAAGGCGACGCCGTACACGTTCCCTGGTGGAACTGGGCAAATCATCAACAAGAACAACAGACGGCTGGCAGAGGTCTGGATGGATGAGTTCAAGAACTTCTTCTACATCATCTCACCTGGTCAGTCACATTACATGCTACACATCTGCATCCATACACAAGACGCTTCAAAAATAAAGATGTGTATGGTAACTACGGCGGACATGTGAAATGTATTTGGCAACTTTCTAGGTTTATTATTTGTCATTTTTTCCCCTTATAAATCGACATCGGGGCACTAGCGAGATATTGTCGATATATACGATAATATCGTCATATGGACCAGCCCTAAGTAAGACACAATATTGCAGTTTTTTGAAATAACGTTTCCTTATCTCTTCTCTCAGTCACGTCTCTGCTATTCCCTGTCTCGGTCTCTTTCTATGACTGTGTCTCTATCTCTGTGTCTTTCTCTTTAATGTGGTGGTGTGTGTGTGTTATCAGCGCTCTTGGGCACTCGAGCCATATTGACTCAGAAGGAGATGTTGGATAATAGATATTAATGTCACTGTCAATAGTGTCCAGTGCAGCTCAGAGCTATCTTTGTGACTGTGAGCTATCAGTATTGTGTTATTCTTTCCCTCCTCTATACGAATGCCTCTGTAGACTCTCTCCTGATTATTAGTGCTGCAAGGCAAGTGTTTGAACAAAACCCTAACAATAAGTATCAAAGTTCAGCATGTATCTCGTCCTTTATTGTTTGTGCTACAGGCAGGAATGATTCCTCAAGTCATGCCGCTTGTGAAGGAGAGGTGTGCTATAAAATTTTTAAGCGATCAGACTTTTGTCTGGGGAACAATAGAACGGTTTAATTGAAGGAGAGATCTGAACCAAACATCCTACAAACCACCTTGCGAAGCCATAGCAATCCAGAGCATTGCATAGCAACATGCTAAAAACCACCGTAGCACCGCTAGAATCATGGTGGAAAAACTAAATGTCTAGCTTTAGTTTTACATTCTGTGTACGTTTCTTTGTTGCAGGTGTGACTAAAGTGGATTATGGAGACATCTCTGTCAGAGCATCCCTGAGACAGAGACTGCAGTGTAAGCCGTTCTCCTGGTACCTTGAAAATGTCTACCCAGACTCCCAGATACCGCGCCACTACTACTCGTTGGGAGAGGTCTGTATCTCTCTCTCTCACACACACACACACACACACACACACACACACACACACACACACACACACACACAGACACGCACACACACACACACACACACACACACACACACACACACACACACACACACACACACACACACACACACACACACACACACACACACACACACACACACACACACACAGACAAGCACACAGACAAACACATGCTGATAGCAAAAAAGGGAAAGCATTGCAGAGTGTGATAAACACATTTCTGTGTGTGTGTGTTAAAGAAGTGCAGGTGTGAATTAGCGAGGGACACTCTTTTTCTCGGGTCACAGGAATTGATTGTTGTTTTTTCATTACAGTCACTGTGTTCAGGAAATGAGAGGCATTTATTCTCTCCTAGTCTCCTCTCCCTCTGTCATCGTCTTGTTTCCTTTTCCGTCTCTCACCCTTTCGTTCCATCTGTCCATCGCTGCCTCTCTTTATCAGACATTCTTATGAATAAAACATACATGTCATCTCTGATGTCTGAAACTCGCTGAGAACGGAGTCTGTCTTTTCTCCTGACTGGTTAAGGCTCTATCTTCCCTGCTGTCCACGGCTCATTCACTTTTAGCTCATCCTTGTCTCTCCTTGCCACTGATGGTGACATTGTGAGGTGTAGGGCAGGACACAGGAATTATATATGGAGGATATGACGTCACAGCGATGATCCACATGTTGCCAGTTACTGCCCAAACGTACAGCAATACACTACCGTTCAAAAGTCTGGGGTCCTAAAGGTTTTTAATGTTTTTGAAATTATGCTCACCAAGGCTGCATTTTTTTTAAATCAAAAATATTGTGAAATATTTGTATTTCAATTTAAAATAACTGTTTTCTATTTAAATATATTTAAAACATTTAATTTATTCCTGTAATGGCAAAGCTTAATTTTCAGCATCATTACTCCAGTCTTCAGTGTCACATGATCCTCCAGAAATCATTCTATGTTGCTCAAGAAACATTTCTTATTATCCATGGTGAAAACAGTTGTGCTGCTTAATATTTTTGTTGAAACCCTGATTATACATTATTTTCCAGCAATCTTCGATGAATAAACCGATCAAAAGAACAGCATTTATTTGAAATATAATTTTTTGTAACAGTCTTAATGTAAAAGTCTCTGATAAATTTAAAGCATCCTCGCTGTGAGGAAATGTATTAATTTCTTAATTAAAAAGAATCTTAGTGACTTTTGAACAGTAGTGTGTGAAAATAAGGTTTAGGAGCTGGGACAATAAGATAAAGCAGAAAGCATGAGAGGTTATGGCTGGGTAAAAATATAGATTTTACGATAATTTGCATGTTTCATTTGAACGATCTCAGTATTGATTCTTAAAATCCCAAAATTGATCTTTTACTCTATGCCCAGGGCTGTACATTAACTTTTTGTGTGTGTGTGCTACAGAGGTTGAAAGTTTTGTAGCACAAGTTTAAAATGTCTGTTTGTTACCATCTCTGAAAACAACCACAAGTAGTGCAGTTCAGCACTTAAACATGCATGTGACTGACAAAGGACATTGTTCTATACAGGGCGCACAAAATACAAACCTTAACAAGAAATGTTTTCAGAAAAACATTTTCTTTGTTTGCCAAAAATGGTGAACTGCAGGAACATAACACCTCTTGCTTAACATTAAGTCAATTTTGTTTATATAATCCAATACTAATCACAATCCAAACATCCACCCGGTTTGGTTGAGCACTTGAAAATACTTCATGTTTCCTATTTTTACCCAAAGTAGGGTTTTGTGAGCAGTATTGAGTACACACATCATTCATACTGGTAGCCAGAGGGCGCCCTTGAGCAGAAGGGTTCAAGGGTTTAAGTGAGACTTATAGAAGTCATAAAACTTGTTCCAGGAAATTCCTTATATGGACAAAGGCATCAGATATCGCTGCAACTGAATAACATGCAGACATTTTGACTGATGAAACATGAAGACAATTAGCATGCGATTAAGATAATATATGGTTTATGTGTTCTTCTGACATCTGGGGTATTTTCATTACAATAAAGTATATTTATAATGCTAGTCGACATAGCCTTTATTTCTGTATAGAATGCTATAAAATAACAATTTCTGCCTACATTGTGACATGAAGCCACATCAGATCACATAAGCAAGTTATTTCAAACACTTGACTCTTGACATTATGAAGTTTGAAGTAAAATATATGTTATTAAATGTTCTCATTTGTTGTGTAAACACTTCTCATTACAAGTTTAGAGATGTTTGGCGCGTGTTGCTTTAAATAAAAATAAAAAAACGAACAAAAAACTTGTGATTTCATAATCACACCAAACCGCATTTTCAGTTTAATTTTGGTTAATTGTGCAGCCTGGATTAACCTCACACACAAACAAGCACACAACAAGTGCTTGCTTCACACAAACATGCAGCTCTGTTTTACACACATGCAAAACTGTATCACACGTGTGCTACTGTGGTAAGTTTATTCATCGCAATGAATGATTTTTTCCGTAGCACTGTACAGCCCTGTCTATGCCTTCTTTTGTAACTACTTGAAAACGTATGACGATACCCAGCCCTATGAGGGGCTGTGCATTCCAGTAATTTAACCTCACTTTGTTTTAAAAAACGATTGGATTTTTTCTTTCATAAAATAAAACAGCCAAGTATTAAATCAGTGTTTACATGAAACATTGGCTAAATATAATAGCATGCTGCCAGTGAAGCTGTTAAATAAGTTTGTCATGGTTTAAGCCCCACTGATCTTGACGTTTGTGTATCTCAGTGTTTTGGATGAAAGCAGTGAGCTGTCTTTCCCTTCATCTGCTGTCTTTCATCAAGTACACATTTATGTGCGTGTTTGTGTGTTTGATTGGCACAGTTGCCTCTGTTCGTCGATACTCCCCCCACCCCCACCCGGTGTGCGATAAGCTTTGGGTAATTAACCATGTTTCACACTCAGACAGAGACGTGACTGTTTATTCATGCAGGAGAGCTGCTTGAGTGTGTCTAATCTATTTGTGTGATCTGTCCGATTGCAGATCCGTAATGTGGAGACTAACCAGTGTCTGGATAACATGGCCAGGAAAGAGAATGAGAAAGTGGGCATTTTCAACTGCCACGGCATGGGCGGCAACCAGGTCAGCTCCTCATCTCTTTCTCACTTTTAAAACACTTATTTAGAGTAATGATGTTGATCTTTACAACAGGTTTGACACTGATGTATTGTGACCTTTTCCACCTGCTCAGGTTTTTTCGTACACAGCCAATAAAGAGATCCGAACTGATGACCTCTGTTTGGATGTGTCCAAACTCAATGGCCCGGTTATGATGCTCAAGTGCCATCACTTGAAAGGCAACCAGCTCTGGGAATATGACCCTTTGGTAAGTGTATCAGGGTCATGAAAAACCTGGAAAAGGTTACCTTAAAATAGGAGTTTTCAGGCCTGGAAAAGATTTGGAAAAATAAATAAACCCAGAAAGTTTTCGAGAAGTCATGGAAATTTGTTTTAAAAAAATGATATAATAGAGTATAATATATTTTTAAGTGATAATATTGGTTAAACTACAATATTTAACGCTCATCTTAAAGACTCTATATCATTGGAGCATGTTTTATGAGATTGTGCTGGTTTTAACCCTGTGAGAAACCTTTTTTATTCAGTTAAAGGTGCAGTATGTTATTTCTCAAAGTCGTTGCTGAACAATGTTGATATTTGAAATCAACCCAAACACAAAAACACCCCTCTCTTCATTGCTCTCTTCACCCTCCAATCCTAACCGCCTGCTCCGAGTCTGTCTCGAACCGCGATCTCTGGCATGCGAGGCGGGTGCACTAACAAGGACGCAAAACAGTAAACACTGCGTTCTCTAGCAGTCATCAGCCTGCACAGCTCTCACTACCTGGCCTCCTTTACACACGCAATGCAAGACAAAATAATGCTTCACGAAAAATTAAGCGAAGAGGATGAACGAACGACAAGGAAGCACAAAGAAAAACATACTGTACATACACAAGAGTAAATGCAAACAAGAGTTTGCTGTTATTGCCAACAGCACAGCAGCTCCAGACAAACAATGACATTTAAAACCAGTGTTATACTCACGTATGGAGCGGAATAAAGCAACCTCCGCGTCTGTTTTCAGCCCTTCCCGCTTAGCTCTCTCCAGTGCTGGAAAGGTTTTCTAAGATTAACGTGGATCTTAAAGCTCTTTCCTGATCATAATCCTTCATTTTCCAGTGATATTCTTATGAGCTTTTCTCTTTTGTAATGTCTCTCAGCCATCTCTCTTTCTACAGTCTTTCTTCAAATCTCCCTCTTGCTCGTTCTCCCTCCTTCACCGTCATACGGCCCCTAATGCTGCTGACTAGCTACACTTTTGTTGTTGTGTCTGGTTGTGTTATTCCTGCCAACGTTCCGACAGCATTTTTCAAATATCGCTTACCCCACCTTTAACTCGTTTGAAGAAGTTTTTAACAAAGTTAACCCAAATATAGTTTGAGTTTTTAGCAAAAATAAATTGTAAACACCTGATATAGTTTTACCATAATTTTTTCTCGCCATGAAAATAGCCACAGATGCTGGCATGGTGTTAAAAACAAACAAACAATAAACATCCTTGCTCTGATTATTAGAAATAATCGCATTATTGTTGGTGCACATGTAAACGTAGTAATTGTTGCCTCCCATTGTTGTATGTTAATTTGTTGCTACACAGTGGAGTTCTGAGGATCAGACCCAGTATTTTATCTAAGCATCTTACTGGTGTGTCAGCGTTATTTAAATAAATGTTTATTTTGTATTAAACCACATAACTTGTCATTAATTAGTTAAGATATGCTGTGATTTGACATTTGAACATGGATTTTTATTCTTATTTTACATGTATACACAGACATTTAATGTAATGTTAGGTCATGAATATTTGCCTCAAAAGTCATATAAATTTATAGGTAGAAATGTGTATAAACCCTGGTTAGATTGTAGCGGTAGGGGAACGTTACCATATAACTTTAAGAGAACGTTAGAGGATAACGTTAGGGGACCTTTGGAGTGTAACGTTTTGGGACCTTTGGAGTGTAACGTTTGGGGACCTTTGGAGTGTAACGTTTGGGGACCTTTGGAGTGTAACGTTTGGGGAACTTTGGACTGTAATGTTATGGGAACGTTGGACTGTAACGTTTGGGGAACTTTGGAGTGTAACGTTTTGGGAACGTTGGACTGTAACGTTAAGGGAACGTTGGAATGTAGCGTTAGAGGACCTTTGGAGTGTAACGTTTGGGGATCTTTGGAGTGTAACGTTAGGGGAACGTTGGACTGTAACGTTAGGGGAACGTTGGAATGTAACGTTAAGGGACCTTAGGAGTGTAAACGTTTGGGGAACTTTGGAGTGTCATTGCAGTTTCCCTGGTAGATCACCTGCAATCAACCGGTTAATTGTTGTCACCTGACGGGAGCTACTTTAAATCTAGGACGCGCTCTTGCTCTCTCTCTCGTCTTGGAGCCGGCAGAGCAGTAGCTGTGTTTTGCTTCTACAGTCCCCTTTTTTCCTTTTTATATTAAATAAACTTTGTTTTAATTGGCAGACTTCTATCTTTGTGTCCTTTATGTTGCATCCCTAGAGCCAGGGTTGTAACATAAACGTTATTTTCGAGTAATTCTGAAGACATTGATTAGCTGGTTTAGGTGTGTTTGATTAGGATTGGAGCTAAACTCTGCAGGCTCTCCACAAGCAGGATTGGCTACCTCTGATAAAAAGCTCTTTTGCATGATGAGCATAAAGACACCTAAAGGATTGCAAAAAGGGCTGACTTTGACAACTTTACTGTTGAGATACACATTTTTGTATAGATTGTAGAGGAATTAATTTGTTGTATCAAAAAATACAAGCTTCTGCTTTTAACCTATTCTTGGATGCTTTCCCCCTAGACTTCTGCAAGTCAAATACTGTAAATGTTTGTTTTTACACACTGACAAGTGAAAAAGCTGTTTGTGGTAATCAACAACATGCCCCAAATGTTGTTGATAGAGCTTAATTTGTTTTGAATCCAGAATACTCCCAGAACAGAACGTGCCTATTGTCTGATCCTAGACAACCCTTAATCTGATTCTGTCCAATCCTGCTCCTGGATGTCTACCATCACGCAGAGTGTATCTCCAACCTTCTCCAGCACACCTCTCTAGATGTTCCTAGCTATCCCCAATACCTTGTCTAACTATAATTAGAGCAGGCCAGGGTTCAGTCCTACGCCTGCAGGGCCAATTTCCTGCAGAGTTTAGCTCCAACACTCCTGCCTGGAAGTTTCTAGTGATCCTGAAGGCCGTGGCTGTGTCCGAAATCACCCCTTATACCATTAAAAGGGGCACCATTACATGTTATTTTATTCAGGTTGCTGTTCAGAATCGTGATCTCTATTTGAAACCAAAAAATCATGATTCTCAATTAATCCAGAATCGTGCAGCTCTAGCACTCATTCAATCCCATAATGCTCCGCAATAACGAGTGTCCAACTGATGTACACTCAACGGCTAGGGAATACCCATAATGCACTCTGAGGATCATGCCTAATGAATTCCCTCGTCTCGCCAGAAGATGGCACCTACAGCTAAATCATCCATCCATCCATCCATCCATCCATTTTCCAAACCGCTGGCCCAGTGTGGCAGAGTTAGACACCCCTGGACTAGGAGCTAAACTCTGCAGGAAGGTGGACCTCAAGAAGATTCAACGTCCAGGGGTATCAGGGTGAAACATTAAAAAAAAAATTTTTAATGAGTTCTGGGTAACAACAAAGTCAACCACCAACAATGTTGTCAACCAAAACATTGTGCCAAACCACCATTGTGCTCACACATTGAGATAATGTATGCTTGTTTATGTTCCTTGACAGTTCTTTGATGCATATGCGCTTTTGACTCTTGCTTTTCACCTTTAGGGTGTTGATGACCTCATATATGTCATATAACATCAAAGACAGTCAGCTAACCCTTTAAAGCTGTCTGTCTACAGGATGTCCACTCATCCTTCTCTTGTAATGTATGTGCATGAACATCATCCACCCTGCGGCTTCCCTTATAAAGACTTGGAGGGATGCTAGTTTAGTTAGATCAAATCACCTCTCAGTCAATCTTAAAAATACATCGCTTCATTTTGGTATATGACTTAAACGCCACTTCAGGCCTGAGGAAAGTGAATTAGCCGAGGGGAGGAAAGAGGAAGATTGCTTTTTGCATTCCTCTGCTGTTGGTTTAAAAAGATGCCTGTTACTCCAAAGCCTCCTCTTTCTCGCCCTCCTCGCCCCAGATTGGAAGCCCCCACCATGCTGGCCGTGCGCCCGGAGAGACGGAAGGCTGCACAGAATAGAGAACTCGAGCAGAGACTTTCCACTGTCAGATAAAGGTTCTGTTTTTCTTCTGGAGAGAGAGAGAGAGAGAGAGAGACAGATAGAGTGGAAGGAAGGGAGATTCAGAGTGAGCGAGATCAGGAAATCGCTTGCCAACAAGAGCACCTCTCCTGCATGCATTACCATACATTACCATCGCTGGCTCATCGACGTGTGTGTGCGCCCTCACACCTTACGTCTTATAGGTTCTACCGCTATCCTAATTGTATCTGTGCTGCTTAATGCTTCCCGCTAGACTGAAACTCTAGAGCACTCAGCTCACCCAAGGCCCATTACACACACTCACACACATGCTCCACTGTAAAGCAATCCCTGTGCATCGACAATTTGTCTTTGCCCTGGAGCGCACAGGTTGTCCAGCCGTGCGTGTATAGCGCAGAGTGGCATATTGCTTACTATCAGTACTATTATATTACACTATGAATCCTGAGCACAGAAATACCTGGATGACCTACTGCATTTGCCTGAATGTGCCATATAAATCCAGCACACAGCATGGGGATCCCACAATGCAATGTGCTTAACTTGAACTTGTTTTGTCTAGTGTGACAAATTAAGCATAGTAGTAGACATGATTTTTCATTTCCACTTTACTTATTTGATTGGACCGCCGAATGTTACCAGATAACCAGATTAAATCAGCGGAATTTGCAACAACAATGTTCAATACATCACACAAAAAATAATATTTGCCTGCGACCCCATAAATGGAAAGCTTTTTGAGGAAACTGTGGATTTATTATTTTAAAATATTTTTTATATTTTATGTGTCTGTTTGTGTGTGTAGTTTTTAGAAATATATTTTTTCTAGTTTTATATTATTATACTTTTTTTTCTTTTTTTTTTTTACTCCTGCAGAAGCTGAGTCTGATACACGTGAACAGTAATCAGTGTTTGGATAAGGCGTCTGAAGATGACAGTCAGGTGCCCAGCGTCAAGGACTGCACCGGAGGCCGCTCGCAACAGTGGCTCCTCCGTAACGTCACACTGCCCGAGATATTCTGAGACCGCACACGGATGGACAGATGGACAGACTCTCACAGCGACGCTGATGGAGAGAGAGCGTGAGAGAGAAAGGACTGCTTTCCTCTCAATCCTGGTGGTCTGCCTTCAAAATGATCTAAAAGAACAGAACCGCATATGTATATGAATCTCCCCATCACTCCACCTTGCAGAGGAAAAAAAACAAACGATGGAGAGGAAGACTTGTGGAGAAAGAAACTTGAGTTTGATGCCCTTATCCTCCTCGTTCGAGGAGCAGTGGACATTTTGGTTATGTTTACGAGAACGCCTCCCTTTTAGAGTATCAATGTGTGCGTGTTTATGTGTGTGATTGGAATGTGTGAGTCACAGTGTTTTCCACAGGAGTTTCAGAGGTTTTTTTTATTTAAGTATTTTTCAAGCCTTGTAGACGTGAAGGGTATCTAGCACATGAAGGAGAGGCTGTCGTGCGTTTGAGTGCATGTGTGTGCATGTGAGATTTCAAGTGTCACATATCAGGATGGACGTTACAGTGGTCTGCTATCCGTTAGAAGCAGGGGCTCCCCCTACTGGCCACTGACACATGCTGAACTGTCTATCAATCTGTCTCAGTCAGTGGACTGCCTACAATCAATCACATATAGATCTATAATCAATGAACGTGATGACTGATCATCTAGGACGTGTTTCATATCGTCAGTGTTCATGTAACAATTTTTTTTTCTTTTCTTTTTTTTTTTACACCAGTGGTTGAAACTTTTTTGGGTTTCTGCATTTTTGAGTGCCACGTACAAGCACTTTTCACTTGTTTGGTTTTGTTTGTTTTAGAAATTTGCTCAGTCTGTCTATTAAAGGTATGATGGTAATTTGACACGCAGTTTCAGGAATGCCCTGAACTTACCCCAAGATTGTTGCCTTCCTCTGGATTCCAGCCCTTCTGCCGACATGGGCTACCCATAAGCACGTGAGTTGATTGGGGAGAGATGGATCATCTTCTGTCATATCATCCAACAGTAAAAGGGCTTGGTCTCACTCTGTACATGCACGAGAAAGAACTTTGTAGTCTGAACTCTTTCTTTGTTTACGTTCACTTTAAATTGTTACTGATTTTTGTGTAGAATTCATCATTCATTCATTTGAAGCTGACAGTCTAGTGCCCGTGTGAGGCACTGGAAGCTGCTCACCACGTTCATCTGATGTCTGATAGCATAAAGAGATTGGCCTGCATTTCAGATTCATGCATTTCATTCTTCTGAATTTAGTTTTAAATGGTCCAACATTTCGTTTCAGCCGTGATGGTTGGAAAATGAAAGTGAACCCCTCTGTTATGAGAGTTGTCATGTGGAATCAGGAATCGGTTGTGATTTTTTTTGTTTTCCCATAAACACTCTTGTCTTGACCCTGTCGAAATACTTCAAATGATCTGTACTATCTGTGTCAACGTGTACCAAAATATAAGATTCTACATTCAAGAAAAAAGGAGAAAAAATAATTATAAATATTGTTCGTTTTGAGATACTAAATTGTAACATTGTGAATACAGATTCAAGATTCTAAAAAATTTTTTTTGCAAAAAATCTAGATTCTAAACAAGATAACTAAATTGTGAGATTTGAAAATGCAAAATTCATTAGAAAGCTCATTTTAGCTTAAATACAGAAAAAAATACCCTAAACAGTAAGATTGTAGATTCTAAATAAAAATTCTATATTGTGAGATTTTAATTCTAGAATTCTAATTGTATGTTTGTAAATGCAGATTCTAGATTCTGAAAAGGATTCTAAATTGTATGATTCATATGTTCTAAATAAAAGGGTGGTTTCAATGCATAGGTTGGGTGAAGATCTTGCAAGCATTTGGACAGGGCCTCAAGATCATCTGTGTAGATGTGAGTGTGAACAAGTGTGTGTGTGTGTTTATATTTGTCAAAGGGATGTCTTTTGTTTTTGTGTTCTATGTTTAATTGAGGAGGGTCTGGCCTGCTGATTGGTGGGTTAGAGAGCCCTGTGTTGAGATCATCCACAGAAATAAACCACAGAAAGTTTACAGTCCAACTTCTCCATTAGCATTTATGTTCTTTGTTCATGTGCGGACACACACAGTTTTATGGTTAAAAAAACTGATCCACAAATCCCAAATCATGCTGCTATATCACTTTATTATTAATAAACATGTTTATTGAGAACTGCTAAGTTTGAGTTAGTTCCATGGCAGTGGTCATTAGGTTGTGATGCAGTGGGGCACCATACAAGGCTGTCATAGCACTATTTTGCTGGATATTTAAGCTTAAATATGATCAAAATTATCACAACTTTCATAATTCTTCAAAAGTGCAAGTGCAATGTTCAAACTGTTTCAGAGTTTTGCCTTGCTTTGGTTTATCTCTTGGTGGTGTTGAAGCATGGGTGTCATAGACCTTCTCAGATACTCAGGTTAAGGCCATGGTACTAAAGTAAAAAAACAAAAAAAAACATCCGTATTTGTACATTTCATTTTACTCAGCTTTTGCTCTAAGATCTCACACCACTGCACTCAAAAGATTAAAGCACTGACAAGAACACTTACTAACGATCTAATTAGCCAGTGTTTGTTTGCCTTGGGGAAACTGAATTGGATAAACTCATTAAAATATATTCTATTTCCATATTGCCATCTTTAGTTGAAGATTAATTTGAAAGTTAATTTTTAAACTAGGATATATTTTCAAGTATATTAATAGTGGTTGAAAATAAAATAGCGTCTTTTAGTTTAGCGAATTATTAATATTGAATCCAGATTTTAATAAAGTACCAGACAAGATCCTGCTTTTAATATGCAGTATCCCTGTTCCTAAGCCTGAATGCCTGGTTTCCCCAAAATCATTTCCTCTTTTCAAACTGCTGATTTTTCTCAGGAGTACTACATTTGTGTTATGAGGCAGAATAAAAGACTTGGTTTGCTGAATTGGCTGGAACAGTGACTAGTGAGTAAGGTTTGGAATGAACTGGTTCCTCTGGGAACCTGGTGCTCATACATGCCCTTAAAATGCTTCAGTATGCCATTTTTTATATTGGTCATGCAAGCATGCTTATGTCAGGTTTCATGATGTATGTGCAATATATGTTGTTTATGTAATAATTGCTGTTATTCATGACCTTTGAAATATTAACTTTTATCACTGCAGTAAGTTAGGCATTTAAAAAAAGCATTAGGCTATTTCAGTTTTAAACTGTCAGTTATTTCATTAAAATATTCTCTTCTTTTGACAAAGAAAAAAAAGTATGACACACAAAAAAGTAAAAAGTAATGGTTATTAATCAGAAACCGAAGCCACTCGTCCTGATGTTCATTTAACAGGTGAGAGATCCACTCCCTTACAGTGATCAGGCTTCTCTCATTCACTCACACTGCACCCGAGATAGAGATAGTCAATAGCCCAGTTCAGTGTAATTGAGAAAGAGTGAATGGCAATCGATTTCAATCCCACCTCAATCTATTCTGAGGTGGTGCAATTTATAGCTTTCTGATATGATGGTGTGAGGAATGGCAGGTAACGTGTGAACTCATCAGAGGGCATCTGGGGTCAAACGACACATTCACTGCGTCCCAATTCAGAGGCTGCATCCTTCGAAGGCCGATTCAAATGCAGCCTATGCGTCCGTTTCCCCCGGCAATGAAGGATACAACAGATGGATCCTTCACCATAGATATATGTAGATGCCACATTCCACCGCTCCAGGCACGTCGCAGTAAGAATCAATGATGCCATAACATTGCGCAGGTTCAGGTTGTGAAACTGCAGAGATTTAAATTCCCGAAGAAATGGGATTACCTTTCACAGTTGAGAATGTGTTGGTTTATGTTTTTATATGTATTAATTCAATATTACATGTTTTTCTTACTATGGTAACTTGTTAATGTCTGACGCCTTTGTCTTGTATTGTGTACGTTTAACAAAATCATCTGCTGAAGTCTATTGCAGATATACTGTAGATATTCATACATGTGTCTAACTATACGGTCAAAGAGTATAGAAGCTTTCCTTCATGGCCTATAACCCAGAATTATTACGACTGATCATGCCCAAACGCGACTCAGAGACAGTTGCGTTCAGTCGGTGTTTAAAATCTGCTCCAGTCGTTGGAAAGTCTGTAAGTGTGTTCAGTTCAGTCTTAGAATGCTTCAGCTAGTTGTTAAGTGTGTTCCCGGCTTAATGAAATACTGCAAAACACGTTGTAAATAGAAACCTTTGATGCTTTCAAGAGAACAGCGCAATCAAACAGAGAACACCAAAATCTGTATCGTCAATACGCTATTATTACGGAGAAAACTGATCCTAGACCAGCAGTTCTGTGCAGCTCTCCCCTCGAAAAGCAAAGTTACTTATTGACTGAGGCATAAATGCTTTAAACGTCAATAATTTGAACATGACTGAATATTCAGAGGTTTAAGATCAGTTCAGGAATTGTGTTCTCTAATGCCTAAAAGTATATTCAGTGGGTTACAACATCCAATTCCCTAAATAAGCCTGATAAAATACAAATCAATTTTACACTGAGTTTCTTTATCCAGAAAGATACAGATGTACCCAATTGAAAATTCAGTTTTATTAAAACAATTTTAGTTCTGCATATAAACAAACATAATAAAAAACATAAAACCATGATTATGTTTATGTATATATATACACATACACACACTCTCTTATTTGGCTTGAACCGAGAAAAAAAAAGTGCATCCACTTTCACTCTTGAAACGTCTTTAAAAGAACATGTGAACAGGCTTTTTGAACAGCCTGGCCAAAATAAAGAAAGAAAAAATAATATTGGGAAACAGCAGAGTGAGTGCTTTATCTATTCAGTGCAATGCATTCAAGCTTGACTTACAGGCATCTCTCCTCATCTGTACACAAGCAGCCAGCAGCATTTAATCATTCTCTTTGCCTTCAGCTGTACCTACCTGTGTATCTCTGCTAACAGCTTAATATTTCCAATGTTTGATTACTAAACAATACATAGAGCAAATACTACTATATTCACAAAGAGGAATGGCCACATATTAATAAAAAACAGGGATTTTAACATCTTTCCTAAGCAGGAAGTTATGCGTATAGAAATGAAATCCAACACAGATAAAGAAATGCATATGTAAGATCAATAGTACATTAATATTACAATGTACTTCACGCATGGCCAACAGAACCGGAGAAAAATTCATTAAGACATTTGAGGTAATATGAACGTAAAAACTGTGTGATGCAAACACTCTGACTAGTTTGTTGTGTTAAGTTAGTTTCACATTGTTATAGTTAAAGCTACTTTACAGTATTTTTGTTCATAAACAAATACTCCACCTGATATAGGATATTTGTATAGGTCAGACTCAGCGCTGTTCAGTCCTACTCCTGGAGATCATCCTGTAAAGATCATTTAAACGTCTAATCAAATCAAAAGATCCATTTCATTCTACAGGCCGTAGTGAATGAGCAGGGTTGAGACTTAACTCCGCAGGTAGATCTCCAGGAACACATACTATAAATGTATGGAAACAGAAAGATGTAACACTTTAAACAAATGTTTGAATAGTAAATCTAAGAGTAATGTCCTTTCATTCACACACACACACATATAACCATTTAACAGTGCCAAACATCCACAATATGGGATAAATTATCAGTACAACCAGATAAACAAAAACCATCAGTGATCTATAGCCTGAAAATATGGTCCGATGACTGGGACCCTGGTGAGCTGTTACAGTAAAGCATGATGTAAACATGTAGTATTGTTAGTGTGCTAACTGAAGGTATTACAGCACTGGCATAATTCCCAAGTACAGTGCTGGACAAAGCACAGGCGTGCTAACTAAACTTTGCACTGGAGTGTGCAAGCAGCGTAGCGTTTTTTTGTGCCCGGATTTTCAGTGCTAAATGACCTATTAGCACAGAGGGCAACAATAAGGGCCATGATTAAGCTATGTGCTATTAGAGCCACATTTGCAGTGAAAGTAGCAATTCTGTTGCCGTGTGAACCCTTAGGGTGAGGAGACGGAAAGTTTCCGTATCCGCAAGTTTCCTCTTTTGTAGTCTTGCAGGGGTACCCCAGAGCGAAGTGTAACAGGCTGGTCAGGTGTCTCTTTTATTCATTGCTTCTCTTCAGCTGCATTGGGGTTTCTGCAAATGACCTGAGAATTGATGAAAAAAAAAAAAAAAAAAAAAAAGAGTTCAATTGGTGATTACAATGTAAAAAGTAGTTATTAAGGACACAACCAAGGTTTATATAACCTGCCATGATGTACAGGGAAGTGGCTCTGCACTGGAGTTGCCTGGCTGCTGCTAGGGCTCATTAGCATGGCGCTGTAGATGTTGGATGCCACCACCAGTATGCACAACAGGATAGGCCCAATGATGGCACCCTCCAAACCCAAATAGTACGCTCCACCTGCTACCGCAAGACCAGTCAAATACGGGTGTCCACCTCTGCATAGAAATATATATGGGTTAGTAAAAAATGTTAAACCGTCAACCAATTTTGGACACCAGAGATGGCACATGTAAAGTAAGTATAAAGACGAGACAAACACACCCTGATATATCGGAGTATATGGCCGTGTCAACGAAATATGTTGGCAGCAGATGAAAGAAGAGAAGCAGCAGAGCTTTGACTCCCTCCGCCTGGGCCAACCACAAATCCAACACCGCTGGCAGTGCCGCCCAGTACGTCCCCAAAAACGGCACCGCACCTAAGATAGCTGCCATTGCTGCACAGAGCAAAAGATAGAAAGGCAAGACAAATATGAGATGGAATAATATGACATAGACAGATAAATGTACATTACCGTTCAAAAAGTTTGGGGTTGCTAAGATTTTCTCTAATGCTCTAATGCTCACCAAGGCTGCATTTTTTTTTTTTAATGCAGTAAAAACAGCAATATTGTGAAATATTATTACAATTTAAATGAACTGTTTCTGTTTGAATACATCTTAAAATGTAATTTATTCCTATGATGACAAAGCTGAATTTTTAGCAGCCATCAGCCACACATGATCCTTCAGAAATCATTCTAATATGCTGATTTGATGCTAAAGAAACCTTTCTTATAATTATCAATGTTGAAAACAATTTTCCAGTTTAATATTTTTGTGGAAACCAAGATTGCTGTTCTTTTGAACTTTCTGTTCATCACACATTTATTTTAAATAGTAAAAACATTTCTAATGTTACAAACGATTTCTGTCAACTTTGATCAATCGAATGCATCCTTACTGAATAAAAGTATTAAATTCTTTCAAATAAATCTTATTGATTAAAGATTGTTTATTTTGTTGTATACACTATAAGGACTGTTTCACACCACATGCAAAAAGTCTCTATGTCTGTGTGTATTTTAGTCTTACCTGAGGGGATGAAGACAATGTTGATGCCAAATATTGTGTGTGTAAGCCAAGTATAAAGGCCATAAAATCCAGCCATCTTCAGAGAGGCATCAAACACACCCCTGCAAAGAAAACAGGGTGAGAGAGAGTGGAAACACAGAGGGCTTTTCTTTTCTCAGTTAGCTTAACACTGACGGGAGTCAGAGTGAATAAGTCTCTCTGTGAAAGCGCTCATAAAAATAGGTCTAATGGAACAGCTTTGTGCATTCTGGGTGATGGCAGCATCAGCGCACACACATACACACTGAGCTCACACCGAATTCCTCTCCTCATTTCACTTTCACAGCTCATGACATTATGGTCTATGGAGGGAAAATGATGTTATTGTGCTTGGAAAAAAAATAACAGATGTCTTTATCTAAGCCAATTACATTATGCTAATTTCCACTGGAGAAGCATCACGCTCAAGGGCACCGCTGCGCTACAGCAAGACTATGACCCCATTCATTCTCCATTTTCTGGGTCACCCTTACCTGTAGATGAACCCCTTCGAAATTCTTAACCAGCATATTAATAGCAGTCAATTTCACCCCCATTTCAGTTGTTCCGATCATGATCTCTGTTAAATTATCTGTACAAATGGAAAAAATGGCAGAAAAAGCAGAACAGTATTGCCCTCTTGTGGTGATTACAAAGTACAGCGTCTTTAACTGGTGTTAAAGGGATAGTTCACCCAAAAATAAAAATTCTGTATGACTTTCTTTCTTCTGCAGAACACAAAAGATATTCGGAAAAACTTTGGGGTCCAATCAACATTGAGAATTGACTTTCACTGTATGGACAAAATATGGCAACATTTTTCAAAGTCTCTTTTGTGTTCCACAGAGGAAAGAAAGTCATACAGATTTGGAACAAAATGAGGGTGAGTAAATGATGACAGGATTTCCATTTTTGAACTATCCCTATAAGATCTAATTGCTGCTTCCACCTCATACAGACTTGCTACTGTACACGCATTTTTGCCTTTGCTTTTACAAACTGATGGACGAGTGAAAATTAGTGTTTGTGGAAACTGCAACATGTTTACATTTAACCTTAAATGTCCCTTCAGGCAGTGGTTCTCAACCAGGGGGCTCAGCAAATTTACAAAGGGTCTGCAGGGTCTATATATAAAAAAAAATTAGTTTTATTATAAAGTTAAGTATATTAACTAAATAATTTTCCTATGTTTATATATATATATATATATATATATATATATGTATTTAGTTATGTTCAATCTCTCTATATAGAGAGGGTTGAGAAGCACTGCTTTAAGACAAACCAAATCTCCACATGGACATGTGTACCTGATGGCCTCTTCCACAGACTGGCCGATAATGTTTGAAGAGGGTCCCGGTTGGGAGAGGGGTGTGAGGCTGATTACCCATTTCACAGGTTTATAATATTCACCACTGGAGCTCAGCAGGTAAAAAAGTGTGGTCAGGAAAATCACCTATACATTCAGAGAGACAATAAATATTTAAAATCACCACAAAATATCCAATCCCATCAATCCAACTGTGTGTGTGTGTGTGTGTCTATTACCAGAGACAGGACAAAGTTGAGCAGTGCGGTGCCACTGTGGAACAGTACGGTGAGCAGCGTGGTTGTTGTGGATATCAGCAAACCAACATTTCGACTCATCACCACCCACAGAGACTCCAAGATCTATCGCAGAAGACAGCATATTCATTAATCTGCCAAATAAAGACACTCCCCATCACATACACACACACACTGGAGACTAACCGAGAGCAGAGTCTCAATATTCTCCTGCACGAATGAGGCGATGTCCTGCCAGTCCAGTATGTCCCCTAGCCAGCTGTTCTGCCTGTACATATGTTGCTTGTTTCCACGGTGCCGTCCAGTATGAGTCACGTTCTACAAAACAAAAACACACTGACTGGAATACAACAAATAATGTAAGTTAGTGATTGTGTGCGACCGAGTAAGGTTTTGTTTTTACCTTAACAATCCAGGACTGATAGAGACGGTCCCACAACTCCAGAACTTGTTTCTCTATTACGGCCGTGTTGTTTACTTTATCACCCAACATCTTATGAAGCTACAATGCACACATACATAAAAACACACATATAACAAATGCTCATTCAATTTTACACACAGACATAAAGAATAAAAGACTAAGGCCTTGAACATGAAATACAATTTGACTCCAATTAATAATTAAATTTTATAATTAAATGTTAAATGGAGTAATCTGTTATTTAACAAAAAGAAATGTTTGTTTTCTAACTTCTCCAGCTCTGAAACTATTTTTTTCTGCTGATGTAACCAAGGTTGCTTGAGCATAAAAAATATGAACCAATAATAGCTTACTTTTCATGATTGTATCGATAAAATCAAGTCCATTCATTATGTTGTCATCACCTTTTTTTACCCTAACAAACCCATGATTATTCTTCTAACCGACCGTGTCACATTTGTATATGCACATCCTGGTGCAAAAAAGTGCACTCAAATGTATTGAATGTGCACTTAAGATTTTAGGTACACTACAAAAGCATATTTGGTTACTCTTTATTTTAAGGTGTAATTGTTACAGTGCAATTATATATTTAAGTACTGAGTAAGATTAATAAACAACATGTACTTACTATATGTTTAGGGTTTTGGTTGAGGGTTAATTGTATGAAATGTACATGTAACGTATGTAAAAAAAAAAAAAATTTTTTTTAAAAAGTGTTACCACATTTTTTTTAATCTGTACTTGCAGATAATATAATATAAATGAAATAAAAGGCCACTTAAGCATACTTAAAGTACATTTTAATTCATGTTTTAATGATTGTTTGTCATGTTTTAAAGAAGTACATTTATTTTGATGCGTTGACTAACATACTAAGCATAGGTAAAGTGAGTTACTGTTATTGTGTTATTCAATACTACATTTAAGTGGGTCAAAAAAGCACTCTAAAGTTCAGCTAATTGCATTTATTAAAACTTTAAACTATAATACATTTTCATTTAATTGCAATTAACATGCAACTAAGTGTCTATTCTATAAATGTACATTCTTTAAAAGTATGTAATTTCCATAATTAGTACTCTTTTTTTAATAATACTTTTTAATGAGGGCATATTTAAATGACACAAATTACATTTTAAAAGCAGATGAATAACTTCAGTTTTGGTCAGTTTCTCACACAAAGCTATCATATTATTTCAGAAGACTTGGAATACAGCCCAAGATTTGTATGGAACAAATCTTTGCTTTTGTTGTCATTTTTGTCCTTTCACAGCCACTGGTCACCATTTACTTTCATTTATCAGTCTCATTAAATTTGTTATAAATGTTGTTTCATGTGGTCTTCAAGAGAATTGTAAACTCTTAACTCTGACCTTATGTGTGATCCATTCTCTTCCATGTTGGTAAACATTTGTGGCAGCAGAGTTTAAAGCCTTCTGAACAACCTGGGCCTCTGGGAGCCAGCTACAACACACACACACACACACACACACTCTGTTACGCATCATTTCAAGAAGATTCCTAACTTCCAGTGTATGTTTCAACTTACTTGGCCCACTCTGGGTGGTTGGACACAGTCTCGTTGATCAGGTTACTGGTGACCTCTATGATATGAACACTCTCTTGGTGCACCTGTGAACAAAAATACAATCGGTGAGAGATGATGTGTGCGGTGGCTGCGATCAGTCATGGATCATGTCTTTCACGCAGTGGAATAATCCGCCCAAGGACAGTGGATTGGAAACACTGTACCATAGCTGTGAGCAGCAAGGCCATGAGCAGTGTGCCAGTTACCAGCAGGAAGATAATGAAAATACTGATCAGCTTATCCAAGGAGCGCTCCAGCCACACGATCATCTGCAAAGAGAGAGAGAGAAAGAGAGATCAGTTTCAACAAATAATCTGATCATTCATGCAAGTGTGTGAGAACACAGAAACCTGCTTCCCTCTGCCAAACCTGAGGAGCAATCGTGTTCATTCCTTTGGTTCTGAAAACCTAAAAGTAAAATGCTTTTTCAGTAAAATAAAATAAAAAGGAACAGTTCACTCAACAATGAAATATATTGTTATATCCTTGTTTACTTTTGGTTAACAGGAGAAATGATAATCCAATAAAAACTAAAGCGGGAAGTTATTTATTCTGTTAAGTTAAAAAACGGACTTCAAGTTTTCTAAAGCCCTCCAACAGTTTTGTGTGAGGAACAGACCGTTGTATTAACTAAAAACAACATTTTTGGGTGAAGTGTTCCTTTGAAAACTTAGCAGAGGATTCATGGATAAGTTCCGAGCTTCAGAAAGGTACAGAGAGGTTAATTTTTCCAGCCTTATTTGAGTTTTTTTTAGGCTGTGAAAATATTAATTCTGTTGAAAATTCACACACGTAACTGCCGTATAAGCCAAAGTCATGATGACTTTTCTTTATTTTACACCCGCTAACCTGTTGGATGACTAAGCAAGACTAACTACTGAGTGAAAAACTAACAGCAGGCTAACAACAGCTGTCAGGAAACAGGAGGTGGTGGGCATATTTTTGTTTTTGGCAGGTGGACTTGGTTTCTCTGCTCACCCAGCTTCTGTAGGCCCTGTGGGCAGCACTTGCATGTCTAATCCTGTTCCCTGTTCCTGTTAGCGCTAAGTATTAACATCACACACAAAATTGGTCATGTTGATGATGGATTAGTACAAAGCACATCATTAAGGAAACTAAAGAAAGACTAAAAAAGGCTAAAGAACCGCATCACTCCCTCTTCAAAACGTTAAGGGCCTGATACACAGTTGCAAAGTAATGCTGGCAAATGCAAAAAGATTCCCGAGGGGAGGGACATACTATCATACCTGAAAATAACTTCATCACCATCTGCTCCTGTTGAGCCACAGTCAGATTCATCTTAATCAGACAAAATTTGGTCCAGGAGATGATATATAGAACATTAACAGAAAACAAACAAACTAAAAACTTCTTTGACAGAATATTCTGAAGTCTTTCCAACATCTCCTTCTAAATATATATTGCTAAATTTTTGCAGGATGGAATATAGATAGATAGTTTGTTTGGTTTCCCTTGAAAAAAAAACATCACATTTTTACATTTTGTTGAAAGATTACACAGATATTCTTTTTTTCCTTTGAAACAACACAACTATATTCATGCATAATAAGACATGGAATGCGCATTTAAAAGGCTTTGAACACAATGGTGAACTAAATATTTTGTTATTGGCTCTAATATTCTCTTGAAATTCTCTGGAATTAATCCTTTTTTTAAGTGTTTGTTCCATAAGACATTCTTCACAGAAATGCATTGCAACAAGCAAATATAAAGAAAATGTAAACTTAAGGCGGCAGATAATGCTAAAGAAATGTGTACTACAGTTCGAAAATTGGTTGGTAAGATTTTTTTATGCTTTTTTAAATAATTAAAGATTTGTTTGATCAAAAATACAGTAAAAGAGTAATATTGTTAAATATTGTTACAATTTAAAATAATATTTGCTATTTGAATATATTTGAAAATGTAATTTATTCCTGTGATGGCAAAGCTGAATTTTCAGCATCATTACTCCAGTCTTTGTCACATAATCCTTTAGAAATCATTCTAATATGCTGATTTTGCTACTCAAGACACATTTCTTATTATTATCCATGATAAAAACGGTTTTGCTGCTTAATGTTTTTGTGGAAATCGTGATACATTTCTTTCAGGGTTATTTGATGAATAGAAAGCTCAAATGAACTTTGAAAAATGCTTTATAAAATAAAATATAACATTACTCGTCACTTTTGATCAATTTAATGTAGCCTTGCTGAATATTCTTCTTTTTTTCCAAAAAAATTAAAGGGTTTAGTGTACATGGTTATATTATATTTATATACTTATTATTACTAAATTTCATTCAACACCGAAAAGCATCAATGTAAATAAGTTATGTAATTAAAATGAGATGATTTTACTCAATATTTGCGTGTGCTTGTTAGCGCATCAAGCTGTTAGCTTAGCAACATGCTAACATTAAACCAAAGACTTTATATACAGAAAGATGGTGCACTCGTATTACTATGAATGGGAGAAAGTTCAACGCACAATATGGCGGAATAAGATCCACCTTCTAAATAAAAGAGCCAATCGGTAATGTCATCGCATCACAGCAGCTGGCGTTAGAAGCTCCGGTTCCAATAGAAGCAGTCAGTGTTCAGAGACACACCCACCGTCATGATTCGAGTGTTTACAAACAAAATTTATAAGACAGTTGTTGACAGATTTCATTGGTGATTTCAAATTTAATCGTAAGCTTGGCGAACAGTTTTGGAGAATTTGATATTTCCCCATTCAAAGAGATAGGAGCTGCACTTGAATGCCCGAGAGGCGTTTCAAAGATGGCCGCCGAGTGAAATGACTTGTCTTAAAGGGAACAAACTACTGAAATCAAGTGAAGTGGAGTTTCCCATGCAGAGCTCTATTTGTGTGGTGTGCGGCGTTTCCTATGTGAAGTCATTTATGAAGACAGTCACTTATACCTAAGAGGGCAGCAGGCAGCTTGAGTGTCTAGTTAGGAACAGACAGAAGAAAACCCCTTTACCAAACCTGCCTGTACCTGAAGTACCCAGCAACACCACTAGCCTTGGTCTCAGCAGACCAGAGCATCCCTTCACCCAACCCTCCATTCCCACTGTCTGTTCTCTCCCTGAATGCATCTCACACACTCTGAAGACAACCAGCCCAGCACACTTCAAGAGCTGTGGAAGAGGCGGTGGACTCTCTTGGGGTTTTGTTCTGCTTTTTTTTTTCCTGACAGTTAGTGTGTCAGCATCTCAATCACATCCAGAGCGCATGCTCCCTTCCACAGCGCAAAGTGCCACACAGCAGGAACAGCCAGTGAGCTAAGCAGAAGCTCAAAGATGGAGGGGTGACAGTGGGGAGGGGAAAGCATCACTCCAAAGCTTCTAATGAAAGCACACTGTCATTCTTTCTTTCTCTTCCCCTTTGTTCTTTCTTTCTTTCTCTTGTACACCTGCCAGCACAAATGATTTACCTGCTTGTTAAGCCAATGCCAGAGCTTTGAGGAGGGAGACAGAGAGACAAACGGTTATTAGAAACAACCAATCAGTATGCAGGAAAGCAGTGTTTTCAAGGCAAAAACAGAACAAGACCGGTCGGTGAAATTTGAGGAAGATATTCATACTGAACAATTAGAGAAGGTGTGATTTGGTGGGCTTTATAAGAGGACAAAAGAAAGCTTAATAATCGGCTACGATTATTATTTTTTTAAGTGTCTTCGTCTTTTTTTTTTACCTTCTTTCATTCTTGTGGACAGTCAGTGAGGGATATGATGGTTATATAAAGCAAATTACAGTCAAATCAAAAAAATTGTTACAGATACAGTTACAAGGTTTAACATTTTGCCTCATCTGCTAATGGTGAGTGAATTAAGAAAACTCAGTTGACAAATATTTCATTTAATACCAGCCACAAAACTATATTTTGTTTGTTTTTTATCAAAAACTAAGTTTTCATTCTATTGAGAACACATTTTATTTAGTTGTTTTAGTTTATTTAGTAGTTGATTTTTTCTGTGCATATTAGTGAAAACTCACAGCAAAACTGCATCTTTCACAAAAGAAAAGACAAATGATTTTGTTCCAAATGTATTTGTTCTAGTGATTAATTTCAAGGAACTTTCCACATACACTACTGTTCAAAGGTTTGGGATCAAAAAAGTGACAGAAATCTTTTGTAAAATTGTAAATGTCTTTACTGTTACTTTCGATCAGTTTACTATTTCAAATAAATGCTGTTCTTTTGAACTTTCTTTTCATCAAAGAATACTGAAAAAAGTATCATGTTTTCCATGATTTTAATTGGTTGTGTAATGTACATCATTGATTATCTTTCCTACAATTTGATTTAGGCCATGTATTACAGTATGTTGTAGTTCCTCAAAGTCACCAGCTACTGGCAAGTAATAGGTTTAAGTCCTCAACAAAGCCAATTTTTTACTCATATTAGCTTCTTGGCAAATGTGTTCATTTTGGACCCTAGCATATTTTCAATAGATTTGGTTTTGACAGCATGTGTGACTCAACAATGACTAATGAAAGAATGAAAGAAGGCAAAAGTCAGACACTGGGTTACATTACTGGATTACTATGGGTCAGGAGGTGGGCGAACGGTTTCTTAGAGGTGTAGATTTCATCTAGATTGACTGCAGCTGTGGGTTGTCGTTCACTTCAGACAGTGAAAGGGACAATGAGAAACTGTGGGCACATTTTTGGGAATGTTGAGTTGACTTCCTAATATCATAAACCTCAAACAATAGCTGGAAAACAAAAACTACCAACAATAACCAGAAATACAACATGACTATGCAAAGACTAAAAATAGTTACTCTTGATTTGAGCTCATCAAAAAGACAGGAAGTGCATTTAATTGTGTTCCAACTATTAGGTTAATGACATTTTCTTATTGAAAAACACATCACATTGAAAATACATCTGCTGAATAATTCATTTTCCCCACAAGTCATGACATAAACAGAAACATCCACATCTGACCTCCATAGCTTTTATTCAGTCAGTTATGGGTACTTCGTGCCTTAGTTGTGCAAGTAAAAAAGAGAATTAGCAAGCCACAACCACATTCAGTTCCTCTTTGTAATCACAGATCTCTGTCGCCTCCAAAAATAAATGTGCACATGTGGTGACAACTACCAGCAGGCAAGTGCTGTGAAGGACAGTGGGTCAGCAGACAGGCGAGTGCTTTTGTGTGGGTGTATCTACGTGAGGTGTTACCTTAGTGTCCACCCGAAGCAAGAACTGAGCTAAGCCTTTGATTGGTCCAGGCAGCAGAGCATCCTGTCTGTCTTTGACAAACTTCTCAGAAGCCGACCACCATTTCACTAGAGTCCGTCCAGCGAAGTCCTTCATCCCAAAACGCACAAACATCTTCTTCAGGACCCAAACTGAAAAACATAGCACTCATTCATGAAAATGTGAACACTATCTTCACACTCGTGACCTCAGGACAATGAACACAGAATTTACCAGCAACAGGGATGGGCAATAACTGTAAGATCCAGAGGTTGAGCCAGACCTGCACCAACACTATAGCCCACGCAAGCAGCACAAAGTAGATATCACTGGTCCTCTCTTTGTGCTGGAGACCCCTGAACTCTAGTCTGCTTCGACTCCGGCTGAAGACCGCCTTCGGAGAGTCCATAAAGTCTGTGAGGGGAAGAAGAGGGGAAAATCCACTTTACTAATGATTAGGGAGGCTCCACTCAATATTACGCTTTATGCATGTCCAGTCCCTCAGTTGCTCGGCCTATGCGAACGCTCCACTCATGTATAGCTCATACTCATCGGAAAGTCTGCTAAAATAACGTGCCGACATGAAATTTCTATGTAGCATAATACTTGCTTCTGTTTGCAATAGCCCTACTGTGCTGTAACATGTGGTGTGATATAGCTGGGCAACACTGGTCAAATGACGCTACTGATCCACTTCCCGATACGCTCTGCTCACAATGTCTGTTGCATAGAATAAAACTGAATAAAAGAAAAATATATTGATATTTAATCAATAATGTGTGTGGTTATTTTATTTTATTGGCTTGTATTTTTTTTAATTCAGTATCATTAAAAAGTCGAATATAAAAAAAGGTAGGCCTAATTTAAAATAAGAAATAAGTCATTTTTAAAAAGCATTTTCGGTTTCGGTTTTCGGCCAAGTGCATCCAGAATTTTCGGGTTTCAGTTTTGGCCTAGAATTTCTATTTTGGTGCATCCCTACTAATGAAGATAGTAGTGGTCAAGTAGATACTGGAACTTCTAACTTTATTTGATACCTTATCTAAATATCGATATTTAAGACAATTTTTGATACCACAGGGAACATTAAGGGCATAAAATTTGACCAGCATCTAAGTTTATTTATTTTTACCATAATCAAAAAAGCATTTTTTTTATCAACTGAAACTGTTGTCTGAGATTCCTCAGGCCCAATATCTCTGTGAGGGATTATATAATAATAATAATAATAATAAGACAGAAATATATTACTATTGTAATATTAGCATATTAATACTGGAATATTTTAAACCATTTCAGTGCTCATTTTCCACTGTATTGATACACTGATGCCAGCTGCACTTTCTCACTTTCTCTTCTCTCCTGTAATTGTTATCGAAAAATCTATATTTCTGAAAACACTTGATGATAGGCATAAACTACCTCATAATCCACATTAATAACATCCATCATAATCTCATCTACTTATTAATGGATACAGATGTTTGCTTTTGTGAGTAAGTCATAACCAGACCCACACAGAATCTTGCTGACTTTCCCACAAAATCAGCACTGCAAATAACTTTAAACATTTACACGATTTAGAATCTAATACTGGTCTGTTTGCTTTTTTGTGCCACCTTTGGATTGTTCTTTGGTGCTTGTCTCTTCCTGTATCTTCTCAGCATGGCTGAAGTTACTGCAGGAGATTGCCATGAAGATCGTATTAGCAGCAAAGGAGAGAACCTGGCCAGGCAGCTCGCCTATACAGAGAGAGGAGAGGACCAAAGGTCAGAGGACATCAAGAACAGAGGGAAATGGTAAGAGAGCCTCTGTTTCTTGACCTTTCCCTGGAACAACAGGCTTCTGCTGAGAGCCCACTATGAGCAGGAACACCACCACGACAAACACAGGCACCCGCCACGACCCTGTCAGAGAGACTGGAAAAAGAGAGGGAGAGTTTTTTAGCATTACTTCACTGATAGCACTGTAGGTCAATGCTAAACTTTCAGCTTTTACTTTAACAGCGCCAAGAACACCACCACCTGACCATAAATGCACAGGATCATTTATTACAAATAATTCATTGGATAAAACTATTCAACAAAGACAGTAAACTAATAAAGACAGAGAATGGGAACCCTTCTAGTAGCAGTTCTATCTAATTTATCATTTGACCGTACTGCTATACAAAGTACACTGTACAGTATATGAAAAAGAACTAAAGCGCTTACCTTTCTATTAGTATTATCTGTTTTTACAGATTTACTTCCTATCAAATTATTAATAAATCATTCATTATCAATTTTGTAAAAATTATGTAAATTAAATATAAATTTCATTGCAGCAATTGGAATACATATTATTTACTGTTTATCTTGTGAAGCTTTAAATTAAATAGTGTGATATCATATATACAAGCTTTATATTGTCCATTGACCACTCTGCTCTTTAAGATATTGCTATTGACCATCAAAAAATCTGTGTCAGTCAACCACTACATGATATGCCACATAAAACCCAAACAGAATAATTCACTGTTTCATAACAGAAGGGTCTTACCCAGGTAGAAAATAAGTGCTGCCCATACAGGCACAGACAGGGAACGCAAGTAACTTTCCATGCCAGGCGTCCACTTAAAGGCCACTGCCAACACATAGCCAACAACTAACGTGACAACCTGCCAAAGAGAAAGAGAGAGAACATTTGGACATCTCTGGTAACTACTGTGCCCTGCACCAAACATTTGCCACTGATCTATTTATAATCACAAAAACCCTCAGTATGTTCCCAGCCCTCATAAGCACTGCAAGAGTGTATCAACAACACACACATTTTCATTATATGAATAGTTCTACCAAATATGAAAATTCTGTCATTCTTTAGGTCCTAAAAAGAAATAAAATCCAGCTCCACTACCAGATGATCTTTGTGTTTTCTTGTTAAAAGCGGATCACAAGGTTCTGTTAAAGGGGGCATTTCTTCCCAATTACAATTTGAACAGTTTCCACATGACCTGTATGAATTAAATTAAGCCCTACAAGAAAGTAAGAAATAAATAAATAAATCAGATAGTGAGGTCATTAAATTGAAGGTCAGGGTGAAATGTAGTCCTGTAGAGTTCTTGTAACCTTTAAAAGAACTTGAAATATGCATTATGGTCTCTCATTTGGGCTGTGTAACCTCAAGGCCATATTTTTGGTATCTGGGATGTCATGCTACAATTCCTACTCAGTCAGACATATTAAGCATGGGTTCAAGAAATGTTGATATTTCACATGAGCGGATGTGTTTAAACACACTTTTGTATACAAACATATTTGCACGTGGTTAGGTTATCTGAAGCCAGCTGCGTCCATACGATGGTTGACAGACTTGCAATGTAAAAATATGGTTCTCTGATGGATGAAAGAGAGGCGAAGAGAGAATGTCTCTACAGTGACAAAATTGTGTGACATCTATTATAGTGTAATAATTATTAATCTTATTAATGAAAGTTGTTGAGGCATGCAGGCTTCGCTCAATACATAGCAAACAATGTTTCACAATTTACATTCAAATTGTATGAAAGTTTCATTATTGTTTTTTTCATATGTTTACACTATGTTATCCATGAAGAAGTGAATTTTTAACAGTCCCTGTTTCACAATCCCGTCCACCTGTGCATGGTCTGACGGACAGGAGGCGTGTCTCTTTCCCATTCACGTGTCATTATACACAGACAGTACTACTACAGTACTCACCCACGTATAGCTGAAACAATCCAGGCCGAAACAGATTATGGTACAGACGTGACCAAGGATCACCTGCATGCCAATGACGCTCCAGAACAGATATAAGAAATAAAGCAGGGGTACACCAGCCCCAACTGCCAGCAGTATATTGAGCCGATCTACGACCATTTCACCCAATGTCTCCACCCCGTAGTTCACGCACCACACCGGTACCAGCAGAGTGCCCACTACTATCGGCGTCCCGCTGTCCTGCAGCCTGCTGAGCCAAGAGCGGCCGAGGCGGGCGAGCGAGTACTTGAACGGGTGCAGGAAAGTGCCGCACAGAACTGCCCACAGCAGCGGCCGTAGAAAAGCCTCCAGGATGAAGTAAACCAACACCGATGCTCCGCAACAGATCGCTACGAAGATCATCGCTCCCGTGTTGTAGAAGGCCTGTTTGATGTTTTTGTCGAACTTCAGGGACTGCTGGCTCAGTAGTTGGCTAACCATCCCGACTGCTGGCTGAACGGTCTCGCTGAACGAGACGAAGTGTGGCCGGGTTGTGCGCGGGGTGTCCGGGTCAGTGGCCGCGCCTGGACCAGGGTCCTCTGTGTCTGCCATGGTCGCTGGCATCGCTGCGTTTCTTCTTCTTCTTCTTCTTTCAGTTTAATGGCGGATCGCAAACCAGTGTTTATAGGTGCATACCGCCACCTACTGTACAGGAGTGTGTAATATCAGGGCTTTACATACTTCAGGTCTTAATAAAATAAAAATAAACTAAATAAATAAATAAATAAAAACCAAAAAAAAAAAAAAAAAAAAAAAAAAAAAAAAAAAAAAAAAAAAAAAAAAAAAACCCAACAACAACTTATATATATATATATATAAAATTGCTAATAATAATAATAATTATTAAACACACACACACACTTACACATATACACCCATATACTTACATACACATACATGTATACACACATACTCACACAAATATGCAAAAGAAACTAACTCAACTATATCTAACCTATATAATATTATCTAATCCTGTATTTCTTAGAAAACGAAAGAGAGCCTCCCAGCACTCCCTCATCTTCTCATTCCTTCCTAAAATCCCTTCCAAATTCCATCCACGTTCTAATCCGTACATTTTCCCACGTAAAATGATCCTCTCAGCACTATACTTATTACACCACAAAATAACATGCTCAACATTTTCTGGTACATTACAACTGTCACATTTATCAGAAATGCATTTTGCCATTAAAAACAAAGTTGACTTTAATCCAGTATGTCCAAGTCTTAGTCTTGCAAGAGCCACTTCCTCTTTTCTACACTTTCCTTTATATGTTTTCACTGTGATTGATTTTTGTATATTATAATAGTGTCTTCCTTTGTTATCTGAGTCCCACTTCTTCTGCCACAAATCCCTCACTACCTTATTAATTAATGATTTAGCCTCACCTTTTCCAAATGGAACTTTCATAATATCATTCTTGTTTAAATTCAACGCTCTCTTAGCAATCTCATCTGCCTTCTCATTTCCCTCTACACCAGCATGAGCAGGAACCCAACAAAACTGTACATCAGTTCCAACTCTTTGTATTCTTAATAATGTTGTAAATATTTCCAACAATAAATCATCTCTAGAGGTTTCTTTTGAATTTAAGCTACTAAGAGCTGCAGCAGAGTCTGAACAAATTACAACTCTCTCCGGCCTCACCTCTTCTATCCATTGTAATCCTAGGATTATAGCAGTAATTTCAGCTGTAAATACAGATACTCCATCATTAATTCTTTTGCAAATTACAACATTAAACTCTGGAATGTATACTCCTACTCCTACATGCTCACTCCTTGGGTCTTTAGATCCGTCAGTAAATATTGTCATGTAATTATAATAATTAATTCCCACATATTTATGAACCAAACATCCAATATTATCCACTTCCCTTTCAGCCCATGTTCTCTTTAGTTCTATAAGACGAAAGTCAACCTTGATCACTGGGAATATCCATGGAGGAACATTACCCCATACAGTATTTGGTCCATACTCTACCCTGTTTAGTCCATATTCCTCAGCTACTGTAGAAATATTCCAACCAAAACCTTTACATTTTCTTTGTTGTGTATACTCCCAGCAATCACTTAACACCTTTACAGCGGGTTGTTCCTCTCCAGATCCTTTTAGCTTTACCCAATATACTAATGATAACTTAGAACGTCTTAAATAAAGAGGTAACTCGTCAGCTTCAACCAGCAGCGCATTAGTAGGTGTTGTTTTAACTGCACCAATACTGATTCTTAAGGCTCTGAACTGAATTTTATCAAGCTTTTCCAAAATACTTTTAGCTGCTGCTCCATATACTATACACCCATAATCTATACACGACCGTATTAATGCCCTATAAATATCCATAAGTGAGAGTTTGTCTGCTCCCCATTCATACCCAGTAATTGCTCTCATTAGATTTATTACCTTTTTACATTTAGTTTCAATCTGATTAATATGATTCCTCCATATACATTTCTCATCAAACCATAGCCCTAAATATTTGAACTTTGTTACCCTTTCCATTCTTTGACCATATAATTTCAGTTGTACCGTATCTGTCCTTTTCTTTCTAGTAAAAAGCATGAAGCATGACTTTTCAATTGACATTTTAAATCCCCATTCATACGACCATCTTTCAATATTCAATATAGCATTCTGTATACTATTTGTCACATGTTTAATATTTTTCCCCCTTTTCCATATAGCCCCATCATCTGCATATAGTGACGATCCAATGTCTTTCCCAACGTTCATAAAAATATCATTTATCATAATATTAAAAAGAATCGGGCTAATAGCACTACCTTGAGGGATACCATTTATAATATTAAAATCTTCTGACATAGCATCTCCAACTTTAACACGAAATATCCGATTAGTTAAAAAATCTAAAACCCAGTTGTAAAGTCTTCCACCAATCCCCATTCTCTGCATTTTAATCATTAAACCTTCTCTCCACATAGAATCATACGCTTTCTCTATATCAAAAAATACTATACTCATAACCTCTTTCACACCAATTGCTTTTTCTGCTTCATTGCTAACTTTCACTAATGCATCTATCGTAGATCTTCCTTTACGAAATCCACTTTGACATGGGCTTAACAGTTCTCTTTGCTCTAAATAATATGCCAGTCTACGAACAATTATCTTTTCTATCCATTTACATAAATGAGAAGTTAGTGCAATTGGTCTGTAGTTTCCTGCATTCACTAGGTCTTTACCAGGTTTACCAAAAGGTAATATCAGAGCACTTTTCCAGCTAACAGGTATTACGCCTTCTCTCCATATCTTATTAAACAGGTGTAATATGATTTCCAATGCTTCATCAGGTAGCTGTCTAAACATTACATAACATAATTGATCTTGCCCTGGGGACGTGTAACCACTTCCCTCTAAAGCCAGTTTCATCTCATGCAGAGTAAATTCCATATCAAGAGCCGAACCATCACAATCCTTTTTCTTTGTCACATCAGAATTATCTCTTAAAATTTCTTTTTTTCTTTGTTTGTGCATTTCATCCAAATGACTTCCACTATGCACACTTGCAAACTTCTTGCCTAGTAAATCAGCTTTCTCCTTATTTGTAATTGCCATATACTCTCCATCTCTCAATGCTGGGATATTAACCGATTTCCTTTTCCCACTCATTTTTTTAATCATTGCCCAAATATCACCCAATTGTACTTCACTGCCAATGGAGGAGCAAAACTGTCTCCAAGCACTCTTTTTGGATGACTTAATTACTTTCCTTGCCCTTGCTTTCTTCCTTTGGTATTCAATCACGTTATCTTGACTCAAATGTTTTCTTAAAATCCTGAACGCATGATTTCTTTCTTTAATAGCATTTTTACATTCATTGTTCCACCACGGAACCATTTTCTTTTTTTTCCCCTTTATTATGCTACTCTTAGGAATGCATGCTGATGCAGCACTGATAATCATAGCGGTTATTGTTTCTGTACATTTATCAACATCACCCTCCATTGATAATCTTTCAGAACTTTCAATACAATAATCTTTAAAAACTCTCCAATCCGCTTTACCAAAACACCATCTTTCTATTACATATTCATCCTGAATAAACACATCAAAATTCAACGAGCATAATATTGGAAAGTGATCACTACCTATATTAGTATCATTCTTAACATTCCATTCACAAATATTACTAATATTTCCAGAGACTAACGTGAGATCTAAACATGAAACTGTATTTCTTATAACATTCACCCTAGTTCCACTTCCATTATTAAGACACACCAGTGATCTCTCCTCTATTAGTTCTTCAACTATTTCTCCATTATTATCAGTATGATCACTTCCCCATAGTGTATTGTGAGCATTAAAATCACCACACCAAATTTCTCTTCTGGTAACATTTTCTAAAATCATATGAAAATTGTGCATTGACAGCTTTTTACAAGGATTGTAATAGTTGACTATTTTGATATCTCCTCTGGGACTACAAATTTCTATTACTATGCATTCAAATTCATTTGGAACATTTATTTGTCTATATGCTATATTATCCTTAATAAATGTTACACATCCTCCACCTTGTTTATCAATTCGATCACATCTAATAGAATTATATCCTGGAATAACAAATTCCAGATGTGTTCTTAGCCATGTTTCTTGTAAACACATAACATCAGGTAAAACTTCCAACTCATCTACAACCTTCTTAAATTCTTGCCCATTCGCTATAAGACTTCTGGCATTCCATTGGAGTATAAGGAAAACCATGATCAAACTACTAATCACCTTGAGATACTCCATCATTGGAAGGATTCAACATCTCATGTATCAATTCAGCTGTAACTTCTTTAATCCCCAGAATTTCTATAGCTGCTTCTACAATGGTCTTGATTCTATCACTTTTTTTCTTTTGCTGTATCGCCACATTCACAACCTTACATATGAAAGTGATAAAATTTATTTTATCCACCATCATTGTATCCTCATTAATCTTCTGTATATATGGATTAGTTTCTAATTGACTCTGGTTTATTTCAACAGGCAAGGTCTCTATTTGCTGCTTCTTCACAATCTCTCTCTCATTGTTTACTTTATGTGCTGAACGGGATTCATTTATATCGCTGCGTTTCAGTCCGGAGGATCCACCACTTATGGAACTGCGGGTTGGGCAGTGACGTAAAGTGTGAAGTAGCCTGGGAAATGTAGTCAAATAATGTTTTTCAACCTAACGTTACCAGACACGACTGAAATATTATCTTTACTAATAAAGTAGTATTCGAATGCCGTAAACAAGCGAACATGACCCATCTTACTTGGGTTGTTTTTCAATATAGTGGCTAAGTGGCAGTTCAAAGGCGTTTTTGAACGAATAAAGGGATCGTTCACCTCCCACCACCAAACAAGTGCCATTATTTGCTCGTTCCAAAACCAGTATGACAATCTTTCTTCTTTTAACATAATATAATTAAATTGACGAATTATTTTCGAATTATTAAAAAATATATTTTGTGTTTAGGGTTAGAGAAAAGAAAAAGAAAAAAGAAAGTCAGTCATTAAAAAAAGAAAAAAGAAAGTCAGTCATTAAGTTTCAAGTTACAGAAGTGACGACTCTGTTTAAAAATCACATCATTGAAAATGATGAAAATTGTAACGGAAATGACTGTGCTGACTCTGGATAATGGCCAGGTTTCACAGACAGGGTTTAGATTAAGCCAGTTTTAGGCCTCATAAGAAAAGATTCTCCGCATTAACAACATTACATCTCATTAAACATCAAATTAAACACGATGTACTATTTAAATCGATTACTGGACATCGTAATGTTATTGTACATACATCTGATTTATGATTTAGCATTGTATTATCATCTCTTATCAATTCGGCTCAAACTTCGATGCCGACGTCGCTAGCGAAGAGCGTGGTGTTGACGAGCTCGTGCCAGGGGTAGTGAGCCGTTGGCAGAGCCTGCTTACGTCACGCGGGGAAACTACTTCCAACTTGAATTCGAAATGGTATACTATTTCTATTATACTATTAATACAAGTAATAGCCTACTATTTCTGCGATATAAGACTTTTGTCGTACGATTCGTTGTTTTTAGTTTTTAATGAATCGTTTGTGAGTGATTGACCCATTGATTCGTGACACGCTCGTAGCACTTGTCGCCATCTACTGGCGTAAACCTGCAGAAAAAGTCACTGACTGAATTACGGTAGTGATAGTGAATGTATTGAACTGAATCAAAAGATTGGAGTTGAATTGGATGATTAAAAATCCTCAATACTGTTTTTTCCAGGCGCCATGTACAAGCATGATGAGTTCAGATATTTGGAAAACATTCCCATTTTATCCAGACAAATATAACAAAAGTACACATTTTCAGCTGTCTCATAGTTTTATTAAAAAGTGCAGAATGTGTCAGGAACATCAAACAGGCATCTTTGCTTCCAATTAGGGAGAGAATTCACAGTAAACTTTTCAGAATGTAAGCTGCTAATAGCTTGTATGACATGTTCAAATTAAAATAATGGCTCACAGTCCTTCACTAACCACACTCATCATTGCATATTCTCTGATACTGTCAATGTCAACATTTCAAAAGTATATTAAAATATAACACTGGCAACCTTACAAACATTATTCCTTGACCATTAGCATACAATGTCTCCATTCATGCTACATTACATGATTATCTCTGGCCTGCACATATCAAAAAGGAATCGTATCACTCCTCCAAGTAGGTACATTTCCTGATATATATCCTTCAGGTAAATATAACAATGTATTTAAAACAAAGTACTTTTCTAAACATCTTTACATGGCGCTCTTCAATCTGCAATACAAATGTGTTTTTTTTACAGGATATTCTCAAAGAGTGCCAAAGAATTAGAACTGTATACAACCACACGCTAACTGGTGTGATCCAAATTGTTCTACACAGGCAGCAATCAATTCTTGGAACATTTGTAACTTTTGCAATGGCATGAAGTCCTTGGTATAGAAAGTCTTCGATTCATTGGAATAAAAAACACATGATTCTCTCCTGGACTGGTTCTATTCCAGTGAACACTGATTTAAATGGCTCAGATGAAGCTGGTTTGCTGGCATGCATCATCAAATACTGAGCTGGCTAACTGGAAGGCAGTGATGTGTTATGAATACTATGTGTGTGTGTTTGTGCTGGAGGGCCAATTATGTACTGCTGTAAGTTGCGTAGTCAGTCACAGGCATTAATTTACATCCCTCTAAAATTCACAGCATTAATAAATGTTCATCAGAGCTATAATGTACTGGAAAAATAGTGGAAAGCAGGCAACTACAAACAGCAGAGCATTTTTACTGAGATTTGGCAAAACATTCAAATTCAATAGGAGGCAGTTCACTTCTCTGTAGAGCTCTGTGGTGGGACAAAGTGTGTCATGATATGTGCCACTGTAAAGGTTTGGACACTTTTACTGCTGTTTGGTGAATTTTCACAGCTGAAATGCAGTCATTTCAATAGGAATCCACACAATCGAGAATTTTCGGCAAAAGATTTTCCCATGGGTTCAAGTTTTTTTACGGATTCGATGCATTGACCAACAGAAAGCTGTTGGTCAATGTTTTTGCTACATGCATCACTTTAGGCAACTTTTTGCACCCAAAAGTTCACTGTGACCGCACCTTAAGTATACTGAATATTAACATTAATTTGGCTCAGATTGTTTCAATTATTTCAACCGTGGTAACTACTAAACTTACCACGGAGTAACATACCATTCAGGGTTATAATATACAGTATAATGGTTGACTCTCTCACCTTTGAATGAGAATCATTGCTTGTATATAACTAAATATTAATCCGCAGTCCAAATGCCATTTTAGTTTATGTAGATTGAGGATATTGTAGAATCACAATGTGTTTGTCATCTTATTTATTGCTGCCTGTTTTTAATACTGTTAAGCTAGTTGTATGTGTCTCCATGGTTAGTTGTATTCCTTCTCTCTTGGCTGGTTATGGTGTGCCCATCAGCAGGTAGAAAGTAAGAGCAACGATGAGGAGGAGGCAAAAGGGAGAGGAGAATGTCTGATAGGCTGTGGCAGGCATGAAAATGTCCTCGTATTTATAGATGCTAATCATGCGATCTGACACCGGTGGGGAGTCAATGTCATGCCTGGTGATGGAACCTGAGAAGAAAAACAGAACAAAATGTCTGTGAACAGGGTAAAAATCATGAACCGAGCTGAATTTGTAGCCTTAAAGGGGACATTTTTCAAAGTCGTGATTTTGTTTTTGGGGTAGGTTTTCATACTTGGATGTTCAAAAAACACATTATTTTACACATATGTTGCAGCACCTCTCTTCCCAGTCTGTCAGAAACACTCTGGGGTGTGTTTCCCAAAAGCATTGTTAGCCAACTATGGTCGCAAGTTCCATCGTTACCAACATAGTAGAACGATTTGACATTTCCTGGAACCATAGTACCAGTGAACATTCGCAAAACGTGTCACAAACTTACATGCTTGGAACTACAGCTCTCGAGCTGTGGTTAGAAGCATAGTTTCTAGATAAAACGGCATGTGGACTTAAATAGGTCGTGCTCTTGGGCACAGTAAGCAAGCTAACATTCAGTACATTGTATATCTTTCACCCAATTTAAATATATATATATATTATATACACATTTTAATCTATATATTTTAGCATGTCAACATTTAGCCCCGTTTTTGCCTACGGGAACCTCAGAGTATGATGGAACCCACGATTTGTTACAGTAGCATGCCAGAAAAATTACTTTGCGTAGAGAAACCTGCTGACTGAATGAACCGAATATATACGGGTGGTGTATGCCAAATAATACTGCATGTTAATGTGATTAAAAAAAATTAACAGCTCTCTGTTGTTTATGTAAATGAATTATAATAATATTATTAACATTAATTGCGCTCTCGAATCGATTAATCAGCAGAAGTTATTACTCCACCACCTTCAAGTGACGTCATTAACGACAGTCCTATATTGTTGAACTAATGTGGTTGAAACGACAAAAGGTGCAACCGGTTTCGGGAAACAGTCGTGACTAGCTAGTTAAGTTTCTACAGCGATGAATCGTACCACGTGGTTAAGCAGTGAGTTACATCATTGTACGGGAAGCGTATCCCCGTTTAGTTCCCGTCTCTTTGAAGCCCTGCCTTCTAAAAAGCGCTCTGATTGGTCGACTGGACCAATGTGTTGTGATCGCTACTAATGCAACTCAACCAGGCCTCGTCCCTTTTCTTGGGGCTGGGCTGGAATTATTTAAATGAGGAATATTGTGATGTGTGCGTTCCCAGAAGAAACCTCAAGACTACAATCGAGGCATATCAGAGAGTTCAGAAACAGTGCTTACTGATATAGAGAATAACTACCTTTGAAGTGGACTTTGTGCTTTGTAACTTTGCAGACCTTTTTCATCCTCAAACAGCAACATTACACTCTTAACTAAAGCATAAAAAAGCACAATTAAAATGGGGCTGAATGACTTACCTTGTATGGCAGGTCCCCAAGCAAACAGATAGTACCAGCTTAGGTGCAGGTCCACTAGAGTCTCCTCCCGTGGCACATGAAGAGGCCGTTTGAAGCGGCAGGTGACGCGGTTGTTTTCAAAAATGCCCTCCTCGTCCCGTGCCGGGTTGCGCTTGATCTCTTTGGCCCACTGGCCCACATTATAGAAATGATGGATCCGTACACGTCCATTATCGTCATGAACACAGCCCATGACATCATCACCTCCCTACAACAACAATATTATTGTGTATTTCTCAGCAGGTCTGAAAGCATTCACACCTTATATTCACTCCCTCCCCTTTTACCATTTTTTTGTCAGAGGAGAAACCGACCGCAACCCATCCGTCAGTGTCTGCACTCATCTCGAATTCCACATCTGTGCCAATGCGTCTGAAACTCAGGAAGTATTCACAGGTCTCTGCGTCACAGCCTGGTTTGCCATATCTACAGCAAGAGAGAGAGACAAATAAATGGAGGCACGCATTTATTCATGTCATTCCAAACACGTTTGACTTTTGTTTATTCTGTGGAACGAAAAAGATGATATTTTGAAAAATATTTGATTTATTATTAAATATTTTCATTATTTTTCCATAAAATTAAAGCCAGTGGGGTCCTGTGTAGTTTTGAATCTCACTGACTTTGATTATATGGACAAAAACAGTTGATTCCTGTGTTTCACGGACATCAGAAGGTCCCACAGGTTTGGAACAACATAAGGATGAGTAAATGATGACATTTGATGAATTTTCATTTTTGGGTGAACTATCCCTTTAAGATCTTGCCGAAGAGGCGAAGAAAAGGAAGCTTTTGGCTATGGCTGAGGAGGAATGGCAAGAGCTGGGGTGCTGAGAAGCCTCAAGGCAAAAGGACCTGAGATCTAAGTCCAGCCGCAGGGAGACGTCCCTGTCCGTTGCCCCACCACCCTGAGATGTTCTGGGACTAAAGGGGTGAAACATTGGTGAAGGGTGGCTCCCTGCTGATGACCCTGCGGCTGGCAATTTGACAATCGCGTAGGCGCGTCAGGCAGTAATGCCCAGCAGGTTTTACCATCAACCTGTTTCTAATTATTAGAACAATCGTCAACACAGACTTACAAGAATTCTACATGATGTGTATCGTATGTATATTTCATGCTGCAGAACATTCCACTGAACGACACAGAGAAGCAGCGCTATTGGGTGATTGACATTTATAACTCTTGAGTGTACTGGCAGAATACAGCATGCAATACACTATTTGACACTACTACAATAATATATTGTTTCTAGACTAATTTTAACCTTTGTTCCATGCGCTCACCTGATGCATCCTTTGGTTACTCCACAGTCGCTAACTTTGATGCGGGCAAATGGGTCCACAGGGGGTGCAGTTGGGAAGGGGTAACCTATGAGACATCAGACAACCAATACATTAATGAACTGGTTCCAGCTAGTCCTACTACTAAAATAAACAACAATGATGCAATATATTTTTTACATTACATTTTAATTTTACTTAATACATAGTAATGTGTGAGGGTCAATGATTTAGTTGAACTTCAGTTTCTTCATTTTAGATTTGGGTTTGCATAATGTACTGGTGTATAACACTTTTTTTCCCCAGATTCTTTTTTTTGGTTAGAGATAAAACATTGAGTAGACCTCTAGAATACCAGCACAGACCCCCTAGAGGCCTCTAGGCCTATATCTTGTTGTATTGTACATTATATATGACACTACCACTGAAAAGTTTGGGGTCAAGTAAGTTTGTTTTTTTTAAGAAAGAAATTAATATTTTTATTCAGCAAGGTCAAAAAAGAACAGTAAAGACATTCATAATGTAACAAAAGCTTTATATTAAGCTTTTTTTTTTAAATAGTAAATATATATTGAGCACCAAATCAACATATAAGAATGATCATGTAACACTGAAGATATATTAACATAAAAACATTAAACTTTTACTGACCCCAAATTTTAGAATGGTAGTGTATATCGTATGGTTTTGTACATTTCATATAGTGTTTTACATTTACACATTTATACAACTGAACACTGTCCCATCATGTATGCTGCATACATGAATTTTCAGAATTCCCTGCTTGAAAAATGACATTTGTTTTGATTTAATTTAAAATCTAATTTTAGTTTTAATTTATGTTCAATTCAATTTAATTTACATTTATTTGTATAGCGCTTTTCACAATGCATATAGGCCTAGCTTCAAAGCAGCTTTACAGACTGAACATGTTTTATTGAACATTGTCCCATCATGTGTGTTGCATAGCTGTATCTATCTATCTATCTACAACACTGACCCAGTCATGTGGTATTAAGAGTTCCTATTTCTATTCTATTCTATTGTATTCTATTCTATCCCTTTGATATGTCATAAGTCATGACTTTATGAATCACTGTCTGGGCATCTGCATACAGTATACTGAATATAAAATAGACAGGCTTAATAGACTTAGACTTGGGAAAGTCTGCTGATAACTGGAAATGAGTTTCACAGGCTTGTGGGCTGCTGACCAAGGTGCTGATTTTATACCATATGAATGGAAAGGATTCGTGGAAAGGATCAGTGAAGTAAAAACAATATCTCATAAAAGTATTGCTAATATTTATCACTAACAGACAATATAATTAACCTAATTAAAAGGCCTGTAGTGTGGCCGAGGGAGGGCATCAAACAGTGTGACCATTACTAACGTTACATGTATTGCTTCTAAGAATTGCACTCACATTAACAGAGAAAACGACACAAAAAAAAAACATTCATGATTTCAATGTAACGTTAAGCATTGTCCTTTTATTCCTTCGTACCTTCGTCTGAGAGGTATCTGGACTCGAGGAACTCGGAGGCGAATGTGCTGTAGGAGTCCTTATGTGGTTCTTCGTGCCCCGGCTCTCCGTGTTCTCCATGGCCGGCCCGCAGTACATTATCATCGGTAGGGCTGGCAGAGACCGCCAGCCACAGTGTCGCATCAAGCAGCGCACAGATCTGCAGCAGCGAGTGCAGAAGATACATGACTGATGCGATAATGGTTATTGTACAGGCGAAGAGAATCGGTTCTGATTTACTAGTCGCATTCCAGTACTGATACTGAGACTGATAACAAATAATAAAATGTAGCTAATTAAATCCCTTTCATGATAAAGCGTTTCGTTTGGTTCGAGGGGGAGGGGTGCTGCTGAGAGGTGCCGTTAATGAATAGGGCCAAACCAATCCGCTCAAGGTGAGATTTGTAACCAATACTGATATTGCTTGATAATGACACGGCGCTCAGTGATAATATTAACTGTATACACTATTTAGAAATAGCAATTTGTTATTAATTATCACATCATTGCACACTTCTGAATCTATGGAACCGTTCTGCACTGATTTTACACATTATTCCTCCCCTCTCTATGTGTGTTTTCTTCGCCTTGCACGTCAATCGATAGAGTTCGGCAGTAAGTCGCAGACACACTGTAGGTTAGTGTTTAAAGGGAAAAGTATGTAAAACATTATAATTGGTTAAATGTAAGTTACAAACGTTATTAAACAAATATTAGATTTTTAAAGAAATTGAGGCCTAATATTGTAAAAAATATTGTATTGTTTTTAGTAAAATGTAGAATGTTAACCTTATAATTTACAGATGAAAGGTATATTTAACAAGGAACTATTTCAACGATTAAAAACAAAATGTTAAAACGTGTTTTAGAAGCCAATTTAAATTAATTAATCGTCATCGTGTGGCCTTTTATACCACCTAGTAGTAGCCCAAATTTTAGAGTAACAAAACAGATTTTAATAGGTATGTCAAAGAAGTTATATTAACATTATAAAATGTAATGACATAGCCTAGGTCTACAAGTAGGAACTAAAATATACAGCCATCTAATTCTCAGTTTGTAACAATTTCACAAAATTTACTTTAAAGTAAAATTCTGGTAACTCATCCTGGGAGTGTACTTTTTATTACACATTTAATTATCATCATTATTATTACTATTACTATTTAATCTCTTTCAACTAAAAGATTTGTGGTTTTCACAACAGTGTGTGAACCTCACAAGAATCACTAGATGGCAGTGTTTAATTTCTAAACGGAAAGAGGCTTCATCACGTTGCAATATAGCACTGTATAAGCCTAAGTAATATAGGTATATACAATATTGAAAGTTTTCACTACTGATAGTGTACATTTAAACTGTCCTTTTAAATTACATGATATATTATTGTGATATTTTTGTCATTTTATCATTCTTAGATTAATATTCAATTTTGGTCAGACTGAAACAATTTTGCTTTAAATTGCTCTGTATTTTGCACCATTCATTCCTCCTGTTTTAACAAGATAAATTAAGAGGCCCACTGTCTCACTTCAGCTTTTTTCTAGCCAGTATCTGATTAGTAAGGTGGAATGTGATTTAAGACAGCAAAATCAGTAGCAATACCAAGTACAAATGCTGATATGTCTTAGCAGCACCGATCCTTCACAAACCCTCAGTTAATGGAAGGAAAATGTCTAAATTAGACCACATGGAGGGAGATCACAAGGTTGTTACAAAATAGAGTAAAGATCAAAGATAAAGCCATGGATAGTAAAAAAACAAAAACAGAATGGCACATTCAAAACTGTACTCTATATAATAAAAATTCAGGATCAATTTATTAAGAATCACATGGTTAGTATTACAAGGGTATTTATATTCATCCTTTTTTCTTACTCGTATTGTAGTTACAGATGCCAAGTGGCACTACATAGCCTGACTTTACAGCTGAAAATTCCATCCTCCAAGGTGTCCATTTAAACCCAGACACCTCTAAATCAATCTCTCCTTCTTTCTCCGGATACGGCCAATTACCCGCTGCTTAGCAGGACTATTAAAGTCTACCTAAACCGACATCAGCTTTAATAGTCCAATCCCATCAGCACACATATACACACTGATATAGATGTGCTCTCATACACACACACAGTCATATAGTTATAAGATTCCATCCTCCCCCATTGGCCACGCCACCATCCCCCTCCTGCCATCACACAGGCGTGATCACTCTGTGTCTAATAGCCTTACCCAATTACGGCCACAGTGCTAGAGGAGAAAGGATGATGAGATCCCCTAACATGTTAATGAAGAACCTACGGCATACCTGCCTTATCTTAATAACCTAAAACACACACACTCACACACACACACACACACACACACACACACACACACACACACACACACACACACACACACACACACACACACACACACACACACACACACACACACACACACACACACACACACACACACACACACACACACACACACACACACACACACACACACACACACAGAGCAATCTGCCAAATGTCAATTGTGTGTCTCCTGGGTATGTGTGTGAGAGTGTGTGATTGACACAGAGACAATGGCCGCAGGTCCCATTCACAAACGCAGAGGGGAAAGAGAAAGACAACCGGTGAGAGGGAGATGGAAAGGAAGAGAAAGAGGGAGGAAGAGAGAAACCAGTATTCAAATGTTACAATGGAACCTGCTTGACCAGAGCTTTAAAAACAAATCAGTATCTGCGAACTATTATGGCATTTCATTTGAAATTTTCAAGAAAGTCTCTTTTTAAGGCATGTTGTGCATTTTAACAACATATACAACCTAAATTTCAGCATGCAGATGCTGATATCAAATGATGTCTTTGATTTTCACTTGTTAATTAACATAGTAAAAAAATAGGTGTAAAACATAGGTGTCTACTTTTCATTATTCAAAGTAGATGTCTTCACTGAACCAAAATATCAAGCTGCCAAGACTTAAAATCTGCCATCATTTTTTGTCAATTTTAAGAAGGTATCTAAAACAAATACTATGCAGATTGTTCCCTTCAATTAAATCATAAATGTACATTCAAGGAGAGCAAAATCCTTACTGTCTTAATGCTAAAGATCAGGCCCTTCATATCGGAGCATGCTACACAACTCCTCGTCCAAGCTCTTGTTCTATTCAGAATGGACTATTGCAATGCTCTCTTGGCAGGCCTTCCAGCATGTACTGTCAAACCCCTGCAACTGATCCAGAACGCTGGAGCAAGAGTGAAGAGAGCGCATGTCACACCTCTCTTCATCAATTTGCACTGGTTGCCAATTGGCACTTGCATCAAATGATGTTTGCAGAACAACCGCTGGCTCTGCAGTCGGCACCCCTATACCTAAACTCACTTCTTCAGACTTATGTGCCCTCCAGAAGCTTTGTGTTCTGCAAGCGAACGGCTCCTTGTGGAGACATCCCAAAGAGGCATAAAATCATTTTTACAGACCTTTAACTGGACTGTTCCCTGCTGGTGGAATGACCTAACTCAACCCGAGCTGCTGAGTCTTTCAAGAAACAGCTAGATGCATCTTTTTCATCAACACTTTACCAAAAGCGTCTGCTGCTAAACGATTAAATGTAAATGTACTGTCTTAAAGTCGCAATTTAACGGAAATATAGTAGGGTGCGGATTTGGTTCAGTCTATCGGTTATTGATTGAATGGAGGCAGATCTCAATGCAAGCTTGCAGACCATTGTGAGGAAGTGGCGGAGTATAAGCAACTAAATGATTGGAGAAGTCTGGCATTCGTCACCAGAGAGAAGTCTGCGTTTCTCCAGAAGATTGAGTTATGATATTTGAATTTAAAAAGATTTTTATTTAACATTTAATATATGGACGAATAATATAACAATAAAAAAATACTATGCATTTAGAAACAGGGTGAATTTTCATTTTCAACTATTGACATCATCATGAAAGAAAAAATAAACTAAAATTGAAATGTTAAGGGATATACATGTTTGAATAAACTGTAGAAATAAAGGGTAAAACAACTGTACCATATTTATTAATGCAGCAGTGCGTGTTGGGAGAGGTTTCTGTGTTCTGTAAAAATGCATTAACAGGTTACTTGCTGTTACTTAAAAAAATCCTATTAGATCCTATACAATTAAAAGGCTGCATTGATCTATGTGTTCCTAAAAGTTGCAAGTATTTTTTTTTAACAAAAAGCATTAGAGTCCTTTTTTGCAGTGAAATATTATTTTTAAGGAGCATTTAAGGTTTTTACTTAATAACCAGATGAAATGGGCCTGGTTGACTGTTAAAACAGGCCACAGTTTCACCTCCATATATTCCACATATTGTTGGCAACTATATTATTATTTGAGTGCACACACACCCCAAAACACTTAATGGTTATTGACAGAAAGAAAAAGGGCCCTATTATTCCTGAGAGAGCCTGTGTGAGGCTTCATCTTAACTTGTCAACAGTCCTTACGCACTGTCAGCAGAGCAAGCACTGGTGACATACCCATCACTCTTTCCCTCGCTTTGAGTCTAGTACACAGAACAGACATGCACACATACAGAGGGATCGATTTACGTCTGTTGCCCACTGAAGACGGGAGTGTCTGCCGCGTCCCCGGGAGCACATTATGGGCACGTGCCTGGTGTTAACCCATTAATCTGGCGATGGTCGGATGTGTTATGTTCCCTCTCCCATGAGAGAGCGTTGTGGTGATAGATTGAGCCTATGTGTGTGCGCGCAACGCGAGCACGGCCGCATTAACAATAGGGCTAGGCGGGGCTAAAGCCCCGGGGCCCGAACAAGGAGGGGGCCCTTGATTGGCTGTGGAGCAGATAATACTAGCCATCTGATTGCCAAAGCCTTACCACGCAACGCCCCCCACAAATTAGCCCTGTTATTTAGTAGCGCTTTGCCGAATATTCCATGCATTATCATGGAATCATTATCATTAATATTATAGTGACCGTTCGCAAAGACCCGCCTTTTTTTAGTTAAGTACTGTGTGACAAGCCAGGCGGCTCTCACGAGTCACGCACATCATGTTCTCACTCACACACTAACGTTACACAATTGACTACGAGAGAGAGTTCAGAGCAGCTTACTGTTGATATGAAACAAAGTCTCAACTTTCAAATATTGTAATTAAATAATTTAAACCATACCGTTTTCAAGTTCAAGTCCACCGACGTTAATCTACTGACAGCATTGTTGTCTGACAAAATTGCATATTCGGCGTTATGATTGGACAGGTCGCCTGTCAATCAAACCCCCGTGGGCAGCAGGACAGGGCATGGTGAAATGAAACGTCACGTTTTAATTTAACATAATACATTTATTCTATATTTAACTTGTGAACGATCGACCTGCTGCTGCACATAGGCCTATAGATAGCTGCCTGGAGTGCCTGCGCCTTATTAGAATATAGCTACGCATCAACCAATAAATCGCCTCCACCCTTCACTTCATTCTAGAGTCTAGACTATTTTTTAAAACACAGCGTCATCGTCGACCCCACAAATTTTCGGTAAGTTTGATTATTAACTTGATGGATGTTTGATCTTGCTTTTTGTGTTTGATCAAACTCTATATTCGCCTAAAGGGCTGGCGATAATATATCCGGTAGAAATATGTAAATTTTGCTGAGACATCATGATGTAAGTTTATAAATTAAACGCGTTTTTAATCATTGTGGTTTGGATACAAATTATTTTAAATGATAACTTGAAGCGGTTTTGCACAGCGCACTTGAGTTCCGACCCTGAGGTCTTAAAGTGACAGTAGCTGCTAATAAAGCTGCTGTCGCCATTTGTGTCCATAATGTTAATCAAACATCAGAAAGAAAGTAATTTACTGCCCTTGAATGAATCACTTTTGTAAAATTAATAAGAATGAATGTTGAATTTATAGTGAAAATTATGTTTTGTATATTTGATTACTTTATACAATATAATATTATTCAGTGCTTTACATTTTTCAAGGTCGATTTCTTATGTGCCTTTGTTCTATTGTTATTTGTGACTCTTGTCATCGGTAAGCTTGAGATTCTTTTCTTAAGTTACTATTATTGAAATTGGTCACAAGAATTATGAAATGTTAGTCCCATTAAATTTTGATATGATAAAAAATCGTTTTAAAAGTAATATAACTTAACTGTGAAGTATATCATAGATGGATAAAATGACTCGTATAATGATAGAACATTTAGCTCATGTAGTTGGTGACCTGTAGTGGTGGGGGGCCCTGCAGTAACTCATAGCCCCGGGGCCCAGTGAGCTCTTAATGCGGCCCTGAACGCGAGGAGTGATCTTCAATTCTTAGTTTGAGCAAATAGAGATCGAGGGCGAGCACTTATGAGCTTTCTGTTTCTCTAGTTGTCTCTTGCGCGCTCATTTGGAGTCCGGTCACAGAAATCTCCGCTTTGTCTGACTGCCGCTTGATTGCTATTTGATCCTGGAGCGATCGCAGCTTTTCTCTCGCTATACGAGCCCGTCCCGTCAATGTGTTTGCTTTGCGCTATTTGTTTCCGCGGTTGTACAGGTGTACTCAGCTAATCCGATTGGTTTGACAGAGGCTGTTAGAACACAAACACCCGCGTGTTCCAATCAATAGCGTCATTAAACGTGAATTAGCGCTAACTCAATCAAACTAGTTTAGAACCAATCTTGGTCGTTTACCATGGTAACCCGGGGAGGTCATATCGTTAACTGACGTGCAGATCTTTGTGGATCACGGCAGGGCCTGTCAATCATTCCGCGCTCCTGTATTCAGGATGGATGACGCGGGATGATGGGAAGGAAAAATAAGGAGTCTCCATAGTCTCCTCCAGCATATCAGTGAAATTTTGCAGAACACTTCAATGTTTCATGTTTTTAAATCCAGTGTATGTTTGCTGATTGCCGCTTGCCAATGTGTTGTTTGATAAAATGCTTTGTCTGGGTGATTAGTCTGTCATGCCATGTGTCAAGATCCATTACATTACAAACATGAAAAGTATATAGGCCTACCGTCTTAGCTGGTTCCTCTCTTGGTTCCTTCCTGGTGGTGAATACACAGGCCTCCTTCCAGACCTGTCAAGAGAAGAAAATATAGTTTTATAAATACCGATAGATGATGATTAATACCCTACATCTATTGGATTGAGATCTGGTGACTGTGTGGAGGCCATTTGAATACAGTGAAGTCACTGCCATGTTCAAGAAACCAGTTTGAGATGATTTGATATTTGTGATATGCTGTGTTATCCTGCTGGAAGTAGCTATCAGAAGATGGGTAGGCCTACACAATAAAGGGATGGACATGAAATCATAAGCTGAATGTCACAGCAGAAATCGAGACTCATCAGACCAGGCAACGTTTCCCCCCAAATATTTTGTCCAAATTTGGTGAGCCTGTGTGAATAGCCTCAGTTACCTGTTCTTAGCTGATAGGAGTGGCACTGGTGTGTCTTCTGTTGCTGTAGCCCATCTGCTTCAAGGCTCGATGTGTTGTGCGTTCACAGATGCTCTTCTGCAGACCTCAGTTGTAATGCGTGGTTATTTGAGTTTCTGTTGCCTTTCTATCAGCTCGAACCAGCCTGGCCATTCTCCTCTGACCTCTGGCATCAACAAAGCATTTTTGCCCACAGAACTGCCGCTCACTGGATATTTTCTCTTTTTTGGACTATTCTCGGTAAACCCTAGAGATGGTTGTGTGAAAATCCCAGTAGATCAGCAGTTTCTGAAATATTCTTTCTGGCACCAACAACCATGCCACGTGACTTTAATCACCTTTCTTCCTTCTTCTGATGCTCAGTTTGAACTTCAGCAGATTGTCTTGACCATGTTTACCTGCCTAAATGCATTGCATGTGATTGGCTGATTAGATATCTGCGTTAATGAGCAGTTTAATAGGTGTACATAATAAAGTGGCCTTTGAGTATATATCTGTGCCTGCACTCCTGGCATAGGTCAGACCCTCAGTCATCTCTCAGATAACACACACACACACACACACGTTACTTTTTGTAGGACAAAATAATGTGGTCATTCCATCGGTGTGTCCACTTTTGGCCATGTTGTGCATCACTTTTTGCTGTATGGATAGTACACAGCCAGCATGCACTTAAACTGCATTCTGTGTGTGGCTCCATGTGGATTTGATAAATTAGGTTTTAGACACAAGCCCCCCCTGCTCTGCCCTCTGGACAGATTCTCCTAATGAGAGACCAGTGCATTTGTGTACTAACATCATTATTGTAATCACAGACACTGATGAGGTTATCATTATCATGATTTCTGTGGTCGCACACACAAACAGTTGCACACGCTTGCATAAATAATCTCCTGTCAGAGTGTTTGTTAATGTAATTGATGTAGTTATGAAAATAACCTGCAGTTCCTGCTGTAATTGGTACATATAAAATGTGATGAATACATAACACACTTCATAATAACTCTTAATTAATACACACTGTACAAAGCTCCACTGTGGATACGCATCATGTACAACAAAACATCTCTTCATATAGATTTCTCTACTGTAGTTCTCTCATTAAGTAAAGAAAAAATGTCATGGTGGTGAATGACAAATCTGCTCATATATGGTTAAAAGTTTGGAAAAATTAAGATTAGTTTTTTATGTTTTTAAAAGTCTCCTATGTGCACCATGCAAGGGAGCATTTATTTGATCAAAAATACAATAAAACATTAATATTAGAATTTAAAAGAAGTGTTCTTTTTAAATATCCTTTAAAATGATATTACTTGAGTCTAATGATCCTTCAGAAATCATTCTAATATGCTGATTTCAATTTGCTGCTCAATGATTATTGGTGCTCAATTATTAATATTGTTCTTATTATGTTGATTAATGGTTTTGCTACTTAATATTTTGTGGAAACTGTGAAACATTTTGGATTCTGGATTCTGTTGATAAATAGAAAGTTCAGTGAACAGCATTTATTTGAAATTATTATTATATTAAATAAATATTTTGTAGAATTATACATTTATTTATGGTCAATTTTAATCAATTTAATTGGTCCTTGCTTATTAAAAGTATTAATTTATTTTCTTTAAAAAAAAAAAGTGTTCACCCCAATTGTTTGAATGGTATTATATCATGGTTTTCAAAAAAAAGAGAGAAAAAATTATAAACTGTATAAATATATATTATATATATGAGGCAGCACAACAATTTTCGACACTGATAATAATAAGAAATGTTTCTTGAGCAGCAAAAGCATATTAGAATGATTTCTGAAGGATCATGTGACATTGAAGATTAAAGGAATGGCTACTGAACATTCAGACAGGAATAAATGACATTAAAATATATATAAAAGAGAAAACACTTAAAATGCAGCCTTGGTGAGCACAAGAGACTTCTTTCAAAAATCTTAATTATCCCCCCTCCCCTCCCCTCCCAGACTAACAGATTCAGAATTTAAAACAAGAAAATATGAAAAAAAAATGTGAAGAATGGGATTATGGGAGGAAATGACACATCCGAGTGTCTTTGTCCTGTTAGACCCCTCTCTATTGACCTTCAGTATCTCAGCAGCTCCTCTGCGGATCACGCTACAGATGTTTGCAGTGCCGTGGCGCGCAGTGATTTCCCATGTGTTCTCCCCTTCCTGCACCTTTCCTTTCTCGCCTCTCCTCCGTCTCGTATAGATTGCTGGCTGAGGTTCAGTTGCTAATTGAATATGTTATGAGTCTGTTCGAATGACAGGAAATGATGATTAAGAGATGAAATCAATTCAGCTCAACAGATGCTGTTTGCTGTCAAATTCATTACAGGCATTCAGAAAAAAAAGATTGCGATACTTACGATTGTTAGCACGTTAACAGTCATCTTCCATACTAAAATACTGCCGTAGCATCTGTTTAGTATCCTGAATGTGAAAGGGATGCCTGTAGAACTGCTAAATTCAAATGTTGAATCTCGCTAGATGGGGCTATACTCTTACCTGAATCCATGCTGCTTAGCGTTTCCACATTCACACACACACACACACACACACTTCTGACAGGCCCCTGAGCTGTGATTATCTGCACAGGCAGCACAGGGATCTCTCATAAGCATCCTAACCCCTGCCTGCCAATAATTAGCCCCAGTTAATTACAGCCCTACTGCAGGTTAAGCTAGTGGAAATCACCCAGGAGATACCCTCACACCTTCAGGTACACACACACGCGAGCGCTCACACCTCCCAAGAGGTGAGCTTTATGAGCTCAGTGTCCAGAGCTGAGCCAGATCAGCGTCAATATTGTAACTGACAGCTGACAACATCGGCCCTCAACACTTGCATAGACACAGCAGGCGTGCGAGCAACAGGGGGGAGCGAAAAAGGAAAGATTAAGAAATGGTTTCAGGTTCTGATGTGCTGAGGAGACTGACTCACTCTCGTCTCCTTTGGCTGCTTGCCTTTTCCTACCTCAGATTTCATCCTATCTTCTTTTTCTCTTTCTTTCCAGTACTCCTTTACTTTAATTCCGACATGTTGTTAGTTGCAAAAAACAAACAAACTATTGGACTGTTGGAAACATGCGGTGAAAGCATTCTCATTTTTCTTAATGGCAGTTGCTAGGCTGTGAAGGGTTGGTCAAAATCCCTTGCCTCTTCAAATACATATATAATCATATATCATTTTGAATGGTTATATACTTCCTTTATAAAAATCAATAATCAAATATATTCATTATCACATAATAATTTTTATATTCTTGTGCTTGTGAAATTATATTTTCTTAAATGCATGGATGCAAGTAACCAGTTTCTTTTAGGTGCATTCCAATCTTACTTTGAGATTGCACGTAGTACACGCAGGACACGAAGGCCACGTAACCCACAAGGCCGTTTGTCTCTTTCTCTGGGATCAGTAGAAAGGTTAGAGGGTCCTAAAGGCAGCGTGGGCACATATGATTCTTCGCTGGACATATGGTCAAGCTATATTGAGCGTTACTATCAAACTTGAATTGTTGTATTAAAATGTATTCTTTCCAGTATATTTCCTTCCTTGGGAGTAAATGCCAGTGATCTGTTTTTCTCCCAAACGAGTGAATGTTTTAGCAGTATGTTTTGGTATACTTAACTGATAATAAGGAGCTCAGACTCTCTTCAGCCTTGATGGGAGCTGTTATTTGCTAGTGTCTGTTATTTGTGTGTGTGTGCGTATGACATTCTATGTAGGTTCTGGACGGTCGGACCAGACACCCCGGCGCCCTTCTCTAACCTGCGAGGCCACCACAGGCCTAAATCCAATGAGTGGACGACAACTATCTTTACTAATGGCGATAGGCACCCCTATCTCCTCACATGTGTTAAATTGTTTAGGCTTTAATGTTTCTTAGCCAATGAGAATCATTCAACCTCTAAGCAATGACGTAGCTTAGACCTTGGAAATGGTATAACTGCTGTGATCTTTGTAACTGTAAGGGAGGCGGCCTACGAACTCCTGTGTGAGTCTTGAAGCTGGCTTCTGCTGATGAAAATGCAAACTATCTTCAGTAAAACTTTTCTTTAATTTTTTATAATTCTGACTCCGGGTCTTCATTCTTCATATCTGGTTCTGGGTCTTTGACTGTATACCCCTTACAGTTATGGTGGAGGATGCGCTGGCAATTATTCTCGGTGACACCCCTGGCAAATCAACAAACAAGGTAGTAAGCTTTTGTTAATTGTTAGGGCTGTCTGACTGGAAGAGATTTTGAAGGAGAGCGGGAGAGCTTCACTCCGATGAGGCGAGTGAAGCTTCACTCCGATGAGGCGAGTGAAGGAGTAAGTTAATTATACTGCTGACAGTATAAGTCGCTGAGAGCGTCGTTAAGGGTAACGGCAGCAGACAGCGCAAGCGAAGCGTGCTCTGTGGGGGCCCCGCTGGGCATTACTGGTGTAGCACCACCCCAGCAGAGCACGTCCCTGGGCTAGAGGTCCAGTGGCACCGTAAACCTGCTCAATCTCTTCCATCTCAGATAGGGGATCCCCGAACTTAGTGAAGTGAATCAGGCAGTTAGGGATACTAACAATAACAGGGTTGTTTGCCAGGGATGCATCAGGAACGATTCCGAGAGAAAAATTAAAAAAGTTGTGACCCAAATTGGCATGGACCAGTATATGTAACTGTGATTTTGGAGTATACTTTGCAGTTTCATCACGCAGAAGCCAAGCTGTGTTGTTCAAAGATCGCCGCCTCCATTTCTGCAATAACTTCAGGTGAGTATGAACCATGATTAAGATATGGCAGAAAAATGTAATAACTTAATCAGTAACCTGAAGAGTCCTGAAACAAATAGTGAGACAGGAAAAGCAAACGCTGTAAGCAGCTGTGCTCTAAAGCCCTCACTTTAAATAAATTTGCAGAAATGATTAAGTAAATGGTAGTCAGGATTTTGATTCTGATTGGAAATTTAAACAACATGACTGGCTACAAACAAACAAAGAAACTGAAAAATTAAAATGTTTAGCCTCGTATTGCTTACGATGATTACAAGAAGCAAGTGAAAGAAATTCTGGGTCAGGGATAATTTCCCTCGACAAGCGACTAAAGTTAAACAGACACTTTGTGAAAACAACTTAGAATATTTTGCAGCTTATGAAAATTAATGTTCTGCCAATAATAATGATGAAGATTATGATTGGGTTATTATGATTAAATCCGCCACTGGTGGACTGTAAAAGAATACAGAGAACTGCTTAATCAGTGGCTCTGTTTACATTCCTGAATGGGACACACACTGCTTCAAGGGCGTGTAGTAAGTTGGAGCCGTTGAGGCTGACACATGAACCCTTTTGAAGAAAAGATCTATAATAGTAATTTTTATAAGTTGATGTAAAATTAATGACTCCAACAAATGTGAGTTGCAAAATATATCAAAGTAACTTAAAGGATGATTGTGTTGTAATTAAACATTTTAAAAAGGTTTTAGATGATATAGAGAGACTAATCTCACAGATGATTTACAATAACTGCAAAAGTATCACAAGCAGAGAGTGCTTGCCTCGTCAAACTTAGTGTGTGAATCCTAATTGGAGATTGATAAACTCCAAGAGAAAACTGAAGTCAAATATTAAACTATGGTTGAGAACTTGACAATTAAAATTGAGATTGAGAAATGTGAAACGTTATTGAGAACTAAAATAATTATTTTTATGTAAGAACAAATAAGCAAAAGCAGTACTGGATTAACAGTTGCTAAATGCTGATTAAACAAACAGCTTGAAAAGTTGACCATGAAAGAACTAGAAGCTGATGTTTTGCTTTCAAAAGATAAGTTTGTTATTGGCTGTAATGAAACAGTTTGCTTATCTGAATCTGATGTGTGCTGTGGCTGAAACTGCCAGTGCAACAGACTCAATCTGAGTGGAAATTTGTAATGCCTAAATTTCCTGATGTGTGGGCAAAAGACAAATATAAATAATATGTTTATTTGAAACCGTATGTAATATCTGGCAAAGATGCCTTAAGCTGGGATAGAGTTAAAAGATGGTAGATAAAGTTAGACGTTCAGAGTGCAGTGTACCAGTCCCTCTCTCATTCAATGTCTCTCTCTCAGTCAATGTCAGCTAAAAGCTGTTACCTGAGTCGGTGTCATAAGTGATAATAAGCTATTTGTAGTGACATTTTTGATTAGGTTAATTTAGGACCAGTAACTTCTTTGTCTGATCTTAGTCCCCACCATGAAACGGGGGAGGGGCCGACGGAAATGTACACTGAATGTACGGTTGTGATCTAAATTCACTGAGTATAAATCTAAGCAGCTAGGTTTCTGCTTTTAAGATGGTTAATGGATTTAAGTGATTAAATACTGTTGTTATTAATCTGTCTCCCTATGTGAACACTATTAGGCAATCCGAATGGCTCTGGTGACTCTTGAACGTGCCTTTCCTAAGCTCTAGAAAACAGCTGAGTTCTGTTGAAGCAAACAGCCTGTGATGGGAAAGAGCGGTCACCAGTGGGCACGAGTGGCCATCTCTATGACGGGTAAGACCTTCTATTGGCCTGACAGGGGGCAACCCAAGCCAGAGTGGATCACGTAAAGTCATTGGGCATCTCCTGAATGGAGGTGTGTTATGTGAGACAGGTATGAGGGTTGAGCAGGAGCTGTGAGGCCAGCAGCGTCCTTATGGCGTTAAGGGGAGATGACGCGGTGACGAGTCACGGCATGTCTCCCCAATAAAGCAAAGCTCCTCGATATATACCACTCGCCAGAAGAAACCGCATTAGTTGTATGGCTTGTTTTTTTTATTGTGACAAGCGTCTGCAAATATGCCAGGGGAAAACACCCTGATGGAGATTATAGATAAAGGGCTAACAGAAATGGGCTTTCAAGAGCCAGCTGAGGCCATGAAGTGATTCCCATTAGTTGTTGTGGAGACAGTAGCAAAACTTTTTATGTACTGGTTTGCCTTATGGGCAAGGAAAATCATAGTGATGATTTTGAACTAATAGGTCTATGACATAGTTTTAACTCCTGAAGGTCGTTAGACATGGTGGTGGCTAAAGATGAAGACAGTTTTTGTAGATTTGAGAAAAGTCTGGATAACAAGGTGAATGGTCAAAGGTTATTGTAATTAATTTAATATTACATTTTGTGTAAGTTACAGCCTTAGAAGGCTGTTGAAAAAGATTATTTATTTATAGTGAGAGAGACTGCTTGAGCAGAGGAAGGGATGGTAACTGTGTCTGTCTTTCCATTATTGGCCTGCTAGAGCAAGCTGAAGCAAAATAATGATAATGAAACAAAACAACCCAGCTGACCTTGTTAAATTCTAATGAATAATGAACAGGCATGCTTTGAAACTGGTTGGGAGACCATGTAAAATTAGGTAGAAGCTACCGGAAAATGGGAAGTTTAAAATCTTATTTAAAATTTAAATCTTTTAGCAATAATATAAAGAAAAATGAACATTGAAAATGAACAGTTAACATATGTGTGTCTAGTATGAGTGCGTATGATGGTGACAGCACTTTATGTCTTGTATGTATTAGTTTGGGGTACTATTATTTCCTGATTTTGAGGATATTGTGTCATTAACCTCTGGAATTAGTGTTTTATCATTACAGATGGGTTAAGTGAAATGACCAACTTTAGAAAAGTTGATAATTCTAAGTCAATCTGATGAAAAGACAATGCAGAACATGGGACGAGCTTTAATTGGAGTGGTTTTCCAGCTCTGTCTGCTATTGGTAATTATGAATGCTTTTGTCATTTATGATATTGAACTGAATTACTCTCTGGATTAGTATTTTATATAAATTGGAATTGTAAAGAAGATTGCCGTCCATTCTGGGGTAAAACTCTTGTCTAAATTCAACTGAGGGTCTAAATTTAAATAGACAACTAGGTGGGATCATAAGGATAAACGTAGGAAAAAAAAAAAAAAAAGATATATACATATAGACTTGACGGCAGAGAGACAAAGTGACACATTGGCTAAGTCACTATCCAAATTATCCAGAGTGAGCTCCCTCATTTTTATTGAAAGGCCGGAGGGCGAACAAAGAAGGAGTGAATATAACTTCTAAAAAGAAAAGGTTTTATTTCTCAATCCCTTGAATGTATGTATGACATTAGATGTCTAAGAAAACTACAATTTAATAAAGGTAAAAAGAGAAAGCAGCTATATGGCTGTGGGCTGGGATCTGAGTAACATAATATTTTGGTTTCTGTAAAACTGTAAAGATAAGTGGAACTGAGACAAATACTGTGAGAAGTAGTTATAATGAAAAATAAAGTTGAAGTTAATGATAAGAAAACAAGAGTATTGAAGAATTAATAAAATACCATGATTCCCCTAACGAGGGAACTTTAAGTGTCAGTAGGCTGACAGTGGTGAGAGACTCGGATGCAGAAGGAACTGGCATGTAGGGCAAGATGGAAGAAATATAGTAGAAGAAAATGTATGTTATGAAAATACAATTTCTGATAGGATTTATGGAAGTCAAATTAAGTTTAAATGGTATGAAAAAGGTTAGGGTTAGACATTGTATGATTGACAGGGATTCAAGTGATATAAAGATAAGGAATAAACAAAAGCTTTATTAAGCAGAATGGGGAACGATCCTATATTTTAGTGGTAAAATAATGACTGAAATGATGATGTGAATTTGTTTTATTTTATTTCTATTTTTGAAACAAACAAAAAAGGGTATAAGATGTTATACAATTAAAATGGTACATGCTATGTGACCGTAAACTGAAGGATGATTTCAGTAAAGACTTAAAGGGCTTACATCGATTATTATGGGTCTTAATTATTAATATTTTATTGTTTGTTGTTTATTTTTTGTTAGACAACCATTGTGTTTTGAACCTAAAGGGTCTATAAAAGGGGTAGTGAAAATAATGGATTAACCATCCAACTTTGTTTATAATAAAAGGATTTGGAAATCATAATTTTATAAAAAAATAAAAAAACTAGTGCATATATTCTGGTATTCATGATTATAGACAATGTCTTTATTTAGGATCTGAGTAGTGACTGTGGATCTAGCCCATGCTAGTAGGAATACAGCAATAGTGCTTGCTTATTTAGCCTGGCTTCCAGAGAAAAAATATGTACTTGTTTCGTAATCAGTTATGTGTTTTATAAAAATTTTAACCTGACTGATAAACTGAGGAAGAATGACATTGATGTCCTGTTGTGAGTGGAAGGTGGGAGAGCCTCTTAATGGGGACTGGAATTTTTAATATCCAGCATGTCCGTGACGAGGTGAAGAGACAAGTGTGACCCGTCAGGGGAGCATGCGTCACCACTCCTCCCTTCCGTAGTGACCTCACTGGTTAGACCAGACGTGGCGGTATTGGACCCCACATTGGTCTAAAACGGGGGACTGAAGGGTTGGTCAAAATCCCTTGCCTCTTCAAATACATATATAATCATATATCATTTTGAATGGTTATATACTTCCTTTATAAAAATCAATAATCAAATATATTCATTATCACATAATAATTTTTATATTCTTGTGCTTGTGAAATTATATTTTCTTAAATGCATGGATGCAAGTAACCAGTTTCTTTTAGGTGCATTCCAATCTTACTTTGAGATTGCACGTAGTACACGCAGGACACGAAGGCCACGTAACCCACAAGGCCGTTTGTCTCTTTCTCTGGGATCAGTAGAAAGGTTAGAGGGTCCTAAAGGCAGCGTGGGCACATATGATTCTTCGCTGGACATATGGTCAAGCTATATTGAGCGTTACTATCAAACTTGAATTGTTGTATTAAAATGTATTCTTTCCAGTATATTTCCTTCCTTGGGAGTAAATGCCAGTGATCTGTTTTTCTCCCAAACGAGTGAATGTTTTAGCAGTATGTTTTGGTATACTTAACTGATAATAAGGAGCTCAGACTCTCTTCAGCCTTGATGGGAGCTGTTATTTGCTAGTGTCTGTTATTTGTGTGTGTGTGCGTATGACATTCTATGTAGGTTCTGGACGGTCGGACCAGACACCCCGGCGCCCTTCTCTAACCTGCGAGGCCACCACAGGCCTAAATCCAATGAGTGGACGACAACTATCTTTACTAATGGCGATAGGCACCCCTATCTCCTCACATGTGTTAAATTGTTTAGGCTTTAATGTTTCTTAGCCAATGAGAATCATTCAACCTGTAAGCAATGACGTAGCTTAGACCTTGGAAATGGTATAACTGCTGTGATCTTTGTAACTGTAAGGGAGGCGGCCTACGAACTCCTGTGTGAGTCTTGAAGCTGGCTTCTGCTGATGAAAATGCAAACTATCTTCAGTAAAACTTTTCTTTAATTTTTTATAATTCTGACTCCGGGTCTTCATTCTTCATATCTGGTTCTGGGTCTTTGACTGTATACCCCTTACAGCTGGCACAGGACCGCCGAGAGTTGGGACTCAAGGGTCTTCAGTTCTGTAGCTGGTTGTTTTGAGCTGTGACATCAAAGACAGCAGACAGTGAAAATATCCATTTCACACCAAAATTTGTTAATTTTTTGCACAAAAAACTGCCAGCTGTGGTTTCCAGAATAATTCTGTAAAAAATACAGCAAAAATGTAAACATGTTATTTACAGGACAACCTTTAAATTTCACAATTAAACGGTAAATTACAAAGACAAAATCTTAAAATAAAATACTTTTAACATATACTGACAACCACATAATAACGCTATAGTGGTAAAGAGAAAAGCCACACGATGAATCAAAGTTCATCACAAACTTAGATAATACTAATATACATTGAACAAAATTATAAATGCAACTCTTTTGTTTTTGCCCCCATTTTTCATGAGCTGAACTCAAAGATCTAAGACTTTTTCTATGTTCACAGAAGGCCTATTTCTCTCAAATATTGTTCACAAATCTGTCTAAATCTGTGTTAGTGAGCACTTCTCCTTTGCTGAGATAATCCATCCACCTCACAGGTGTGGCATATCAAGATGCTGATTAGACAGCATGATTATTGCACAGGTGTGCCTTAGGCTGGCCACAATAAAAGGCCACTCTAAAATGTGCAGTTTTCACTTTTCACTGTAAATTATAAGTATAAGATGATTTGTTCAACTTACAATACACAAAATCTACACAAAATGTAAGGTTAGATCTATTACAGTTTTTCTCCATATGAGTATGGGAACTTACTATAAACCATCCATCTTCTTCCACTTATCCGGGGCCGGGGCAGCAGTCTAAGCAGAGATGCCCAGACTTCCCTCTCCCTAGACACTTCCTCCAGCTCTTCCGGGGGGACACCGAGGCATTCCCAGGCCAGCCGGGAGACATAGTCCCTCCAGCGTGTCCAAGGTCTTCCCCGGGGTCTCCTCCCAGTGGGACGTGCCCGGAACACCTTCCCGGGAAGGCGTCCAGGAGGCATCCGGAACAGATGCCCGAGCCACCTCAGCTGACCCCTCTCGATGGGGAGGAGCAGCGGCTCTACTCTGAGCTCTTCCCGAGTGACCGAGCTTCTCACCCTATCTCTAAGGGATCGTCCAGCCACCCTGCAGAGAAAGCTCATTTCGGCCGCCTGTATCCGGGATCTTGTCCTTTCGGTCATGACTCAAAGCTCATGACCATAGGTGAGAGTAGGAACGTAGATTGACCGGTAAATCGAGAGCTTCGCCTTGCGGCTCAGCTCCTTCTTCACCACGACAGACCGGTACATCGACCGCATTACTGCAGAAGCTGCACCGATCCGTCTGTCAATCTCCCGTTCCATCCTTCCCTCACCCGTGAACAAAACCCCAAGATACTTAAACTCCTCCACTTGAGGCAGGAACTCTCCACCAACCTGAAGTGGGCAAGCCACCCTTTTCCGACTGAGGACCATGGCCTCGGATTTGGAGGTGCTGATTCTCATCCCAGCCGCTTCACACTCGGCTGCAAACCGTCCCAGTGCATGCTGAAGGTCCTGGTCTGAAGGGGCCAACACGATAACATCATCTGCAAAGAGCAGAGACGAAATCGTGTGGTCCCCAAACTTGACACCCTCCGGCCCCTGGCTGCGCCTAGAAATTCTGTCCATAAAAATTATGAACAGAACCGGCGACAAAGGGCAGCCCTGCCGGAGTCCAACATGCACCGGGAAGAAGTCTGACTTACTGCCGGCAATGTGAACCAAGCTCCTGCTTCGGTCGTGCAGGGACCGGACAGCCCTTAGCAAAGGACCCAGGACCCCATACTCCTGGAGCACCCTCCACAGGCCGCCGCGAGGGACACAGTTGAATGCCTTCTCCAAATCCACAAAGCACATGTGGATTGGTTGGGAAAACTCCCATGAACCCTCCAGCACCCTGTAGAGGGTATAGAGCTGGTCCAGTGTTCCACGGCCTGGAGGAAAACCGCACTGTTCCTCCTGAATCCGAGGTTCCACTATCGGCCGTATTCTCCTCTGCAGTACCCTGGCATAGACTTTCCCAGGGAGGCTGAGAAGTGTGATCCCCCTGTAGTTGGAACGCACCCTCCGGTCCCCCTTCTTAAAAAGAGGACCACCACCCCGGTCTGCCATCCCAGAGGCACTGTCCCCAACCGCCACGCGATGCTGTAGAAGCGTGTCAGCCAAGACAGCCCCACAACATCCAGAGACTTGAGGTACTCAGGGCTGATCTCATCCACCCCCGGTGCCTTGCCACTGAGGAGTTTCTTGACTACCTCGGTGACTTCAGCTAGGGTGATGGACGAGTCCACCTCTGAGCCCTCAGCCTCTGCTTCCTCAATGGAAGACGTGACGGCGGGATTTTTGGAGATCCTCGAAGTATTCCTTCCACCGTCCGATGACAACCCAGTTGAGGTCAACAGCTGCCCACCTCCACTGTAAACAGCTTTGGTAGGGCACTGCTTCCCTCTCCTGAGGCGCCGGACAGTTTGCCAGAATCTCTTCGAGGCCAGCCGATAGTCCTTCTCCATGGCCTCACCGAACTCCTCCCAGGCCCGAGTTTTTGCCTCCACAACCACCCAGGCTGCAGTCCGCTTGGCCTGCCGGTACACGTCAGCTGCCTCAGGAGTCCCACAAGCCAACCAGGCCCGATAGGACTCCTTCTTTAGCTTGACGGCATCCTTTACTTCCGGTGTCCACTACCGGGTTTGGAGATTGCCGCCTCGACAGACACCGGAGACCTTACGGCCACAGCTCCGAGTGGCCGCTTCGACAATGGAGGTGGAGAACATGGTCCACTCGGACTCAATATCTCCAGCCTCCCTTGGGATCCGGTCGAGGCTCCGCCGGAGATGGGAGTTGAAGATCTTTCTGACAGGAGACTCGGCCAAACGTTAACCAATTAACAGGTTTTTACTGTCGCATTTTTACAGTCTTTTACAATTAAAAATATATTTTTTTAATTAGATAATTTTTTTATTAGTGTATTTATTAAGATTTTGAATTCATTTTACTTTAAGTTTTAGTAATGTCCTTTTGACATTTTTTATTCTTTTTTTAATATTTTTTATATACAAATTTTCAATTAAAGCTGCAGTCCGGCATTTTTCCTCTTTGTCGCCATCTCTGTTCGAAATCTGCAATTGCAGTCATTCGCGGAATTATCAACTTTACGTGAGTTGTAGTTCAACACCCTCTACACGGCACAGCGCGGATGAACACAATATTTGAGGAGATTGTGCGGCTGTCAGTCACCGCGCCGATGTGGATAATGGCATTCTGAATCACAGATTATTCTTTTTGGAAGTATGACCAACATAATCACTTTCACCGGAAAATGTCATCTGAACTAAGAAACATCCACCTTTGTTCTGGTTCTGACATTGCAGTAAATCCGCTGATTAAATCTAACAATCGCTTATAAGTTATCATATCACGCAAAACCGTGCAAATTATACTTTGTTCTCAAATTGTTAATGTTAACAACATAAGCAAGCATTGCGTGACTACATGTAATGTCCTTCCGATATGTATCCTCCTTGTTTTCGCATGGGTCCGGTTGCAGCCTCTTCTTTCTGTAGCCACTCCGAAGTCCGAACGAAGTTTTTTGCATTTTACAGCGGGTGAATCTCCAGTTGTCACTGGTGATTGTCGTTTGAACCTTTCTGGATCCGCCATCAAATTGATAAGTTTAATTATATCAAGTGCTGTGAGAAAAGGCTTTAAATCTCCACCTCCAACATCCTCACACGCAATATAGCCTATACTAGCCGAAACTCCTTCTTTATGTGTACAGATGTGACATAATGACGCAAAGACATGCTTGAATCTCCTGCGGAAATCCACCAGTACCACTGGAATTAAAAACATTATTACAAGCTTACCGCTTTGAATCGAGCTACGGCAAGCAGAGAGTTTTGAACACTGGCTGGTTATGTATTTTCTCAAATATGTATTTTGGATCATTTTTAACCCCAAAAAAGCTACGGACTGCAGCTTTAACATAAATGATTTTTAATATTTTAAGTTAACAAAAACAACATTGTTTTAAACTTCTAAAGGGAACAGGTTTTTGGTAAAATCTCTACTGTAATATAATTAAAAAAAAAAAAACATTTCAACAGAATACATGGCTACTTTTGAATGGGTATCTATAGAGGAAAATGCTTTCATGGCCTAGATGGTGTAGTTATGATCTTCTGCAGAGCAAACCTGATACTAAATAATTTTATCAAGCACACACAGTCACACTCACAATAGCTGTAAACTCTCTGCTTAGTGAGTCATTAAAATCATATATCCTTCATCACTCTCATGGGAATCTGAGTGATAGCTGGCCATTTGCAACAACACAATTAACCATTATAGATCAGTAATGAGCCAATTAGCAATTACACACTGTTTAAGAGCCATCAGAGTGTGCTTAATTCACACCTCTGGAACTTGTTAAAGTTGTGTATTTCATTCAGCTATAATTCCTCTTTCCCATTCTCCACTCAGTCACACTGACTTAGCACTCTTTTGGCATTCCTTTGCTTTTAACCATTCACACCCCTATCAAATCTAAAAAAGGGGAAACGGCAAATACTGTGGATATTCAGTAATGTGATTTGCGAGATCACTTCATCTCTTAGCCCATATTAATCAAGTGTAATGCCAGTGTGAGTCTTCACTTCTTGAATAGTGCCCAATGTCCTTATTACCCTGAATGAAGCTTCTGTTCCAATGAAACGCTTCTATACACATCCACTAAAAACACTCCATTAATATCATCACCCTGAAAACTCTGGGGAAGGCCAAGTTGCCCTTTACAAAAAGTTAGAGAAAGAAAATAACAAACATGCACATGTATCGATGACTCCAAATATCTTTTTTCAATAAGATTTTTGTCTTGTTTTCTGCTAAACAATATCATAATGTCTGTAGACGCAAAAGTTCTTGTTTTCAGTTGCCATTTTGTTCTGGTTTTAAGCATTTAACAACTTTTTTTGGCTTATATGTATAACAATATATTGCCAATGCTTTATTGAAAATAATTACACATTTTTTTAAGTATTGCTTGGGTTGGGGAAAATCAGCTTTCACAATATAGCCCTGATATGACTTTCATTTTATTTTAAGATTTGTTTAAATTGCCTATTTTTACTGAAAACCAAGACAAAATTCCAACCATCCATCATGGGAAACACAATTACAGATTACGTTTTTTTTTTTTTTTTTTGCTGTATAAAAGTTGTTATCTCTCTCTTCCCCTCTCTGAGTTTCTAAAACTCAGATGCCTGATTACTAATAAACGTCAGTAGTCCACAATGTCATTATCTCAACAACTGAGTTTCTCTCTCCCAACCCAACAGCTCCACTCACCCCGTTGACTCTTAATTAAATCCTTGGCACGCATATTCCTTTACCTCTTCATTTGCGCACACACACTCGCACAATGAAGTGTTGTTTTACTCGCTCGCTGATAGCTTTTAAGGGTGGGTGCTTTTATTGAGGGGCCACGCTGTGGGTTTATCAGAGCGGTCTGTGAATAAATGGCTAACCCTCGTGCCCTCTCTCTTGGCCGTCTCTGTAATTCCTGCGCTTCCATTAGCTGCTGTATTGATAACGGTCATTAGCATATTTATGGTGATGGCGGGAACGTTATTGTTTGTGTTGGTTATTAATCTTCCCTCTGAGCAACTGCTCTGACAGCTCAATCTATTCTGCCATCTCGACACACACCCGCTCACACGCACAGCGCTTTCAAGTTGAACGGCGCTTTTGTTTGAGGGTAAATAGGCGGTGTCGGGGGGCGCTCGGTAAGCAGGACGGGATGGGTGATTGACGCGACCCCTCCTCAGGTGAGCGCTGATCTCCAGCTGGGCCGAGAGCTCGCTGGCATCACTGTCACTCTGCCAACCGCTGCCAGCCTCACGCGATCAGTCCTCCTGATTACAATTAAAATACATTTACTGTAAACACACAACTCAACACTTTCTAGAGTGGAGTCAAGAGTGTGTGTATGTAGGACAAAACCTGGTTTGCTAAGAGTGTGTGTAGTTGACTCTGAGGGGAGTTGTTTTTTTGTGCCCAGGGAGGGCGGATGGGGGTAGCTGAGTGTCTAATCGGGGGTCCCAGGTGACTGGTGAATATGCGCGGTGTCACTCCCTCTGTTTGAGTGACAGCTCGCTGATTAAGGGCCAACTGAAGGCTGGAAAGCAGCCAGGATCACTGAGGGCAATGAGCATCTCAACCACACATTCTCTATCTCAAACCACACACACACACACACACACCATCTCCAGAAACAAATGGCACTCCTAGATCAGAGCAAAACACCTGGACAGGGAAGCAAAAATAAAAGGGGTTGGATAAAGGTCTTGTGTTCTTGTCTGGGTCAACTTTTACTAAGTTCAAATGATATCCAAAGCTACGATGGTACGCAAAGCCACTTTCACCGGAATAAAAATGTTCCCTTATGTATTTGATGTAACAGTCATACACTATAACACTAGTTATTTAATAGACATAGTCTTAGAAATCAAATTTCCTAAGCTTCCTGCACGGGGCCATTGTCTATTGTAAATTTGACACGTAACGTTTCTTTATCTTTGGCGATAAATAACTGGTTTTATTGAGGCTATCATTTTGCTCATAACTTGCCATGGAGAGATGTTATTGATTGCTATTTAAAAAAAACGGAGCAAGATTTTTATTTGTTTTATACCACAAATGTAAATCAAAGCCCACCCCTCACAGTGCACCAATAATCCGCACCAGATATATGCTAATGTGATGGAATATTTTATTGAAGCTGTAAAATTTGAAATCATAATTTGCAAGCGTTTCATATAAGAAAACACCAAAAGACAGGCTATGAATACAAATGGTTGTAAACTAATATGTCATACAAAACAGTTAAGAGATATTCCTGTCTGCGTGTATCCATCAGGGGAAAGATATTATTCCTACTTCCTTTTTTACAATGCGCTTCTTTGGGAACAAATGCTGTTACTATGAGATTTACCACTGATCAGCAAATGCTCAACTGGGAATTAGTGTTGTCTGTGTTTTACGCAGATTTCTCTTACTCTTCTCTTACTTTTTAAAGTAAACACCACAGTTATAAATTAATGAATCTTTTTCGACATCATTGCAAAACTAGTTTGAAGAAAATGTATTGCTCATACTTTAATTCATGTGCGATTGCAGCAAACAATATGGAGCCCAATGTCTCGTTCATTGTATTCTCGAGTGCAGGCTTGATGAAAACAGTTAATTACAGCCAGGTCATGTCCATCACATCTGCACAACAAAACCTAAAACGTTCCTCCATTCTCCTATTCAATGATTCATATCTAAGTATCTTTAGCCCAAACACAGGCAGTGCTAGCGAGAGGTTTGAAGGTTGTGCATTCTGACCTTGTTATTGTGCCTGCTTGATTTACATGTTCGCTGGCCCCATAACCCCTCTTTTTATGTATGATTAAAACCCAATCAGCGCAAGGCTAAAAATAAGGTCCTCATCTTTAACGCATTGAGTGTTAATGAGGAAATGCAACAAAAACTGCTCCCAAACTGCCAACAAAACGGATGTGACGCTAGCGAGGCAATATATCTGACCGTCTGCGATACAGAATTAAAGCCTATTTAAAAACACCCGCCCCCATCCCCCTTTATTAATTTAGCTGCAAGCCCAAGTGCGCTCACCTCTGAGGTTATCACAGATATCCAGTGTTTCATATGAGTGGACAGGTCGTTTAAAGCAGTGGTTCTTAACCAGGGGCCAATGGCCTACTAAAAAGCCTTAGCAAACTTCAAAGGGGGCCTCAAGATGATTTCAAATGATTTTAAATAAGACTTTAAAATAAGCAAAAACAACAAAAAATCAAGATATTTCTTATTTTAATTCACCTCCTCAACAACACTATCCTTTGAAAAACACCCACAGTCTTGGAAAGCCTGAATATACAAGGTAGTCTAATTTTGAATTTGTGATTTCTAGACCTGGAAAAATGTTGAAATAATTAAAGCTGCAGTCCGTAGCTTTTTTTGGGTTAAAAATGATCCAAAATACATATTTGAGAAAATACATAACCAGCCAGTGTTCAACGCTATCTGCTTGCCGTACCTCGATTCAAAACGGTAAGCTTGTAATAATGTTTTTAATTCCAGTGGTCTTTGCGTCATTACGTCACATCTGTACACATAAAGAAGGAGTCTCGGCTAGTAGGCTATATTGCGTGTGAGGATGTTGGAGGTGGAGATTTATAGCCTTTTCTCACAGCACTTGATATAATTAAAGTTATCAATTTGATGGCGGATCCAGAAAGGTTCAAATGACAATCACCAGTGACAACAGATTCACCCGCTGTAAAATACAAAAGACTTCGTTCAGACCTTGGAGTGGCTACAGAAAAAAAAGAGACTGGGAAGGGCAATACATGTAGTCACGCAATGCTGGCGTTGTTAACATTAACAATTTGAGAACAAAGTATAATTTGCACGGTTTTGCGTGATATGATAAGCGATTTTTAGATTTAATCAGCGGATTTACTGCAATGTCAGAACCAGAACAAAAGTGGATGTTTCTTACTTGTTCAGATGACATTTTCCGGTGAAAATGATTATGTTGGTCATACTTCCAAAAAGTATAATCTGTGATTCTGAATGCCAGTATCGACACCGGCACGGTGACTGACAGCCTCAGTCTCCTCAAACATTGTGTTCATCCGCGCTGTGCGGTGTCGAACTACAACTCACGTAAAGTTGATTGCAGATTTCGAACAGAGATGGCGAGGAAGAGGAAAAACTGCGGACTGCAGCTTTAAAATTATAAAAACACTGGGCATTTTAAAAACAAATATGTTTTAACTGAACTATCCCATTTTATGATTATGCTGAGCTCTAAAATATTTTATGGGGAAAAAATTGTGAATAACAAAGGATTTAATAATTTTTAAAATCCTTATTCTTAATCCATATCCATTAAATCACGAATAACTTTAAAAGTCATGTAAATGCATTGGTTAAAAAGAGTGAGATAGTTGAAGAACAGCACTTGAAAACAATGCTTTGGTATTACAGAAAAAGTACTTGTTGTGGAAAAAGGAGTCACAAAGATCGAGAACCACTGAATTAAATGGACTTAAATCATCACCAATTCCCATCAAGACATTCTAAACCTGTATGACTTTCTTTCTTCAGTCGAACACAATAGAAAATATTTTGAACACAATGAAAGTCAATGGGGTCCAAAAAACGTATTTTATTATATGCACAAAAACAGTTGAAATTTCTTTGTTTAGCAGAAGAAAGTTAGTCATGCAAGTTTGAAACAACATGAGGGTGATTAAATAATGAAAGGATTTTCATTTTAGATTAACTATCCCAAAAATGGGGTTTTGGAAAATTTGAAAATAAAATGCTCAAAAATACAAAACGGTTGGTCAAATTAAATAAAACAAAAAATGTTAACACAACAGTGATCTGTTTTAATTTGAAGTAAATAGGCCACTGTTCTGTCTGGTCAGTCTGTATCCAATGTATACAAAAAAAGAAAAGCTTCAAATGACAAAGTCAAACACGACACAGCATCTCATTTAATCTGGGCTTTGGTCTTGTATCAATAGCATGAGGAGATACACAATCAGTAACAACCTCAAACCCAATACAGCATATGACCTTCAGTGTCCTAGGAAAACTTCTTTTCTACTCAAACAACCTTATTATGAGCATCTTTAGTTTGAGACTTTAATAACTCGTAACATCCTCTATTGTTATCACTAAACAAAAGCATAGACACTGGTGAACAGAGCAGGGCACAGAAACTTCTCTATCGATTTCTGTCCGAGAAACTCTCTAATGGTCCTTCGGCATAAAAAAATGCACACACATACGGTCCTCAGGCCTCGCAGTGACCAGCTTGATCAATGTGGCTGGCGCACAATAATTCATTACCCTCTCGGTCGGACGAGTGCTCCACATTCTTCAAGGCTTGTATTATACTCTTAAGCCATGTTAACTCCTGCTGCTCTTTTCTTTCATTAGTGACGACATACTTTCATTAGTCCCTCCACGGCAACCGGACAGGTAGGATGCATCCGTGTGCTGGTCCGAAGCGGAGTGGCCTTTATGATGTCATAATTGGTTATTGGGTAAGGTTGGTGATATGACTGTAGAGCTGCTCAGTAAAGGCCTGCAGCGAAAAGCGCTGCTGTACCCGCTCTCTGCCAGCCTGTCCCATACGCTGCTTGAGTTTAGGGTCTGAAACAAACTTCTGCATTGCTTCGGAGAAGCACTCGGGGGTGGGTTCACAGAGGAAGCCTGTTTCGTCATGGGCCACAGACTCTAGCGGTCCACCCGAGTTAACTGCAATAACGGGGCAACGTGAGTACATGGCTTCAATGGGTACAATGCCAAAGTGTTCATTGCTGGGGGTGTACAGTACACAAGTGCTGCTGTGCAGCAAAGACAGTTTCTGTTTGTCTGAAAAAGAGCGCAGGAATGTGACATGGTCCTCCAGGCCAAGAGAGGCCACTAGTGAGCGCAGCTCTTCGTAGTGCTCTACATTCTCAACCACGCGTTCATCGTAACCCCCCGCCATTACAAGCTGCACACGCTCCCATTCCCCCGTAGACAGACGCTCCTTCAGGACCGCTAACGCTTGCAGCGCCAACGGCAGGTTCTTCTTGCGTTCATAGCGGTTGATTGACAGAAAGAGGAAGCTTCGCCCTTCAGGGAGCAGCCCGCTGAGATCCTCCACTTCATCATTGAAAGCTGCAGAGTTCAGAGAGGGATAGAGGACGTCGGTGTGGATCTCAGCTAGTTTGGGGAACGTCTGTTTGAAGACTTCTGCCGTGAACTGGCTGTTGACCAAAATTCGATCGGCCATGCCTGTGGTCAGTTCCTCAAACCAGTCGATGGGGCCGCGATATAGCCGCTTTAGAGCAGAGCGACGCTGAGTCAGTAGTTGGTCAGGGAAATGACAGTAGAATAAGACTTTCTTCCTGTGACGTGCCAAACGTAAAAAGGGAATACATGCTGAAACCTGGAAATAGGAGATAAAATTAAACCTGGTGCTTTTGATGACAACCAAAGACTTTAGAGACTTAATACTTTAATATGCACTCCTATTACTTATGAATGGGAGCAAAGTGCAGCATGCAATATAGCGGAATAAGTCCTGCCTTTTAAATAAAAGGACCAATCGGCAATTGGTAGTCATCACGTCACTGGTGTTAGAAGCTCCAGTTTCTACAGAAAGTGTTCTGAGACTGGCGCTTAGGACTGCGCATTGGCTGGTCTAGCTTGTGAAATAAGCTTTTTTTAATGCTATTTGAGCATAAGAAACAACATTTATGGCACAGTTCATGTCCGATTCTGTTGCTGATTTAAAATATGTTATTTAGATGTGAGTTCGACAAGCAGTTTTTGAGATTTCAGGATTCCCCCATTCAAGTAGATAGGGCTTGGTATTGGATTCACAAAATAGCTGCCCGGAGGCGTTGCAAATATAGGGGCGCAGAGTGAACAGACTTTCCTTTGAAAGGGATTTTGATGAGAACGGCTCTCTGGAATACTCAATTCTGACTGGGCAATCGCAGCACTGAGTGGTCAAATGTTTCTCTATAATGACCACTACATTTTATTTGACCAGTGTCTATGGTGCTACTGTGCTAGTTTTTATGTCTCTTGGCTTTTCTAGCAACGCCAAAGTCATGGGTTTGATTCCCAGGGAATGCATGAAGTCATTGTTGCAAAATAAACCTCTTCAAGATGAAACAAGACTTCTGTTGGGTTTAATTTTGTGATGATGACTTGCCAGATGAGTAATTATGACTATTATTATTTTTTAATATTCATTTATGATTTTTATGGCATTTTCAGTTCACAAACAACTTACAGTTATGTAGAAGCTAAATATTGTCATTTTACGACAACATTACATTTTAAAATAAACAATAATAAAATTTGTCATTAGTACCTCACTTTCACTTTACTCCAGGCTCTTGTCTTATTTTGGGTCAGACTTGACGAATTCGGTTGTTAAAGTTTAACTAGAGACTCACTCTGACCAGATCATTGAATCAATCAATGAGTTGATGAATTGATGAATTGAGAATACGGTGCTTAGCATAAGTGAACACACCCATGCTAAAGTTGACTAAAAATAAAAAATCATCCGTTGGAAATTAATCTTAATGCCTTAATTAAAAAGAATGAGGAAAAATCCAACCTTTAAGGACACCAATTTTCTTTGTCAATGAAAAATGTATTGTAAATACATAAATGTTCTTCCTTAAAATACAGGGGGCATAAGTCAGGACACCCCTATGTTAAATTCCCATAGAGGCAGGCATATTTTTATTTTTAAAGGCCAGTTATTTCATGGATCCAGGATACTATGGATCCTGATAAAGTTCCCTTGGCTTTTGGAATTAAAATAGTCCCACATCATCACATACCCTTCACCATACCTAGAGACTGGCATGGGGTACTTTCCATAAGATCATTTCTCAATGCAAATCAAACCAGCTATTAGGCTAACTCAAATACAACCATGCCAGTCTCTAGGTATGGTGAAGGGTATGTGATGATGTGGGACTATTTTAATACCAAAGGCCAAGGGAACTTTATCAGGATGCATAGTATCCTGGATCCATGAAATAACTGGCCTTTAAAAATAAAAATCTGCCTGCCTCTATGGGAATTTAGCATAGGGGTGTCCTGACTTATGCCCCCTGTATTTTAAGGAAGAACATTTGCTTTCTTGAACAAAGAAAATTGGTGTCCTTAAAGGTTGGATTTTTCCTCATTTATTAAATTAAGGCATTAAGATCAATTTCCAAAAGATTATTTTTTATTCCTCTTTTTAGTCAACTTTAGCATGGGTGTGTTCACTTATCAGATTCTGTGCGATTGATATCTAGATATCAGTTCGAAACAACAAGTAATGATATGTTTTTTATGAAATATAGCGGAAAAGTCACATAATATGCTTTGGAATGTAATGAAGTTAAATGAAAATAAAATACAGATACTTGAAAAATAAGTACAGTAACAAAGTACAAATACTGTTACTGTCCACCACAGATAATTGTTGTTAACTAAAACTGTAAAAAAAAAAAAAAAAAAATTGTAATTGAAATAAAGTATAGTTGAAATCTATAAAATAAAAATTCAGATGAAAAAAGTATTATCTTTGCAATTAACTTAAATAAAAAAGTTGAAGTTGAAGTACTAAAATTACTAAAACTGAAATAAAGATATATTAAAGCTAAATAATAAAAAAATAAAAAAATGTTAAAAGCACATACCATAATTACTAAAACTTACTGACAACTGAAAATATAAAAATTAAATCTAATTCAAAAATAAATACTATAGTAGTATATAAACAATACAAACATAACACTGATAATAAGTAGCTAGTTTTAGTAGCATTAGTAGTTACCTGATCACAGAAAATAACATCAAACTCCTCCCCACTAAAGAGCACAAGATAGAGAGTTAGGTAGATCATGCGCAGGTATGCACAGAGAGCGTGGAAATAACCAAACACACTGGTGGGCAGCCAGTCGCCCACACACAGCACAGGCAGGTCAGGTGAGAGAGTCTCAGAGAAGCAGTGCTGGGGGTCATAGTGTGCCGTCCAGATCTGAACAGTGCAGCCGCGAGATCGCAGAGCTACAGCTGCATCCACCACCAGACGCTCCGCTCCACCTATACCCAGATCAGGGTGCAGAAACACCACCCGAACCATCCTGTTCTGACCAGAACCTGTTGAGTCAAAAGGTGGTCAAATGACAGTTACACCTCATTTTTAAGCTCAACACAAAGCAACTAGATTTTCCAGTTACTCTTTTTCCACAAAACCTATAATTATCACACATACACTTATATTTGCTTTATTTAAATGACAACATTTCATAGACATCTATTTTTTTTGTCAGATTTAGCTCACTTCTGAGTACACATTTGTTCCCAAAGTATGGTTATAAAGTTACCATTGTTTTTATCAGATGATTAATCTAATCACATCTTAGCCTTGATTACATCAAGTATCTCATGTCTCTACGATGTTACAACAGGCCAGAGCGCGCCCACGTCTCTGTGCACGTTCACGTGTCCATGTCACTGGGACATCTGTCATAAACTCTAATGCCTTCTATTGTATATTATTACAGCAGTCCTGCATCATTAAATGTCTGCAGATATCTATAAACAAGTGCGATACGCCAAATCAAAGTTGGGAAAACATCCATATTCATTCTTATACATTATACAGTAAGTCTAGACTCAGTATATACCCTGCTACATACTAAGTAGTGACAACATTGCACACAAAGCACATAAAACATCATATTTTCTTTACACAAACTCAAATTGTGCTTACAGTAAAATGTTTAAAAAACATTGAGGCGAGAAAATGCGTACCTTTACCGTCAGGTGTCTGTATGAATGATCAAATATAGCTCAAAGTTCGCGATTTAGTGAAACTGGCTTCCTGATTGAGCCAAAATGTCTGCCCTACTCTGTACACATCATCAATTGCACGCGACACGTCACTGCACTCTCTTCTACCGCCTTTGGGTTTTCACAAAATACATTTAGAAGCTGAGCTGCATTCGCTGATTTTAGTTACCTTTATTCGGGACGGTTTGAACGTTTTATATCAAATTAGGTTTACAAACGAATCCAAATTGCGTTTAAAGTAACACGCAAGATCACAGTTCCGGTCAGGCGCTCTACTGGCTCCTATTGGGGTCCTTTAGATGGCTGTCGTGGCCTTCTCAGCGAGACGTCATCAATAGTCTTTCTCTTGTAGTTGTCTGGATCGGCTGGAGTTCAGTTATAGAGACAGTCACTTATTCATTATTTTACCCGCAGTCTCCTGAAACATACACTATTAAACAAAATGGTAAGGTTCTTAATCCAGCTTTTCGTAGATGTGGAGCTTTATATTAAATGTTTTGCGCGTATTAGTCATATCTGGATTGCTAGCTGTCTAGCCAGTCATGCTTTCTAATAACGTAACGTTACCGTTATTTGGAATAGTCTACTCAGTTTTACCATTTAATTGCTTAGTAGCTAATCGCATGTGAGTTTCAATTACTAGCAGTGGGGTTTTGAATAGTATTAAGTCTTGTTGTGCTAGACGATTCAATGCAGTTTGTGGGTTGGTTTGCTCACTAGCTGCAATCAGCGCATTTGTTTGGGAGACGTGGCTCTCTTTTGGACCCCCTCAGTCTAAATCTGGTCCACTCTTTTACCATGGATACTATCTTGTACTATTGAGTCTAGGTGGCATTATCTCACTATTATCTTGGATTGAACATCTAGTGATCTATATCTTTTAAAAAATATTTTATCATCCTCACATAAGATATATATATATATATATATTTATTTTATCTTGGTGGGATTTATCAGCCATTTAAGGTCTACTATAGCATTATTAACTTATTGTTCTTACTGTAGCATGTTTACACATACACAAGTTTCTGTTTGTGCCAGAAGTCATATTAAGTCAATCACTGTGCATTTGGTGTACCAAGTCCTTTATTTGTCTGTCATCTCAGCCTGGTCCCGCAGCTAGTGCAACAAATGTTGGTGCCTCCAGCCGTTCCCCGAGTAAGACCGTGGCCCCCCGCGCTGCCGGCACCTCAGCCAGACAGAGGTAAGAACCTTGCAAGAACAGTTGCACCATCAAGCTGGATCTAATAGTGTTCCTGTGATTTGATCAGCAGACCTGAGTGTTATTGTTTATTCTGACCTCTGTAAGTGACAGTTGACCATCATTAGTCTCTATTTAATGTCTGTCCTGTGAATTTGACACCGTCAGGGTATGATTTAGTTGCTCACTGAACTGATAGTCAGGCTCTTATCAGTTGGTTGGCATTTTAATTTAATTTTAGTGTTTGATAATATCTGACACTTTTATTTGTCTTGAATGTTAAAGCATATTTTCTTATTAGGAAAGCCCCTAGCAGTGGCGCACGTAGCGGAGGCAGATCCACAGCATCAGCTGGCACAGGAGGGATGTGGCGCTTTTACACTGAGGACTCACCGGGACTTAAAGTGTGAGTACTCGCGCAGAAGGATTTAGAACTCTTTCTACCCAAAGAGAGAGTAAAATATATATATAAAAAAAAGAATACTTTTATTCAGGAAGGATGCATTGCATTTATAAAAAGTAACAGTAAAGACATGTATAATGTTACAAAAGATTTCTATTTAAAATAAATTCTGTTCTTTTTAACTTTTTATTCAAAGAATCCTGAAAAAATGTATCAAGTTTTCTACAAAAATATTAAGTGGCACAACTTCAGCTTTGTAATCACAGGGATAAATTACATTTTAAAATCTATTAAAATAGAAAAAGATTACTATGATTTGTTATAATATTTCACAGTATAACTGTATTTTTGATCAAATAAATGCAGCATTGGTGAACATAAGATACTTTTTTCAAAACCCCAACATTTTTGAATGGGAGTCCGAGTGTATGTACATGAATAACATTGTTTGAAAATTACATTTATTTGTTTATTAGAAATGTTCATATAAATAGTGCTTTTAGTAACATTATTATATATAATTATTATTCAGTTATTCAAATATATAACCGGCATGTATTTGAAAATAGACTGCAGAAATGAAGCAATAAAAAAAAAATACAGGTATAATCAGCCAATGTTGATATCAGTTTTTTCTTATTACAAGAAAAATCTTATGTAATATTCATTTCCTTTTTTATCGCTTGTTATTATGACTTTAAAAAAATCATAATAAAACCACAAGCTAGGAAATCATGCTAGACATTTTTATTGCTTGATTTAAGGACAAAATAAGAAAAGGTGATGATTTGAGGTACTTAATGTGCAGAGAACCAACACAGACGCTCATTTTTAATTCATCCCCTCAGCTCAACAGGAAGTGACACGAAAGGGACGGGCAGAGGGTTCTGAGAGGTTTAGCATTTATAAGGATAAACATGAAATTTTAACGACAGGAAATTGGCCTCATGGGCTCAACCTCCGTCTTTATTTGATGTCTCCCCTGCCGTTTCCCCTCCTACAGCTGTGTGCGCCTGTATTTACAGGCTCTCTCAATGAAACTAACTTCTGTTATAGTCTGTTCATCTACAGCAATTTCTCCTTTTTTTATTTAAAGAGCGGTTCTAGATTTGTAATGTTACATCTGTTCATTCAATATGTAGGAATTATCCGAGCATGTCAGAATGGATTTGAGTGTGGTTACAGTGGCTGTATTTACAGTCAAGAGTCTCTTAGAGTTAGAGAGTCTGGAGTTATGAGTGAAGTCTTTTTCACTCTTTAGATTGTGTGTGTGTCTGTGTGTTTTGAGCTTAATTAAAGTTCCGTTGGAAAAGGTCACATCAATTAAAGCCTGAGGGGTGGGCCTTCTGTCGGCATGGTTACGCGGCTGCCTAGCGACTCAGGGGATGGTCAGTTCCTGCTTTAATAAAGCCCCACATTTTCCACCTAGCTCGTTAACAGTATCCTACTCGCCAGCATTTAGAATCCTAATTACACCATCTTCTATCACATGATTAAGACGAGCAGTCCCGATTGGCCCACAGAGAGGAAGTTTGTGCCAAGCTTTATCTAAATTCCTCTCATATTCTAATCAAGGATCTTCTGAAATTTGAGAATTAGTTACTGAGTTTAGTCTGTCTGTCCTCCACTAGGGGTCCCTCTGTCTTACCAATTGTTTAATGATCATAATGAGATCTGGCAGTAATACCATCTATTTCTTTTCCCCCTTCTTGCAGTGGCCCAGTACCCGTTTTGGTGATGAGTCTGCTCTTTATCGCATCTGTATTCATGCTGCACATCTGGGGAAAGTACACACGCTCCTAAACCTGCATGACCTCTGGACCCTAAAGCCTGCCGCTGAATCTTAAGCCATTGGACTTGGACCAAACTCTGACCATCAACACCTTTTCCTTCATTAAAACCTCAATTTCAAAGGGTTTTCAACCCCATTCAAGTTTACCCAGCCACTACAACCGTTTGGTAATTTACAAACCCTCAGCTTGCCCTCCTTCCACCAGATCAGGACATCTTTTTTGTTAAACCTTTGTACAAACTAATATGTAAAATTGTACAATAAAATGCTGTAAAACTTGTCACCATTGTTTTTCTTTCATTTTCACTAAGGGAAAAAACCAGAGGGTCTGATTTGCATCACAGAGCATAATTAGCACATCTCCAGTCTGTGGGATAAAAAGTGGTTGTATGCAAATGTGCATTCCAGACGTGCCGTTACTGTGTGAGCTGTTTTGGCTCCACCAGTCTCTGAACGTGACGTAATAGGTGTGCTATTATTCCAATTCCATTGAGCTTACAGTCATGTCCTATCAACACTAAATCAACCGTGCCTGTGCAAAAACAAAATCTTGCCCTGCCAAGCTCACAAAATTATATAAAAAGGGAATAAGAAATTTCTTTAAATCAGGTGTTAATTTATATTTTAAAACAGCACAATGTGTGGCTTTGCTTTAAAATAGCAATTATATATTCCTAATCTGTTGTAAATGGTTAGATTCTTTCAGTCATTGAAATGATGGGTTTCTCAGCACCCCAGAAGCCAGAAAATCTGAAACTGCATAGAGTTTCGCATCTGAGCTCCTCATAAGTTCTTTTCAGAAAGTGGGCAGGTTTAATTTGCAGCCTGTAATGGAAGGGATTGAGTTGTATCTGAACATAAATAAGGGCTTAGACTAAGCCTGAACTAGTTCTTAGTTCGATTAGGACATTTATATAGCTTTTATAAATGTGCCTTAGAAAAAAAAACATTACTGGTGTGCACCTTGAGACAAAACAATGGCACTGACATATTTTAAGATATGTCAGTGCAAGTTGCTTTCAGTTAAAACAGCTCAAACATGCATTTTAGTCTTCGTTTGTGAAACTCAGGGAAGGAGTTGTGGCGGATGCAAGAACTGTTTGAAGGAAAGCCAAAGCAAGTGACCAATAAAACTGTACTGATTAGTAGAATTATAAAATTCATGCTATTTGAATTCATGAGGGATTCCATATGGCTTATCTTTTGGCTGAAAGATACATGAATTAGCCTCAGTTTAACAGAAATCTTCTTCACTTAAAAATAGACAAGCATTCCTTCCATTTGCAACACTGAGATACATGTTTGTCAAAACATCTAAATTAAATGTTCTATTTTTTGTATATTTAATGACCTACGGGATTATAGAGCCTGTTACACATAATTTAGGCATGTTCAGAATCAAACAGGCCTGTTCATGTCATTTACCTCAGTTCATGGCATATACAATTTGCTAAAGGAATACTTCACCCACAAATGAATATCCCTCAGAATGTCTATTCTAGATTGTGCTAAATTGTTTTTGCTGATAATATCCACAAACGGACATAAAACTGAAGGCGCAGTAGCGATTTAGCTGTTGTTAGCGGGCGCGTATTCATATACGAACGTCAATCATAATCTTCACCCGACAGCATGAAATGATCCTGTAGGAGGCGCTGTGACCCACTCTAATAGGTTAAACAGCCTCTCTGTTTCTGTGTGTGCGAGTTTAAGTCTGTGATCTTCATTATTCATGTCCTAACTGAGAGTAAGGTTTCCCTCTGGTTCATTCTAATCCCAACAGCTAACAACACACTCAGAATTATTCAGTATCATCTGAAAAATGGATCCATATGGGCAAGGAGTGCTGCATTTGAGTGTGTGTGTGTGATAGAGATTGCATGGAGTGTGTTTTAATTGTTGTCTACTGGGCTCTATGTGCTACTTTAGGCTGAGATCCAGTGTTTATGACTAATGCATTAACATACAATAATCTGCTCCAGATACAAAAACAAAAAAGAGTGATTATAAATGTATTTATATTAAAAGCATTTTATTTATTGTTTTTAAATACATTTTTTTAAATATTTTGACTATTTTTAAAATATATACTTTTCATGTTTATTTGTCATATATTGCACCATTAGTGTTTTTACTATATATTTATTTTGACATGGATATGGGTCTATTTGCATATTCAAGGACTAGAGGAAGTCACTGAAATTCACACTGAATTTCTTTGAAATTTGAAAACGTGTCTGGGTGAGCGTGTTCACACCTCGAGATTCAGAGTTTTTTTCTGTTCATTTTTTTTTTTTCTTGTAACCATTTCCTGACTTCTAACCACTGCCTGTGTAGAGGGACAGCCCCGGAGAAAAGACACTCACAGAAATCACCAACAACAGCTGCATGCAGAAGCTCAATGCTTTCAGTTTTTTAAGGCCGCATGGCTCATTTTCTATGCAGATACCTCTTCCTTTCTTCTTTATTTCTCTCACATACACATATTACCAGACTTTTTCTTTCCTCAGAGGACACACAAACATTCACCCCTTTACTTCAGTGATATCACTTTCAACACATTCTCTGTATAAGTTTTTTAACTTGTTATAATCAAAATTAGAACACAATTATTTTCGAGAGAAAGGGAGTGATGTGGAGGAAACCAGAAGTGGAGCGGATCAGTTTGGAAACCCCAGGTTGGCAGTCGCTAGTCAAGGTGGAAATGCAGGTTTAGCTCATTTTCAGAGGATGTGGTTCAGGAAAGAGTGCAGTTTGCCCCCGCCCCCTAAAAGTTGGTATGGTGGACCCTTCCACTTGGGGAAATTCTGTGTAATACTGGAACAAGAAAGTTGAGGGAGTGGTCAGGTCTAAACGGGGTCCAAAACGCTTTGTGATCCGATGACTCAAACCAAATTGGAGGTAAAAACCCCCATTACGACATCGCATTTGTAGTGTAAATGTTAATGTGTTGTTGATTAAAAGTCCGCCTACTCAACTGTCAGTCATCCATTGTGCTAAACCTACGGTTTTGAACATTGAAAGTAAGATATCAAAATTTGGCAAAACACACACGTTCCTGAAATGGAACACTCAAGAGTCAAGATGGATGATAATACCAGGTGTAAACAGGCCAGGTCATGCTCGTCTAAATCTGGTCACTTTACACCATTCTGTCAAAACAAAACCCGATTCATACCTTGGATATTTCAGTAGTTATTTGTAACTCTGGAATCGCATTCACATGCACAGCAACCCAGGTGTGTCGCACATTACAGCAGAGCAGTATCTGTGACATGTTATTGTCACACTATGATACATGTGATGTGAAATAAAAACTGACAAGTGCGGTTTATCTTCTTGAAAGAGACATTTTGTGAGGATGACTTTGTAATAGCCCGGAGGTGATGACACGGTGGCATTTGCATAAGTAGAACAAGAGCAGTGGCAAGCCACTCCTTGTCTGTGGGAAGTGAGCCTCCTGCATTCTTACATCTTTTGTACTTACTTATCATGAATTTCATATGTGCTAAGGAGATTCACTGAAATACATAATGATCTTAGAATTGTTTCCCTAAATATTCACGTGTCTGCTCACATAAAACATTTAGACTTTTTCAAACTGTTTCGTTTATGTTAAAACAGTTATCAAATGTCCTGGAATATCTGAAAATATTTCATTTTCTTCAAACCGTCACTATAAATGTGACAGTATATAGTGACAGTTTGAAGAAAATGAAGTATTTTCAGATATTCCAGGACATTTGATAACTGTTTTAACATAAACGAAACAGTTTATCTATATCTAAAATAACTCAATAACTTTAATTACTAAATATTCTTTTAAATTGTTTTCTAGAATGCTTGGCATGATGGTGATGACATCAAAATTGGTGACAGTGAATTTTAACATTTGTATTTATTTATCACATAAAATGTACACATAATCGCTAAATGAAAATATGTCAAGGTTCTTTGGAAAATAAAATTTTGACGTATGATTTCCCTGATTTAAACACTTTTTAAAATTTACTGCGAAGGAAAACTTCCAAAATCCAAAGAAAAAAAGAAGAAGATTTCAACACCTGAGGTTAAGTGAGTAGACACTAAAAAGTTTAAATTCATTACAATGCTTACAGTGCTATAGCATCCTTTCAAAGTAGATTTTTTTTTATTTTATATTTTTTCTCTATTTTGTCCTCTTATTGAAGAATCGCCCATATAACAGAGACTTTGTGGTTATCACACCTTCACCCGTGGTTCAAACCAAATCTGTGATAAGTGTTTAAAGTCAAAAAGAAAGCTGATTGTTGGCCTCCATTAGTAATCTGTCTCTTTGATCTGTGCGCTTCTGATGTTTGGGTGTATTTCTGTTTCGGTCTCTGTCTCTGTCCATTTCTGCCTCGTGTAAACCGAGTGTGTGTGTGTGTGTGTGTGTCTGGCAGTGTAACTGGGCGTATGGCTCAATGAGTTTGAGCCGTATTGGAATTGCCTACTCTCCTCAGGGAGCCAGAGCGGACAACTGGTGTGGAATGGCGGGAGAAGAGCAGCAGCTTCAGGATGGTAGTGTGTGTGTGTAGGGAAGCGTGCTAGTAGAGTGCCTGGTTTTAATGGATCATATGGTTGATAAAGCGTGGAATGGAGAGACAGCGGCCATTGATCCTACACTAAGGCTACACCAAGTTACTGAGGTCCTTTGAGACACACACACACACACACACACACACACACACACACACACACACACACACACACACACACACACACACACACACACACACACACACACACACACACACACACACACACACACACACACACACACACACACACACACACACACACACACACACACACACAAGAGGAACACTGAGTATGTATCATTGCTGACATTGCTTATATATAATGACAGAAATCTGTCTTCATTTTGACATTTTGATACATATTCAGTTCAGTGAGTCAGATGCTGATTCTCTGATTCAATTAAGTGAAGGATTCATGATACTGATTAAAACTGATAACTGCCAGTCTTTTTAAACTAATTGACTGAACTATTCATTAAAAGAGTTGGCTCATAAGAGTCATTTGTTCGTGAAGCAGACTTTGTTATTGATTCATTCAAATGGTTTGGAGTCTTTCCACCCGCTACTGTTATGGCAATTTCGTACGTTTTTGTATGATCTGCTTATGCCCCAGTAATATGTTTTAGGGGTGGGGTTAGGGAACCTTCATGTTTACTTCTTTTTAATAATAATGTTTTTGTACGACTCATATCGTGATTCATATAAAATCACCACCCTGTAACTTTTTTTACAATTTCCCATGAGATCAGGTTGGGTAATCAGACACTGCGCTGTATGTTTTGATTTACTAAAAAGAATGGGCTCATAAGAATAATTTGTTCGTCAATCGGACTACACTGGTCATGCTGTATGTTTTTTGATTCACTTAAAAGAACCATATAATAAGAGTCATTTGTTTGGTAATCATTCTACACTGGCTGCTTTGTACGTTGTTTGTGTTTGCAACAGAAAAAACGCTTTGCGGTACTATGTGTTTTTTTTGCGTCACATTCAAACTATAAAATCTCATTCACATCTGAAGTACAAAAAAAAAATATATATATATATATATATATAAATTATATATAGTAAAATATGTTCATCAATCAGAATACTCTGCTCTGTAAAAAGTGATCAGTTGACTTAACTTAAAGGGGTCATAATGCCATTTTTGTACAAGCTAATATGATTCTTTAGGGTCTAAATTAAAAGTTTGTAATATACTTTAATTAAAAATTCTCGTTAGTATTGTAAGAAAACACTTATTTTACCTGGTCAAAAACAGCTCTGTTTTCAGCACGCCGTTTCAGTGCATATGACTTTAAATGATAATGAGCTTTGCTCACCCCGCCTCTCTGTTCTGTGCGTACACCGTTTGAACACAATAACACAATAACCATAACGCGTTGTTCAGTATAAACGTGGGATTATGAATTATATTGAGAACATCATACATAGAAAACATGGCGTAATGTACCCTAAGTGTAAACCTTAGACACATTCATTGTGAAGCGTGCAGCTAGCGATTTGCAAAGATTATTTAATATATTAATATAAAGTTTAAAGTCCCCATGAATTCAAAATTGACCATACTTACTTTGTTTGCCTAAATTGATCGTTTTGTGTTGAACAATTCATCCATGCAAGTCAATCCACACAAAAAAAAATTTTGGCTTCGTAATCTTTCATCAAAATCTGAAATTTCCCCTCCCCTCTGCGTTGGAGGACCTTGCCTGATGACGTAGGTTTCACGGTTTGGGCGTCTTCTTAACATCCGTAATCACGCCCCTCCAACTGACAGTAGACAGGCTGAATGAAAACACCTACTTTTCTAGATCCAAACAGGTGCTAGTTGGGAAAAAAGCCACGCCCACCATTTTGCCTCATTTAGTATTCCGTTTCTCTCGGAAATACGTCACAACACTGGAGAAAAGTCGTTTGCAACTTCCGGTTCACGGGGACTTTAATAAAACGTTACACTCACTTCCGTTCTTCTGGAGATTCAGCAGGAACACCAATAGTTGGTACCGATCCTTTATTCATGAGCAGCTTCTTAGCAAATCCAGCTTTATACTGATCCTCGTTTATAAAGCAGTCTGGTGTGTGAAATGATTCGCGCAAACATGAGAGCATTGACGTTGCTCGTGGGGAATATTTCCTTCGAAAACAAACTCAGCCACTGGGTCTTCAGCGGTTCGGATTTAGGAACATTAAAATGACTGCTGTGTTCGTTATTACACCCAAGAACAGAACACCACAATCGCTTAGACCGTTAGACGCCATTCTGCTCATAGACAGTGCTCCAGCATATAAACAATGACCGCGCCGGTCCGCGCGGACTATGATTGACAGCTCCCTCACGAGCGAGGGCGGGTCTGTGTTGAAACGCTCATGTCAATCAACAATCGTGGGAGGGGCTTCCGACCGTGTGAGGTCACACGGTCGAACGGCTTGATTTGAGGCAGGGGAAAACATATAAGGAGATTAAAACAAAAACACTGGATGGATTTTTATCATTTTATGATGGTTGTGTACAGGCACTGCCAACACACATTTCAGTACAATCAACTTGTAAAAGTGCATGTACCATTATATGACCCCTTTAATAAAGTGAGGAAATCCATTGCCTTAAAATTATTAAGTAAATAAACTTAATGGGTATTGAAAAAATTCAAAAAAATTTGAACTTGACAATTCCACATAACTTATTTTTTTCAATTACGCATGACGTTTATTTACCTAATAATTAAGGCAACAGGTTTCCTCACTTTTTTTTAAGTAAAGTCAACTGATCACTTTTTACAGTGGCGGATTACACTCGCCTATACATGAATTCACATGTTAATACTCTCTAAAAGTGAACATTGTAATTCAGAACCAAACAGAGGCCTGGTTTACATCCTAAACCAATAAAACTGTTTAGTGAATGCCGGTTTTGATCAGTCAATCATTAATGAGGAAGAAACCGGCCGCCATGTGAGCAGGAGAGCAGAAGAACTGACAGAAGACAAGCAAACGATCGCGAGCCAATGAGCTCAATATCATCATCTGATGTATAGTGATAACGGTGTCATCACGTCTTCATTTTGAACAGTGGCATGTGGCCAAACGTCAGCTGGCACAGTGGTGGTTTAAACCAAACCAGGCTGTTCATCTGGAACTGTTGTAACTCTGGATGGATGACAGACAGAAAGTTGGCCTAATGTGACTCCGTTGGCAGTGAGGAGTGAATACCCCCTACCTTTCTTTCTCTCTTCCTCTCGAATTGTCCACCACTGTCTTTTTCCAGGTCCACACAGACAGAAATAGCAGTGTACTGAGTGCTGAGAAGGCAGTGATGATACAGCGTGTGTGACTGCCGCTGGAATGTGGAATATGTGTGTATGTGTGTGAACGTGTGACCTGCTGAAGAATGCGCTACGTTCGTATGACGTTGGGGGGCACGAGGATATCCCAAGTCACAGATTAAAATGGCGCAGGCAACGCGGATGGTCTCCCCTCTTCCTATTACTGTATGTGCTTTCTAATATTAACCCCCCCTCTCACCAGCACACATGTTCTGTCCCATCCCTGAGGTGCATGAGTATGTGAGTGTTATTTTTAGGGCCTGCTTTTTTCCACTACTGCTCAAGGAGGCCGGTCAGGTGGTGAGACGTGAGGGGGGCTTGCCTAATGAGAGAGGGCCAAATGCAAGACTATGTAACAGACACTCAGCACTATTACACAAACGCCCGTGCTATATATCACCAAAGACCTCAGCGATTGTAACACATGCTTCTGTAGGGCCTGGATTAGCTCTCACAAGACAACACACACTCCCAGTGTGCATTTCATGGGTGGTAGAGCCAGACAGAGCATGTGTGAGTGTGTAATTTGCTTTTTGAGGCTGTACCACGGGTCAGGTGCAGCTGTCACTAGCCAAGAATATATTCCAATTTGTTGTAATTTGCTGATCTAATTGTATTAAAAGCTACTTCATCATTTACTCATCACCATGTTGTTACAAACCCATTCAAAACCCTGGCTGCTTTTCCATTCACTGAAGGTATAGGATGTCATGCCCCAACATAGACAAAAACGCTAAAAAAGAAGAAAAAAAAAAGTAGTCAGTGAGGCTTTTGTCGTTTCATGTCGTCCGTTGGCATACATTAATTGATAGCACATTTGTACATTATCATAATTTTCCCGTCTTTCTGCAGTTCTGTTATTGTTAAGTTTGGTATTTGACAAATCTGTAATAAAATAAAATATAAATAATGAAAAACTTAAGCTAAGATACAAAAATTACAAAAGCTAATACAAAAAGACAAAATTACTAAAACTAAAATTCAAATAAAAATGGAAAATATAAACAATCATTAAAAAAAATCATAAAAAGCTAATTCAACATATCCAATAATCATATATAAATAACACTAAAATATTAATTTACAAAAAAACAAGATAAACAGTTAAAGTAAAAAAAAAAAAAAAACGTTTTTCTGGACACATCCTGTTCACAGTCTCTTTCTGTTGTTAGAGAGCACGAGGGTGAGTAAATTATTACCAAAAAAAAAAAACATTTTTGGGTGACCTATTACTTAAAAATGAAGAGAACTGGATAACATTTTTGAGGAATTTGGCATTAAAACTGTGGAAACAAGTTCCAACTGAACGAATTGTTCTCTTTCTCTCAGCTTCCACATGTCCAAACAGACGTGACCGTTGTAATGCTTTAGGGACAGCCGGGAGATAAGGCTTATGGAAGCATGAGTGTGCATGTGTGTTTTCTTGCTGTCCCAGCCAGCATCACCCTGTGATGTCACGGGGCAGGGGGTGGACACAGGACCAGGGTGTCACTGTCACGTCTCACACACTATGTCCTTCCTCTCTCCTTGTCCACTGCAGTACTGTCGCTCTTCTCATTTATCCCTCGTATGTTTTCCTTGCACATTCTGGAAAGCTTACCACGCATAAAGGGGGGCTACATTTAAATAAATCTCTCCCCCATTCCCCTTTATAGTACCAACATATCTATTTTTCACTCTCTATATAAATGTTACATGATTGAGGTGAGTGTATGCTGCGATCTCACATGAACAAGCTTGTGTGTCTTGTGTTTTGAGTGTTTATCTAGGTCTTCAGTCGCTCACAAGTGCAGATGAAAGGACACGCTTCATTTTGTGTCATGGAAAATCTGTTTGATTCATCCACAGTCAGCAGAGTCCAAGCGTAGCCGGAGATATCAGACATGGTCTCGGTTGAATTCTTGTAAGATGAACATTTCAATGATTTAATTAGTCCAGAAAGTTTTGACTTGTGTTTGAATATCCAAGTTTTTTTTAAAAGAAATTAATAATTTTATTAGAATGCATTACATTTGAATTATTCAATGGTGCAAACAGATATCATTTTGGCTGTGCAGCAGCTCTAAAAAAAAAAAAGTGTTATTGTTAAGCTGAAGTCAGTTCAGAGTGGATTCAGTTCTAATGTACTGAATCAACACTGTAAAGTGACAGTGACAGTAAAGTCATTTATAATATTACAAAAGATTTGGGTAACACTTTATAAGGTCTTATTTGTTAACATTAGTTCATGTATTAATTAACATGAACTCACAATGAGCAATACATTTGTTTCAGTATTAATTAATCTGTGTTATTACACGGCTCTGTGAAATGGTTGATTCTGATTGGTCAATCGCGCCATCCATCGGTATGTTATTCCCCGATAACAACCGCTAAAAACTGATAACACAGGCTCATCCGAGTAACTGAAGTCAGCGCTATACACTTGCTAGGAAGAGTTTTTCTTTGTGGATGTTTAGTGAGCTAATAAAATACTACAATTCAAATCAATATTTTGTGTACAATTATTTAATTATGTCATCCGGGTATCGCAGACTCACTCTCTCGTTTCATACAAACGCACATGCTGCCATTTTACAACGATTGTTTTGTACACTGTAATGGATTATAACAAACAGGTACAATTTTAAAACAGATTCATCTCAGATCAATCTTATCCCCATAATTATGAATGTGGTGAAATACCTTGTAATCCCGTATCCCTTAAAGGCGCAATATGGAACTTTTGGCCACCAGGGGTCACTCAATCAAAATAATAACAAAAGACGTACTTTGATGACGTCGGGAAAGTGCGTGGTCTCATGGGAGTTGTTGTCATTGTCACTGTCAAGCAGCGAATCTGGCATCTCCAGCAGAAAACATGTTCACTGACGAGGTAATGTATTGTTATATTCATAGGCGTCATTTACGGGGGGGACGGGTGGGACATGTCCCCACCACATTTTGCCAGGGTCGATTTTGTCCCCACCACTTTTGAAACATCTCGGATGTACCAATACAAGTAAAACATCTCCAGTTAACTAGCAGAGCATTCGTTTCGTTCGTTAGTTAAATAAGAGGCGATCTAGCGCTGAAATGTGTTGCTTTTTTAATCAAGTGATCATGTGCTCGTTGCCTCTGCGATCAGAGCCGCGGATAGTGTTCTGTTGTGGCTCGCGCATGCGCCGCAATGTCTTCACTCGGACGCGCGCTTCAATCCGTTGCGGAGATTCTCTATTTGTTCCGGTGAAATCGCAAAACAAAATGCAAACAAAGTGTCCCTGCTTGATATACAACCACTGATAAACATTATCGGTTTTGATGAGGAAAAAAAAAAAAACTACACGAGTGGCGTGTGGATTAGAACCGAGAACCTCCGACACGCTTGGGAAAAATTCTGCCACTCGACCATTGTAGTACATACATACATTAGGCTGATCTATGACACTAAACATATATTAGATCTCATTGTACGACCAATTAAACCCAAAGTACTATTTAACCCCCCCACCCATCACATTTTTGGTCGGACATCATCACATCTTTGTATACATTTTTATTTATTTACATCAGTAAGCTACAGGACATCGTCTTTCAAAACATGACCTGCGCGAAAGAGAAAAAAAAAATGAATGTGTCATTGTACCCAGCACTTTTGAAAATGCACTTTCGAATGGGTCTCTGTCCCCAGCACATTTCAAACCAAACTGACGCCCATGGTTATATTACATCTCTATTGTTGTTACGTTTAGTTACGGCTTTTCACTTTATATAATGTCAATCTAATGAAATAGCCGCGAGCTACAGTTAGTTAACAAACTTATTAGTAAAGTGTGAGACAGAATGTTGTGCGTGTGGTCGCTATGTCAACATACCTATTAGTTGAGTGACTTATATGCATCTTATGTGACCATAATGGTGTGTTCACACCGAACGCGAATAGAGCGTCAAATACGCGTCTATCGCGTCTAGTTAGACGCTTGAACATTCGCGCTAGTTCAAATTTTTCAACTTGCGCGGAAGACATTCGCGGCACACGCGACGCCCGGCGTGAATGATGCGTCTATTCGCGTCTTTACATTGACTTTGTATGTAATCTACTCGCGCAAATAATTAAATTCACGTTCGTTGTGAACACAGCATAAGACTATTGCTATGGGTTTGTACTTATCGAATTATAATGTTAAACATTTAATCATGTCATGTTAAACAATACAAGATGTATACGTATTCAGCTAAACCCGTCTCAATGTTGTCAAGATCGCAATGCAATATGCAAACATACATTATGCTATGATTATACGATTATTATGTTAGCTGAATGGTTACTTAACTTACCTGTTTATTAAGACGCAAGCGAGATCAGCATCTCTCTGCAATGCGAGCTTATCACGAAGCTTTCGCCATCTTTCAAAGGCTTCTCCCAGGTTTACGCGTCTCTTGCTTCTTCTATGGTCCCAAAATCTTCTCGGGTCATTTTTTTCACCCGTACGTTTGCGCTTTGTTGAGCTGGCAGAACGTACAGGCAAAGAGTAGGCATGATCCATTCTCATACACAGACTTTTTAATACGGGTGTTCCCCTTATACTGTCAGTGTTCCTCTTTGAGTTTGGCGGTTCCGCCGAGTTCCGTAGGAAGGAAGACGCAAACGCGGATATGACGTGATAGACGGGCGACATAACGGAAATAAAGAAACGGTCCGTGTCTTCGAATTAAAATATTAATTTCTCTGGATTTAGAAGTTAATTGGAACTGTCGGGATAATGTAAATACACAACTTTAAAAAATATATAACATAGATATAGTGATTTCTTATATTTTTTAAGCAAAAAAATGACATATTGTGCCTTTAAATGTCTGTATAGTTTGAACTTGGCTTGCTAGCAACTGCTTTCTCCATGGAAGCTTTGCGTTTTAAGACCTATTTAAATATTTCAAATCAAGTCAATATTTCGTGTCTAATTATTTATGTGGCAAGTAGCCGTTTAATAAGCGGGATAATGTACATTCAGCCAGTTGTTATCGTAGAATAAACCCCTTCAGGCTAACTCCAACTGGCTGGATGTACATTATCCCTTAATGTTAGTTCAGTCAGGACCTAACTGAAATCTATGGACAATCTTTGGATTTGGCGAGAGGCTTAAGGTGCTCGAGCTGCCATGACAGCTTGAGATAACATCCTTGAGACAAAAATCTCCCAAGCCTTTTAATAACCAAATGTTTCTTAGCATATGTTTACAGATGGAGATACAATGATTGCGTACATAGAGTTTATATACAGAATCCACTGCTCTATTATGAAGATGCTAGGAGGTGAAGGGGTGGAGGTGGATGTACATGTCTGTGCGACAGACTGCGGAGCATTCGTTGAATGGGCATAAATACTATAGTTGATTAGAGTAGGTGGAGTAACAAATCAGCTGAGTGTCAGCTGATATTGTTTAGCGTTCAGTGGTCTGCCTGAACTACGCTTGAATTCCATTCGATCACTTAAGCTCTATTTAATAAAAATCCAGCTGTTCATTGATTGTTCAAGTTCGTGCACAGAGCATTAACTAATGTTAACAAATACAACTTTTGATTTTAATAATGTATTAATAAATTGTCAAATTACCTCCTAGGGCTTAGTGGCCACATAGGTGGACAGCACTTGTTTGCTCTTATGTCCACAATTGTGTTCACTGCTGAATTGGTGGTATTATGGACACGTATGGGGGTACTTATACTGCCATCTGGTAGTGTCAGAAATTTATAACACACTATGGTCAAAATTCAAAATGGCGGCAAACACAAGGAAAGATTCAAGTGGTAGCTCCATACACAAACGTCGACCAGTTAAGAAGTTCTGTCATATTTCATGGCTTATTCTGATTTAGATATTTATAAAAGCCTTGTATATTTGTCATGACATGCAAATTTGAAAAAAAAAGTGCAAAACTACCAACTTTGTAGGTCGCTAAACATGAAGTACACGTATGTGTACTTATGGACTGAAGCTCCTCGAAACAGCTAATATGCTAGTAAACATGCACACACATAAAATGGGAAAAAAGCTAGCTCTGATGCAGCTGCACATGGTCCCAATGACATAAATAACAATTAAATCACTAAGTACATACGTACATACTTAAATTAGTTGGGTTGAAAATGTTAGTAAAAATGTAATATGCTAGTAAAAATGTGCACATGTAAATTAGCTTGTATATTATCCCATTGGAATAAATAAAAAATAAATAATGCAAACCTACATAAATTAATTAAATTTGTATTTGATTTTATCATGTTTTTATTTCCAGAGCGTTTTTCTGTGCAAAGAGCATTGGAGCTACTTTGGGTTAATTGATGGAGATAACACAGATTTGGATGTGTCTGATAACGATGATCCCTTAGAGATGTCTTATTGATCACAAGTTCAGTATGGTGTACCACAAGGCAGAAGGCTCAGTACTAGGACCGTTGCTGTTCACTCTATACATGCTCCCCTTGGGAGATATCATTAGGAAGCATGGCATTAGTTTTCACTGTTATGCTGATGATACTCAGCTCTATATTTTTTCACGCCCCGACGAAACTTGCCAATACAAAAAAACCTAATGCATTGCTGATATAAAAACTGGATGACTAGCAATTACCAACTTTAAAACTAAAAAATCTAAATTACGTCATGTGCTTTCAATGAAAAATGTGGAACAGTTAGTTCATTACATCAAGGCTAGATCATTGTAATGCTCTACTGGGTGGTTGCCCTGCACGCTTAATAAACAAACCTCAGCTGGTTCAAAACGCAGCTACTAGAGTTCTAACCAGAACCAGGAAGTATGACCATATTGCCCGGTTATGTCAACATTGCATTGGCTCCCTATTAACCATCGTATACATTTTTAAATATTGCAATGTTTCCATGTTGTTTTTACTCTCTGATAGTCAAAACATGTTAAAAAATATGTGTGTATGTGTTATTAATACATTAAAAAACAGTCAGGAAAAAAACTGCTGTGTTCAAGGCAGAAATAAAGGGTTTTTCATTCTATTACACAAAGGTGACTTTATTGTGTTTTATGGAAATTCGGACCATGAGTCCACATATGTGGACATCATTTTTCTCTAAAAGTACATCATATCAAAAGATGATTCTTAGTTTTTATTCTAATTAGGTTCCAATAAGCCCAAATAGCAAAGAGAATAAAAAAATGCATGTAAAAAATCAGCTTGGGCCTTAAGAGGTTGGAGCTGCAGTCCGCAGTTTTTCCTCTTTGTCGCCATCTCTGTTCGAAATCTGCAATTGCAGTCATTCGCGGAATTATCAGCTTTACGTAAGTTGTAGAACACCCTCGACACGACACAGCGCGGATGAACACAATGTTTGAGGAGAGTGTGAGGCTGTCAGTCACCGCACCGGTGTCGATACTGGCATTCAGAATCACAGATTATTCTTTTTGGAAGTATGACCAACATAATAATTTTCCCCGGAAAATGTCATCTGAACAAGTAAGAAACATCCACTTTTGTTCTGGTTCTGACATTGCAGTAATTCGCGCTGATTAAATCTAACAATGGCTTATCATATCACGCAAAACCGTGCAAATTATACTTTGTTCTCAAATTGTTAATGTTAACAACGCCAGCATTGCGTGACTACATGTAATGTCCTTCCGAAATGTATCCTTGTTTTCGCATGTGCCGGTTGCAGTCTCTTTTTTTCTACTCCGAATTCCGAACGAAGTCTTTTGCATTTTACAGCGGGTGAATCTGTTGTCACTGGTGATTGTCGTTTGAACCTTTCTGGATCCACCATCAAATTGATAAGTTTAATTATATCAAGTGCTGTGAGAAAAGGATATAAATCTCCACCTCCAACATTCTCACACGCAATATAGCCTACTAGCCGAGACTCCTTCTTTATGTGTACAGATGTGACGTAATGACGCAAAGACATGCTTGAATCTCCCGCGGAAATCCACCAGTACCACTGGAATTAAAAACATTATTACAAGCTTACCGCTTTGAATCGAGCTAAGGCAAGCAGAGAGTTTTGAACACTGGCTGGTTATGTATTTTCTCAAATATGTATTTTGGATCATTTTTAACCCAAAAAAAGCTACGGACTGCAGCTCACCCGTTGTAAAACGCAAAAGACTTCGTTCGGACTTCGGAGTGGCTAACTTACAGAAAAAAAGAGACTGCAACCGGCACATGCGAAAACAAGGATACATATCGGAAGGACATTACATGTAGTCACGCAATACTGACGTTGTTAACATTAACAATTTGAGAACAAAGTATAATTTGCACGGTTTTGCGTGATATGATAACTTATAAGCAATTGTTAGATTTAATCAGCGGATTTACTGCAATGTCAGAACCAGAACAAAAGTGGACGTTACTTACTTGTTCAGATGACATTTTCCGGTGAAACTTTTTATGTTGGTCATACTTCCAAAAAGAATAATCTGTGATTCTGAATGCCAGTATCCACACCGGTGCGGTGACTGACAGCCGCACACTCTCCTCAAACATTGTTCATCCGCGCTGTGCCGTGTCGAGGGTGTCGAAGTACAACTCACGTAAAGCTGATAATTCCGCGAATAACTGCAATTGCAGATTTCGAAAAGAGATGGCGACAAAGAGGAAAAACTGCGGACTGCAGCTTTAACTAAAGTATAGCCAATTAATGAAACCGTATTGTAGTGTTACCAAGATTTGTAATTCAAATAAAAACTGCTTTTATTAATAAATTTCTTTTATCAAAATGATGCATAATGACATGCAACTAATGTTAAACCAAACCCTAATCCTAACCCTATAGTAAGTACATGTAGTTAATTAATATTACTCAATACTTAAATGTATAATTTCACTGTAACAAGAACACCTTAAAATAAAGTGTAACCGAAATGTTCTTGAGCAACAAATCAGCATATCAGAATGATTTCTGAAGGATCATGTGACACTGAGAGTAATGATGCTGAAAATTCAGCTTTGCTATCACATGTATAAATTACATTTTAAAATATATTCAAATAGTAAATAGTTAAGTTATTTTAAATATTTAACAATATTACTGCTTTTACTGTATTTTTGAATACTGTAAGTTTGGAATACTGTCCAGTTTTCAGTTTCCAGAAGTCTATCAAAACTTTCACATTTTGTTTTTAAATCATAAATGACTGAATTCGGTCATTGTGACTCATAAACATGAATTTAGAAGCTGTTGTGTTTTTCACAAACAAAAGCATTTTGCTAACTAAGCAAAATCTGGCAGTTATCTGGTCCATCAAGTATGTAAACTCATCCTTTTGGTCTTTATTTGGAAACTTGCTAGCATGTTAACATACATGTTTAGAAGCACAACTGCTTGGACGCTAGAGGTATGACTGTATTTAAATTGTGCTGCAGAACAAACGTGAAAGTGTCTTGACCATAAACTGAAAACAAATATTCCAAAAACCCTTGGTCAGTAAAGGTAACTGCTACTCTAAAAATCTCAGTAGACCTGACTAATCAATTTGCATACAAGACTGAGTCTATAATGAAGGTGTGGACATGTATGAGTGTGGTTTGCCTAAGGAACACAGATCCACCCTTCTCACACACATTCTGAATTATTCAGTCTACAAAGTTTACTATTTTAGAAACAGTTTTGCAGACTTTGAACCAGCTTTGCTTCTGGCCCATTAATCTGGGCATGTTCTTCAGACTTAAATTATGATTGTCAGCCACAATGTTGGATTGAGATCAGAGCACTGACTTGCACTGCAGGGCTTTGGGATCACTATCCTGAAAGACTTTCTCCAAAGCTTCAGTTTTTTAGACTCTTACAGTTTTATCCTGCAATGCACACCATCCATCCTTCCTTCTGTTTTAAAAAGATTTCCAGTCTCTCTTGATGAAAAGCCGCTCCACAATATGATCCTCCCACCATCATACACTGTAGCAATGGTGCTTTCTAAGTCAAAGTGTCTGCATTGTTAGATTTTCCCCAAATATACAGTATTGCTGTGAAGTTAGTCTCGTTTAACCACAAAATCTTTTCCCACATCCAACTGGCTCACTAATGCCTTCTGGCAAACTCCAGACAAGCTTTCCATTTGGATTCTGGTTCTTTAGTTCAACCCTTCCATACAAGCCAGTGTTCTCTAGAGCTCTTGACATGGTTCACTAGTATTTATTCTCAGATGCTGTACTATATGGCATCTTCAACATGATTGTTGATTTCTTTATAGCTTTTCTTAAAAATCTCAGAGAGTTGAGGAAAGTACAGGTGGATTGAAGCAGCTTTCCCTTCCAGGCAAATGAACTAACTGTCCCCTCTGGGACATCCTAACATCAAACTTCACTATTTTATTTGAAATGCCTTGTAGACATAATACACTTTTATCTGCAGTGAATTACATAGGAACAACCGGTAAACTCTATGTTGTCAATCATCGGAAACGACCTGTAAACGCTGAGCTGTTTTCTTTATCCGCCTGGATGAGGAGAAGTGCTTTAAGTCTCATTTTAGATTCAAAAAAAATTCTGAGTGACAGGGATGATCTTAAAAACATGAGACACATAACAGTTACTATAGTATTGCAGTTACCACATGGCTACAGAATAACTGCATGCGCATTGCTGATGAATGGAAAAGAAGACAGGATCTCCAGTGCGAGATGCGGCGCAACGGTCAACTTGCGTTTCAGACTTCCTCCTCACTGCAAAAATAGCATTTGTTGAAACCAAGTGGCCAAAATGACTAGTTTTCTACTTCAATTTGTGACTTCACAATGTGACAGATATTTGCACTTCAACACTTCAACTCTTTCAGTGTGTATGTGAGTGAGTGTGTGTCTGTGACAGCTAATAATCAGCTAGTAATAGTGTAAGTTTGCATTGCTAAAGTCATTCACACATTGATATATATTTACTAATAATCTACACATTTTGTTTTAGATCAGAAGCAGTCTTGTTTTATGGAAAGAATAAAATATTCACATTTCAAATAATATACTTTCAGTTTTAACCTCTAAAGCAGGCAGAGCCTTGCTAATCAAAGGACAAGTAATTTGCTGCAATTAACCTTGATCTCTGAAATAGGCCCATTATAATTCAAGTACAGAATGTTGTTTTCAGGGCTAAAATAAAACGGTTCTGAGAGGCGTGGTCGGTCAGGTGAGGTGGATTACTTTGATGTCTTGACTGTAGGCATCGGTGGAGGCTCTGGGGCGAGGAAAGGGAGGGGTACACTGAGCGACCATCCAGCCATGGCTGCACGCAGCGCTCCTGAATGATTCATGCACCAAAGAAAAATGCAAACTCGCCGATTTAGCGCACAGATATTTGTTCTTTTAAAAGATTGATGGCCTTGAGCGGAGAAAGAATGGGGTGAATAACTAATGTATGTGTTTGTTTCTTCTGAATGTGCACATTAGAGAAGCAGCTGATAATATTTGTTTTTGAATATGCTAGTGAGCGTGCTTAACTGGCTAAGGAGTTGTGTGTGTGTGTGTGTGTGTGTGTGTGTATGTGTGTGTGTTGGCCCTTGATGCATAATTGAGCTTTTCAGAGAACAGGTTGTAGTGGAGATTATTATATATTAATATATTTTTAGGTTAGAGACGTTTCGTGATTTGTTTCTCTGTGGACAAAAAAAAAACCGGTCTCAACTAAAGCAGAATAATGTCTCTCTTCCTACAACAGTTTGATTTAGTCTCACACTGACATTAATGCCTCAATCAGCAGATATTACAGTAAACCTGTGCAGCCAGTTTCTCAATTCGTTCGAACTAAATTGTTTTACATGAATCCTGTGTATCCGGATGTTTTAAATCGCCATACGTGTTTCACTTTCAGTGTTGCTAAAGATTAATGTTAATTTTTACAATCTTTATATTACAATCCTGCAAAGATGACAGAAAATGTACCTGCAATTGATGTCCTGTGGCAAATCATGCACTGTAAAAAAAAAGTTGCTGCCTTATATTTTTTAGTACAATCAACTTGGATGTTTAAGTCATATAAACTTGAATTACATTAAACTGTCTTAATAAAAAAAACTAGTTGAATCTTGTATAACTTATAAAAAATTGCCTAACCTATTTTGATGAGTTAAAGCAATGTAAAAACATATGTTGTCATAACTTACTGATCTTATACATTTCAGTGTAAGGATAATTGCATTTTAGACCTTCATGGAATAGCGTTTGAGACATAGACACACCAGTAAGTGGTGACATATTTTGTTAATAAAATGAAACGACAAGAATAGCGTAATAACTTTATTACGTCTGGTCTCTCGGTATGGTGCATGCAGTAAGTTTTATTGAGGGCATCCTTTTTAAATGTAGTCATAGCCTAAGTGGTATTTTGCCAGTAAAAACAGTTAAAACATTCTTAAAAATATCTTCTTTTGTGTTTCATACAGTCAAACAGATTTGGAATGACATGAGGTTGAGTAAATGATGACAGAATGTTTAAGTGAACTGTCCCTTTAACATAAAAACAGCATATCAGATTGTCTGTAGGTACGCTCACCTGAAGCTGCACTCTCCAAACCTTTGTTCCTCTACAGAAGACATTTTTTAATTGCTTGGGAAGACTTAATTGAATAAATTCTAATCTAATTTAATTATATTCTGGCCTGCAGAGGGACTATATCATCAAAAGTGCACAGCCCTGAATATCACCGAGACCCACTCACACACAAGCGTGTTCCTGCCCGTGAAGGAACTTGGCTGGGAACATTAAGAGACACGGATGACATGCTAGACCTGTCTGACTGCTGCTACACATTCTCTCACTCTTCTGCCCTGCGTGCAACTCACAAACAATACACACACACTACTAGGGATGAGCAGGGCCTAAATATTTTCAGAACCTAGTCCATTGTGCACACAGTCATAGGAAAACAAAAACTCAAAAACAACAGGATAGTGTGTATAGTGTGTGATTCTAGGTTGATGCTCGTGTGGAAAGCTGGCGGTTGTCCTGGGTTTATCAGTGCATGCGTCCGGAACGTGTCACCTCACGCTGGGGTCTCCCCGCCTATAAAATATGCATTACATACAGGATAACATGGAAAGAGCGCGGCAGCACAACACACACACACACACACACACTCAGACCCGGGACAACAATTGGGCTTTGCACCAATGAGCATGAGCCCGGCGAACACACGCGCGCACACACACGTACCCACATGCACAAAAGTGAGATTATCTAAAGGCCTGGTGAGAAGGTATATCCTCGCTATCTTGATTTGCAGTATCTGTTACATTTTAGTAAACAAATATGGGCGGATCATACAGTGGTGGTAACATAAGACACAACAGCACTTTAATTTGTTGATGAATGTGTAATGTGTGTGTGTATTTGATATGAAGGATTAAGCAAACTTTTGTTCTCATCAGGTTTCCACAGGGTTCCATAAATATGTGCATGATTACAAAATGCAATTAGCAGTTCAATGCGGTCACATTTACCGTTATTTGTCAAATTTTCACAGGTGAAATCCAGTCATTTCAATAGGAATCCACTCAATGTGGAATTCCATTTGAGGGCAAAGGTTTTCCCCACACACGTATTTTGCATCGGCTTCAAGTTGGAAACGCAAATTCGCCACGCTGGACAACAGAGAGTGACTTCTGTGTAAGATGTGTTTCATATATCGTTACTCTATTGACAATTGACCTTTTTTTCCCTGAACATTTCACCGAAACCTTAAAGGGATAGTTCACCCCAAAATGAAAATTCTGTCAGTAATTACTCACCCTCATGTTGTTCCAACCCCGTAAGACTTTCGTTCATCTTCGGAACACAAATTAAGAAATTTGTGATTAAATCTGAGAGCTGGATCACTCCTCCATAGACTTCTTAAGGGATCGAAACTGGCCGGCCGAGAAAAGTTAAAGACATCGTTAAAATAGTCCTAGTGACTACAGTGGCTCAACCTTAAGTTTATCAAGCGACGAGAATACTTTTTGTACGCAAAAAACAAACAAAAATAACGACTTTATTCAACTATTCATTTCCTTCTCTGTGGGCCTCGAGATAGTTCACGTAGTGAAACTGCGCAGCGCTTCTGGGTTGTACGTCACACGTAGGCTCACTATTGGCCGACGCTGGTCATGTGTGTGACGTACAACCCAGAAGTGCTGCGCAGTTTCACTACGTGAACTATCTCGAGGTGATTTTGCTGGTAACACTTTAGTTTAGGGTCCAATTCTCACTATTAACTAGTTGCTTATTAGCATACATAATACTAGGATATAAGCTGTTTATCAGTACTACAGTATAAAGCACATATTAATGCCTAATTCTGCATGATCATATTCTACATCCCTTAATCCTACCCAATACCTAAACTTAACAACTACCTGACTAATAATAAGCAGTAATGAGTTTATTGAGGCAAAATTCATAGTTAATAGTGAGTTAATAGTGAGAATTGGACTCTATAATCGAAAGCGTGACCATGTTGTTTTATATAATGATGAACAGTGAAAAGTGTTAAAAAGGATGAACATTAAAACAATTTTTTTTTACAGCGCACACTTGGAAGTGTAACATGTTTTGCTATCTTTCTGTCAATCTTTGTTTGATGGCTAACAGCAAGCTAATAAATAATAATAATATTAATTGGAAGCATATTCATAATAAATCATCAACAAGAACATGCACGTTTAATCACATGCAGAAAGTTCCAACTTTTTCCAAACATCATACAGTTCTCGGAATAACTGTGGCTTTCCAGCTGTGAGAGAGCAATATGATGTGCGTGTTACATAATTCTCCTACTTACATATAATCCCATAACTCACCACACCTGAGAGTTACGTTGCAATACATTTCAGGATGCACACGTCATTATGTCATACGTGCAGCATGGTCCAGCCTGAATGACATCGGAGCATCGTTCAAGGCTGACCACGCCTTCACAGACACATGACCCTTGACCCAGATAAATCTTGACCACTGCACATCAGGGACAGATGGAATGCAGTCACTCGCTGCCAGAAACTCCATAGTGTGTGTGTATGTGTGTGTCTGTTTGCGTCTTTATCAGAGAGACGACGCTGGCCTGTGAGGTCACAGCTGTGCTGGTCAACAAGCTCCGCCTACAGCAGCTGTCTCAGGTCCCCGTGAGACAAATGGGAAAAATCAGACTGTCTCTTGCAAATAAACACAGTCAAAAAGACATGTACATAGACTACGCACAAACATACACGCATGCTTACCGCAGCACGTAGACTGCGCTGAGAAGGCAGCTGAATAATAACGTTTTCTGACGTGCATCAGCTTTCAATTCTTACTTCCGACTTGATTTTACCCCGTCAACACCCTCCTTCAGACCAGAAGGGGGCACGTCATCGCAGCATCATAGCAACTTGCTCACATACAGCACACATTCACTAGGCCACTGCAGTGACGCCCTGTAGACCACAGTCTGGGCAGATGTCCATCAGACAACAGGAAGTCTCCTTGGCCTGAGAGTTTTCTTATTGTTATTTTTGACAGCCATTACAAATGACCTCCGCCTGCGTGAAAGCCACTAAACACCTCAGATTTACATGGTTTGCTAGCATTTCACCAAAAGTACACAGTTTTTAAGAAACATGATTGTGAGCATTTACTGTATGTGATTCTGCTAGAATGTGAAATGACTTTAAAGGTGAAGTGCATAATTTGTGCACCACTAGCGACTCTCGATTCGATTCTCAATACTAGCAAGAAATGACTTAGGTGTCAAGACACCTAACCCCCCCATCGCAGTGAATAGCTGCCCAGGTGTGTGTGTCCACGGTTTTCAGTGTGTGTGTTCAGTACTCACTACTCTTAATGGGTGTCCACTAACTTGAATGGGTTAAATGCAGAGGAAAAATTCTGAGTATGGGTTACCATACGTGACTTTTACTTTCACTATTAACTTTACAGAGCCACAGTTTTGACCCTTTTGGAGGAAATCAACCACGAAATGGCTTTAAAATGGGTGCTTATAATATTTGCATATGCAGCTGGGATACAATAAATAAAATAATTGTAAAAAATACATTTGTCTACATATTTAGCTAGGATAGAAAATGAAAAAATACACTTTACTTAAATAGATTTGAATGTCTAAAAGCGAAAACTTAGCTACAGAGCCACAGTTTTTACACTTTTTTTGTGGAAATCAACCAATCAAATTATAGTTCAATCATGACAACTCTCTGAAAAGTTTCAGCATGTTATTGAATATGGCAATGTATTTGGTATTGGGGGACTAAATCTTCTACACTGCTGCTACTGCTGTTGATTATCGTTGCTGCTGCTGCAAAGCAAGTATGGATTTGCTACTGCTAATATACAGAGTAGACACACTGCAGTGAGCATGTAAGACATGCTACTGCTGCATGAATAGACATACATAAATCCATAGCAGATCTAGGCAGTTTGAGCTGTCAAGTCTGATTATTTCACTGCTCTCAAAATAAAGAGTCCAACGGAGCCACAAATGTGCATCAATGCAGGTACAGTGCTGAAAAAAAAAAAAAATGCATGCAAAAATAATGTCTGTATGTCATGTATGAAATGTATGTCACATTCCATAGATTTACTTTACTATACATTTACTTTAGATGGGCCGTAAATCTTTACTGGAAAAAGAATCCCGATTTACTGGACAGTTCAGTAAGTGTCAGTGTGTCCTTGTACATCTTTCAGTTCGATTTACATGCAGCAGAATGTATCTGTGACAGTTTGCTTGTGTGGAAGAGTTTTCTAAGAGAAGGTAAAAGCCCAAATCTCTGTGATGCTGCTGCTTGTTGACAATACAACTAAGGCTGTGATTCTTACGACAGTCAGGACAATAGCATGTCCAACAAGTGGGCACCAAAACGATTCAGATTTTGGCCAGAAACAAACTTTCACTAATCTGTTAATGCAAATTATCCAAAAATATGTGACAAACCAAATGTGTTATTAATCATGTAAAAATCGAGCTACATGCCAAAAGCTTCACTAACTTGCTCAGCAAGATTCTTTTCAAACTGTTGTTACACCATGACAGTTATTAATCTGAAAGAGATAAATGATTTTTGTCTAGGTCATTGGGTTTGAGTCCTAGGGAATGCATGAACTTACAACATATATACCTTGGAAGCTAAGTGAGATGCATCTGGCAAAGCTTAAAATGTAAAAGACATATTTGCAGTGAAATCTAACTTGCATAGCTAAAATGTTTGCGTTTATTTACTTGAGTACAATATGTCTTGGGCCTTAGATTCAGATATCGAATGGCCCATCGCATAGTTTATATTTATGATAGCAGCCTGTGTGTGATTGAAGCAGGAAGCACTAGTTCCATTCCCCGTCGTTTACACATTGTGCCACAGCTGTTTCCCCCTGTGGGCAGTACCTATAATTGTGTGTGAGAGATAGAGAAAGTGAGACAGGAGAAAAAGAGGTGAGAACGGTCTTGGAGAGGTATGTGGTGTTGGATATTGTTTTCTCATTGCTCTGGTAATGTACTCATCTATAATGGATCAGAATCTAAGATTCTTTGTCTAAACAAATCCTCTCAAATGTACTTTTCATGTTTGGCTGTCTCCTGTAACACGTGACCCTTGTAATACAGACATATTCTGTTACATGATACACACAGACACAGACATACACAGACTCAAGACATTTAAGACCCTGTTTACACCTGGTATTAAGAAGCCTTTTTGTCAATTCGATCACAAGTGGACAACGCTTAATATTAAGGAAAGCGCGTTAGCCAGACGGGATTTAATCTTTGTCGGCTGAAGACCCAAGTTTGGTTTGAAGACGAAAAACATACCAAGCACAGTGTTTCTTTCACCATTCCTGATTTCTAACACGGCGTGGTCTTGAAGCTATCAAAGCTAAAACAAAAGCTGCTGCTCTCCATATGTTTTTCCGTCGTCTCTGGTCGCGTTCATATGTAAATTGCTTGAGCTTATTTCATCCATTAGACCGAAAGAAATGAAACCCATACATTCACCCACACATAGACCTCTCCACTCAAATAAATCAGGAAAGAAGTGCTCGAAAGTGCAAGAAAATGATTTAAACACCAGGTGTAAACGGGTATGTGTCTGCCTCATCAACTTGTGATCTGATCGACCAAAACACATCTTAGGCCCTGTCCCAAATGGCACACTTCATATGCACTTTCGGTCTTGTGGACTTACAATGGCTCCCACGTGTGTGTGTCTCCAGCCTGTTCTCACGTAAATGCGTCTCTATAGCACGCATTGTGTATTATCGTCCAATTTATACGCGAAAATGAGTTTTTACGCGCATATGATACGCAGTTTTCGCGTGCATTTGATACGCAGTTCATTTGCGTGTAATACGCACGCACCCCACTCCACTAATTCTACCCAAACGTATAATACACACGCACCCCACACCACTACTAAACCTACCCTAACCAACCCATGCGTATCCTATGCACGTAAAAACTCATTTTCGCGTATAAATTACACGATAAACACACTGCGTGCTATAGAGATGCATTTAGTGTGATCGGGTTGGTGTCTCTCAGTCCATGAGACCATAGGTTCCCATTTAGTCATTTTAGGTTTCAGAAGGGTGCTCACGAGCATCCATTTTGTGGTCGATATGCGTCCTCGATACGCACTTTTGCCGAGCCCCCACTGCTCCGCACCTGACTTCTTCCCGACAGTCAAAGTGGCGTTACGTTACAAAAGTGCGGATTCAGAGGAAGACCGCGAGTGTTTAGGGTGCCATTTGGGAGAGGGCCTTAATACCAGGTGTAAACAGGGCCTAAGAGTATTTTACAAGCCCTTGTTCTTCAGTATCACAAAGGCTGACAGGGTTTTGCTCTGGGATATCCAATTAATAATTAAATAATTAATTATTATAATCACACACACAAACACACACACATTAATATAATATATAACAGACTATTAATAGGTGGTAGAACAGACACAGATTAGATTGTTAGTAAAAAAAGATGCTCAGAAGATCCATATCCACTTTATTTTTTAATGTAAGAGCAGACTGTGCAAGACTTCCTGTATCAAAAACAGTCCATTATGCTGTTTGATATTGCAAACTGGTATTTGTTATCTCATTATTAGAGAGGGAAAGGATAGGGCCAACACAGGTTATACTCCTCTTGCCCTCTGGCTCAGGTGCTGATGTCCTTGTTGGATTGCACATGCATGTTCATTTATAAGCCAGAGCATGAGTTTCAGAGTTTGCAAGTGTTCTCTCAAGTGTTCTCTCCCTGTGTAAAAATACTGCCCATATGATGGCAAGCGCGTGGCATGGTGCTGCTGATGACACAAGTAGCGCCTCCAAACAGCTCCGCCAAGACTAAAAATAGTCTCCCTCTGAATGCAGCCAGCCACAAGTACAGAGCAGCACTATCATTTTACTCACCCTGAAAGAGAGAGAGAGCCTGTCCCCTTGTTTAACAGTTTCATTATGTGAAGAGTGCGTCACTATGAGGTGGAAAAAAAGTGAAAAAGAGGGAAAAAATTAAAGAAAGGAAAGTAAGAGTGAGGGCGTAGTTGGCAGGGGGAAAACGGTAACCAGAGGGGATTATGGGGTTCGGCAAACAAGAACCCTGTATGAGTGCGTGTTTTGGATCTGCGCGTTGGATCTGGTGAGTTACCTAATGAGATGTATGCAAGTTCCTCTCAAAGAAGAATAAGACGTTCGGTCCTAAAGGTCCCCTACTTTTACGTAACGAGACGGGACCTTTGAAATGGTGGCAAATTTTTTTAATGTTGCACGGTCTGCCATTTGTGTTTGGTGAAAACTTCCCCCCTCTTATATCACACAACTCAAACCACTTCCTCCTTCTATGACATCATCACGATGGCCCACTGCCCCTGATGCTCTCACCACAGCGATGACTCCACGCCAGGCCTCTTTCTCTCTCTCTTTCCACTCCTCCGCTCTGGCCCGTTTGCACGTCTGCTCTTGCGCGGGACACAGAGAGAGAGAGAGAGAAAGAGAGACACACACACACGGGAGCGTGTGACGCAGCCAGACTTGGTTGGGCTCCTGTGGCCTGGTTCTCAGAGGCAGTACTGACTGGACTCTTTGTCTCAGCGGCGGAGTTAAAAATAAAACCCGGGAAAGAGTTTGGCTAGCGTTATACCAGTGTTAGTGATACGTTTCACCGACGTCTGGGGAATAGAGACCCCTCTTACACACTCAGACGCATACGGATACACTCACACCTCTCTTGGGAGCTGAACTCACGATGAACTTGGATGTGAAAAACATCCCAAAGCAATGGCCCACAGTGTTTTCTGGACCGGGCAGGAGCGTCCACAAAACCGCCACCTCATGACGGAACACTTGTGTCATATTGCGTAACTCAGACACACATGCAAATTAAATATACGTCCATGTAAACATGCAGCTCTGATACAGCTGTAAGGGTTATTTATTATACTACATTTCCTTTAGCTTAATAAGATGAAAAAGGAGGGTATTTTATAATGGAGATTTTGGGGAAGATTATGAAATGTAAAACTCACAGATAACTTTTAACCCAACACTACCTTGTTCTCTCAAGTGTGCAGCGATTCTGAATGTACCACTTCAGAGCTCTTTCTTGTCACAAATACCTATTATATTACATAGAAATAAAATTTTAAAAAAGTTTTAAAAAATAGGACTTCTCGGATGAGAATTTAACATTGCATATAAAAAGCACTGTACTATAAATGAGAGTGAAGGGAAAGAGGAAAAACGTCCAAATGCATTGTCCATTGAATGGAATCCACTAAAAAATGAAATGTAGAAATAAAATCCCTGATATATAAAAAATAAATAAATATGAAAAAACATTTTCATATATAAATATAAACACATACATTTAATTATACACATACATTACAAACATACATATAAATGACAATTAAAAAGAAAAATGTAAATTAAGTTGCTTTCAAAATGAATATATATATATATATATATGGTGCAAATTTGTATAATATATAAATATAAATTTTAAAATATTTTTATTTTGCACTTACAACTTGCTTTTCTTCATCCATACAAATACATAAAGAAAAGGCCAATGTTATTCAATGAAATCGTTGTTTTCAAAAATGATTTAGTCATGTATTATTTTATTACATTTAACTGACATTTTAACCATAAAAACTAAATATGTTGGATAATTTGAAAAGTGATTTATCAAATAATTAATTAATAATTAATAATGTATTCCTTCACTTATTAACATCAAAAGACTGTACGAGCAGTATAACATCAAGACGAGGATGAGAGTGTGCTTGGTAATTTAAAGCTGCTGCCTTTATGTGTGTGTGTGTGTGTGTGTGTGTCAGTGAGAGATGTTATGGGGTCACCTCATCCCCTCGAGGCAGGGCAAACCCTTGGCACATTCTGTGAGTACTGGACTCAAGAAACAGTCACAAGGGATCCCACTTGCCAAAGTACACACACACCCAAGGATGCCATAGAAGAATTTGTCAGCTTGCTGGATGAGCTGGGTGGGGTAGGGGATCTTAAACTACACCCCGCCCCTCCTTCCAACCCAAAGAGGAATCAGGTGGTGCGACGACACACAGTGTGATGGAAAGAGAGCCAGATATATCAGCAGGCGGGCTATTAATGTCTCACAGACACACACACGTAACACAGGGGTATGGTTACAGTGCATTATATGGAGATGATGCTCTTAGACTCTCTGGCATCGACTTGTCCGTTTGTAAGTTGTGTAACAGAGATGCTGTCAATAGAAAGTGTTTATTTTCATTTCTTTGTCTGTAAAAGCAAAAACTATGTAGACATAAGTCAAAATAACCTGAATATTATCTTTCTGTACCTCTGTACACAATGCAGAACAAACCCAAAATAAAAATAAAATAAAATAAAACAAAATAATGTAAAATAGAATATAAATATTAGATGAAGCACATTGGAATCCGTGTATCATTCGTTTATTTTTTATTTTTTATATTGAATGTAGAAAAACTGAGCAGCCCCCTGACCTGAACCCTATAGAAAATGTGTGGGGTGAACTGAAGAGGAGAGTGTATCAACATGGACTTGTGAATCTGAAGGATGGAGAGATTCTGTATGGAGGAATGGCATTATAGGAGAAGACTCTGAGCTGTTATCTTGGTAAATGGAGGTTGCAAAAAGTATTGAGTGCCAATAATTGTTTACTTCAATGAAAGGTTAGATTTCATTTTAGATTTGATTTTTTTTTTTTTATGAAAGATCAAAAGGATGAGCAATGCACATTTATTTTCATAGCCTTCTTTGCTTCTTTGCTCATATTTACCAAGGGTGCCATAATTCTGACCATTATGGTGCTCTTCTGAGGTTTATACTGTAGGCCTTGTGTTTTACTAATATTGATTAAAATTAATATTTCAAAATGATGCGCTTGTGCGCTTACTGCGCACTCGCATGAATGTACACAAGGGTGCTACGCCAAAATTTAAACTTAACAATAAATTACATTTTCGGTTTGTTTCTTGCCAATTTATTATTTATTATTTTTATAGCCCTATACGGGAAAAGTATTACCAGGTGACCTCTAGTCATTTGTAATAATTGCGGTGGTTGTCTGTGATCTTAATCCCGTGCGAATCGGCCATGTCTGTAATTTGTAAAGTAAAAATTCCCCCGCAAATGACCTACCATATTTCGCCGAACACCGAGGTCCTGTGTTAACATTAGTCCCGTGCGAATCGGCATCTCTGTGATTTGGCGGGGTCATTTATAATTTTTTCAAGGTTTTTATTTCCTGTGCGCTTTTTTATCCATCTTTCGCGAAGAATGGAGTGTTGGAACACTGTTGGAGTGTTTTGATAGTATTTTGTGTGCTGGGTCATATCGCTATACACCATACAACTATACAATTTGCAGAAAGAGAAAGCTGAAAATCATCAGAAGAGCAAAAACAAAAAGAATGATTAGATGGAGATGGATGACATGTTTAGCAGCATGCGGTACGGACCATTCTTCTGTTTATGATAGCCTATTTCATACAGCTAGACCTATAATAACGACAAGACATTTCCAAGCAATAGCCTAATGTCATCATATCCGGGAGATAAGTCAGTAAATTCTAGTAAAATCACAGGCTTCGCTTATCCCGTGCGAATGCGCCACACGAAACTCAGATGTCAAATTCGCACGAGGTCCCCAGATAATACTAATCCCGTGCGAATAGGACTTATGACACGTTTGTATCCACGTAAAAAAAAAAGCTTAAAGGCAGGGTAGGCAGGTTTTTTCTAAAACACTTTTTCCTAAATTTGTTTAAACTGTCTTTATATACTAATACATATTTAAAATGTAAGTACTCTGAAAAGGAGAGTATAAAAATCGAGTGTCTGTAGTCCTCTCAGGGCTGCAATAAACACAGCTACTTGTCACTCCCCATCGCAACCATGGCTACTACCCCTGCTGCAACAGGAGCAGCCCACATGCACTCGTGCACAAACTGCAGATAAAAGCCACCGCTCAGGCCATTGGGAGGGCCATGGCCAGTTTAGTGGTGCTGGAGGACCACTTATGGTTAAACTTGACGGAGATTAAGGACGCGGATAGAACCGCCTTCCTCGACTCCCCCATTTCCTCCACTGGTCTCTTCGGCTCTGCTGTGGACGGTTTTGCTGAGTGCTTAACTGCCGCATCTGAGCGCATCTCCTTCCTGGGTGCAGTAATAGACTCGGCTCAAATGAGGGCGTGGCTGTCAGACGAGCGCATTCTGGCTATTCAGTGACTCGCAAGCTCGTTCAGAGTGGGGACCAAGCGCCCCCTCAGAACCTTTCAGAGGATGCTAGGCCTCTGCGTTATCAGTACCTCCGCTGGGTATGCTTCAAATCCGGCCCCTGCAGTACTGGCTAAAGCCACAGGTTCCTCTCCAGGCATGGCGCTCAGGCCATCTTCATATCAGGGTGGACCACGGCTGCACCAGAGCCCTGGCCCCTTCGATAAAACCCAGCCTCTTCGAGTCAGAGGTAAGCTTGGGGATAGTCTCAAGAAGGATGGTGGTCACGACAGATGCCTCCAACACAGGTTGGGGTGCTCTGTGCGAGGGCAAACCGGCCTCCGGCTCTTGGACGAGCACAGAGGGACGGTTGCATATCAACTGCCTAGAAAGGCTGGCGGTTTTGCTGGCCCTCAAAACCTTCCTACCACACCTGGCAGGTCACCACGTCCTGGTCCGGACGGACAACACGACAGTGGTGTCCTATATAAACCGCCAGGGTGGGCTCAGGTCGAGACATCTGTACGAACTTGCCAGAAGTCTCCTCTTATGGGCAAAAAGCAACCTGCGCTCGCTGAGAGCTACACGTGTCGGCAAACTAAACCAGGGAGGATATGCTGTCCCGGGGCAAGGTGTCCCCAGAGGAATGGACCTTCCATCCCCAAACTGTTCAAACGATCTGGGATGTTTTCGGGGAGGGCAGAGGTTGACCTCTTCGCCTCCGAAGACAACTCTCACTTCCCACTATTTTTCTCGAAGGACAGGGATGCGCTGGCCCACGAATAACCCAGCCTTCCCCTGTATGCTTTTCCTCTGGTCACGCTCCTCTCTCAGGTCATAAAAAAGGATCAGGGAGGGCAGACACACAGTCCTACTAATGGCCCCCCTCTGGCAGAACCAGCCTTGGTTACCCAAGTTGATCCAGCTGCTCACAGCAGTCCCGTGGTCAATACCCCTGAGGGAAGACCTTCTTTCCCAGGCGAACAGGACAGTTTGGCACCCCGTCCCAAACTATGGGCCCTCCATGTGTGGCTTCTCGACGGGAGCTTGCGGACCTCCCAGCAAAGAGTCCTGAGCACAATCAGCGAAGCTAGAGCTCCGTCTACGAGACGCCTCTATGCTCTTAAGTGGTCTGTGTTCTCCGGCTGGTGCTCAACCAGGAACCAGAACCCGACTTTATATGAAGTATCTCTGATACTTTCATTTCTCCAAGAGCTGCTGGATGCAGGCCGTACCCCATCCACGCTCAAAGTCTACGTGGCAGCCATCGCAGCCTTCCCTGCCCCAGTGGCCGGCCAGTCGATAGGGAGAAGCGACATGATTGTCCGCTTCCTAAGGGGAGCAAGGAGGCTTAACCCTACAGTGCTCTCCTGAGACCTATCAACGGTCCTCAGGGCCCTCAAAGGGCCTCCATTCGAGCCACTACAATCGGCCGAATTATATATGCCATTATATATGGCGATATATGCACGGCAGCCGGCTAGTCCTCATCGTCTACCTTCGCCAGATTTTATAACTTAGAAGTCCCTGCGCTGCAGACGCACATCCTTTCCGTATAATTGAGTTGGCCTCTGCACGAGCCAGCCCATCATCATTAGGGTCTTGCCCTATCAAGGCGTCATGTCAGACTTAGGCCCTTGCTTTGGACTCTTGTTCAAGCGTCCCAACTTGGGTCATAGAACATGTCGTTACACTTAACATAGCACGGCGTGATTGGATTGGTTCCCCATAGCGTATAGCTACGCAATACGACTGACATTTGAAAGGGAACGACTCGGTTACTAACGTAACCTCGGTTCCCTGAGATAAGGGAACGAGTATTGCGTAGACGGCCGTGCTATGACGCATACGACTCTGCGTTCGTCGCTTCAGTTTTTCTTCTTCTTATTCTGAAATATACTTATAATATGAAAAAAAAACCCAGAATGAACAGATGATACACGGATTCCTTGGCAACCAACTGAAATAAAGTAGCCTGAAATAAAGAACTAAAATCACTAAAACAGAAAAATGTATTAAAGCTGAATAGGAATATAAAAAACCCCTGAAAATTTAAAAACTCATAAATAAGAATCAAAATATTATTAAATACTCAAATAGAACCGATTTTTTTTTTTGGTCTAAAATAGCTTTTTTCACTAATGGATGAGATGTGCTTGTTTTCACTAATGGATAAGCTTATCTGCTTGGTAGATTGATATACACTTCATATAGTAATTTACTGGCACACATGAAAGCTTACCTGCCCTAAATAAAGTGTTTTTGTGTGTGGTTTGGCCTTGAGTTTATGCCCTAAACATGCCCTCATTATGGGTTGGGTCTGTGAGGCGTTATCTCAGCACAAACATACTCTATTTTTCTCTTTTTCACTACATACAGACTAATGCCGCGTGCTTATGTAACCGTGTCACACAAAAGAAACTGAAGTAAACAGCCCATGTATACACAACAAATCAATTGCTTTGCATCCTTCACCCGTCCATTTTTCTCATATATACACACAAACACACAACTTGTGCAAAGTTTGTCTGTTGCTGTGTAGAAGATCAAAGCAGATTCTTCTGAGAGGTATGTGTGTGTGAATGCTTGCGTATGTATGTGCACAAGTTTTTGAAATAGATACAAATATGTTATCGCTCAGCCAGCACAGTTCACTCAGAGTAGCAGCAGTGCAACGATGGGATTCTGTGGATTTGGTATTGAGGGGCCAAAAAACACCCGCCAGTGTAAATCTTCCTGTGGAATCCAGACTACTCCGTTAGCTGTTCCTTATCAGAAAGAACCTCCTACGTCCCTAATACATCATCACAATCACTCTGTTCCTCACCTGGAATTCTACATATTCCGAATTCCTCACATATTCTTAAAAGCTTCCCATTTCGGAATGCATCGGCGGGCATGATTACCGCATCAGCATCACGTGAAGCACTGAAGAATCAGGAAGACTCAGCTGAGCATTCGAAATGGACAACAGCAGGAATTCCCTCTGCGCTCAGAATTATGGGACAACTCCCACACAGACAGACACTGCTCCTCAACACGCTCTCCAAGCCAACCAGACCTAGTATGGTATGGGGAGTGAACGCACACTCCAAATGAAATCCAAAATGATAAAGATCCCATCTTTGATGTGTATGAGGTTGAAGCTGTTCCTTCCAAAGTTTGCTGTAAATGAGGCGTCTGAACATGCCTGAGGAATGAGAGCCACACCAGATTAAAACTATTACACAACACACAATAAAATGACCACAGCATTCTCATATCATCAAGATTAGGAACTCTCTCACTGATATTACTCAGGCCTATGGAAGCTCCTGCCGCTCTCCCTCTTATGGGCATTAGTGGTTTGTTTCCGTCGGCCAAAACAATTTGTTCATGTATTATATCAAGAGACAGAGAAATTCTACTAGGGGCTCATGAGATCAAAAGAGTGCCTTTAAAAGAGACCAGATTTTAAGCACAAGCATCATAGCAACCACCAAAACACCCTATAGCAACTGCCTAGAGATATCTATCTATAGTGACAGTTTGTCTTACTATATTATTTACTGTAATGCATCCATCCATCTGTCTGTATGTAAATGTATCTGAGTCTATCTATATCTGACAATCTATCTGATGATTTTCCTAAGTATGTAACTAGCTAGTGGTGACTGTTTTTCTTACACTACTTGATGCATGTTATAACCATCAAACCTTAAAGTTAAAACTAGTCTAAACCTTTATACAAAGCTTTGTCAAGCCAACAAAGTGTGTCATGACAAACTGTACCGATCTACTATGAACATTATTGAATTCAATTGAATTGAATTTTTTTATCGTCACTGTATGCATACAACTCTCGTTGTTCCCGCCAACGATTACAAAATTACACATGCAGTTCCACACTAGATGCAATTAATAAACTGAATAACAGATAGAATAACAATTAAATGTTTACAATCAGTCCAAGCATATTTGACAAACACTACTATGAATCAGTGTCCAACAGTATTAATTGTTCGAACAAACTAATAAAACTTAACACTGTTCAACAATGTTCCTTAAATCGATTCAATTCAATTACACACTATTTCCATGAGATAACATTCTCTGTGCATTTCATCAAATTTGCCAAACAATTAAAAGAGTTAAAATAATTACAACACAACAGGCTTGTTGGCTTGATTCAGAGTGTCAATGGCTCTGGGAATAAAACTGTTCCTCAGTCGTGAAGTACAGGCATAAAATGCCTTATAACGCCTACGGGAGTAAACATGTCATCACATGTTTGATGGGATTAGTTCAAACATGTGACGACATGGATGTGTAGAATCCTTACAGATGCTGATAGCTTTTGCCAAACAACGTAATCTATAGATATCTTTTAGTGCTGGTAATTCAACTCCGATTATCTTCTGTGCTTGCAAGACAACCTTCTGGAGTGCTTTCTTATGACCAGCTGTTCAGCAAGAAAACCGTACAGAAATGCAGTATGTTATGCTCTCTATAGTACACAGATAAAAAGTAATCAGCGTCTGTTGAGGCAAACAAGCCTTCTTCATTCTTAGCAAAAACTGTTTTTGCTGTGCTTTCTCAATCAAAACAGTAGTGTTTGTGGACCAAGTATGTCCCCCGAGATGTATAGGAACTTGAAACTGGACACTCTCCACTCTGTCCCCTTTGATGAATACTGGAGCATATTCCAGCTGTTGTGCTCTCCCCATGTTGATGATTAGCTCCCTAGTTTTCTCTGTATTAAGGGTCAGGTTACTTTTAGAGCACCAGCTTACCAAGTTCTGTTCCTCCCCTCTATAGGCTGATTCATCATTGTTGGAAATCAGACCAATCACAGTTGTGACATCAGCTATTTTTACAATGATGTAATCAGAAAGTGCAGGGACACAATCATGTGTTAAGAGGGAATAAAGAATGGGACTCAGTACACATTATTATAATAAGGTTGTCGGCCCACTGGGTAAAGTCAACCTCCCCGCTGAATTCTGCCTCGGATTTTTCATATATCTCATATATTAATCAGGATGCACTACACCAACGAAAGGAAACCACACGCCAACACAAGAGACATAAGAAAGAGCATATTTTGTGTTTCAGTACAGAATGACTGTGTGCATAGGTATAGTGAGAGAAAAAATCATCTCATGAACCAAAACACATGACTTGAAACTGTACCCCATATAAAGTATAGTTAAGATCTATAAAGAATATTAAAAACTTGAATATAAGTTCCAATATGACTACCGCAGTGATATTGAGCTTGAGGGCTGAAGTCTCTGGAGTGTTTTGCTTTATTAAGAGCTATATATTGGCTTAGAGAGCCAGCGGAGCACAAAATAACTTAAGATTTCTATCCCTGCTGTCAGTCAAAACAGTAACTAACTACCGATGGCACACTGAACACAGGTGTACGTGTGCGTAGGCATGAGTAAGGGCAAGAGAACAGCCCTAGGCTTTACAGAGATGAATAAAGACATCAGGGAGCAATCCGTAACACCGCATTGCTGCAGGGACACACACGCACACATGTAACACCAGGTACGCACAGTTGTTGCAGCTGTCAGAAGCCAGCACATTCCAGTCATCAGGCTGTGCATTGTCTCTCTCCCTCTCTCGTTGGTTCTCTCTATAATCAATGCCTGGCTAAATTTGAAGGTACAATCCTTGAGTGCTCAAAATACGAGAGAACCGAGAAACTGGTTTTGTAATTGATATGGGTGTTGCTTCTAAAGCACAATATGGAAGATTACTGTGTGTTGGATGTTTCTTTGCTGCTAACAGGCAGTTGCAGAAGTTATATTGGTAATACACTTTAATAAGGTTCAATTTGTTGATATTACTTAAAAATATTTAAAAATGCTGTAAAATGATTGACTATTGTTAGTTCATTATACTTAAAGGGTTAGTTCACCCAAAAATTCGTGTCGTTCCAAACCCGTAAGAATTTCATTCATCTTCGAAACACAAATTAAGATATTTTAATGAAATCTGAGATATTTCTGTCCCTCCATTGACAGTCCATGCAACTACAACTTTGTCTCTTCAAAAAGTTTATAAAGAGATTGTAACTAATCCATATGAATTGTAGCCTGGTTTCCCCATACTGCCTTTGCGCAGCGCGATTTTGTTCACGCTGCTAGGCAGTCTGGATACCATGGACCAAATTTTCGCCTCAGCGAGGGGACCAATCACAGAACGGGGAGGGAGCAGCAAGACGATGACGACGTCTATGCGACACACCGAAGCAGTTTGTTTATACCTATGGATCAAACATGGCAGACGCAAAGTTACCTTTCGATGCAGCCTTAGATATTGTTCTAAGTAGTTTAGAACGCAAATAAATCTCTGACCCATAGTCTTCTTCCTCGTCTAATTTCTTTCGCTCTACATACGTCATCTGGTATAATTGAAACGATTGGCTATGAGCTACAGGTGCATTTGATAGACATTCGTAGCACCCAATAAACGGCTCTGGGCATTCGTAAACCACGCCTCAAATACGAGAAAATGAACATGTGGTTCCCAGACCACGTCTCAATGTCAACGAGACGTGGTCTGACGTTAGCCAGGCTATATGAATTGAGCAGTTTAGTCCAAATTTTCTGCAGAGACATGATCGTTTTGTGTGATTAACAGATTGAATTTAAGCTTTTATTCACAAACATTCATCAATGCACACATCAGTTGTGGTAAACGGAAGCTCAAGCATGTTCGCTTGACGTGCGAGAGCCAATGAGGTTAATTCTCGTGTGTTACGCAACCAAGTGTGCTGCACAAATCCTGAAAAGTGAAGCCAAATTGTTTTGATCGCCCCCAGGTGGCTGGATGCAGTATAGCTCATAAACCCCGCCCTCTCCATGTAATCTAATGGGACCTGAGACTAAACAATCAATTACACTTCAAATATTTTTTTTCCAAAGATAGTTTCTGTCATTTTAGGTAGTTTTTATCATGCTGATGTAAGTTCAAGGGTTTTAATTAATATTTGGTGCTATAAAAACGGGAGTGTGACGTCATGACTGACAGCTAAGATTTACAGCTTCTCTAAGCAAAGTAGTAGGCACCAGCTGACTTTTTTGGAAATTTTTGGGAGACGATTGGATCTTCAACTTTAATTTCTAAATTTCCATAACTGTTTATTTCACACCAACATGATGAGTTGTTCTGCAGTAAACTGCACTAACCGATGTGTGGGCGGGACTTGATAACGCAGATCCACTTCATGCTCACTAGTGCGCAGACTCGGACTATGCAGAGCCATATTTGGACATTGGCGGCTTCACTTCGCTACAAGTGCATGTATGAAATAACGTTATAGGCCAAAATGCGGAAACGATTTAGCATTTTAGCACTTCCGGTTTGTTATGCTTATAATTGTGCTTGCTTTTATAAACTCTTCTAACTCAAACTTTCTGGGAAAATGTTTTTAGATAAAAATTGAAAAAGTTGTCGGAAGCTTAGTGATGGTGACGTTGAAATCGTGGGACCGTGGTGTAGTTCATTTATAGCCTACCTTTAGCTGTTCTGACGACTGCATTTAGGCTTCAAAATTCATAAAAGTTGTGTTAATCTGTTACAAATATCTTGATGGACAAAACGTGTAAGTATCAGAAACTTTTGTTGATCACAGAGCTTTTTTTGTGATAATCCAAAAGCCTATGGGAAAATCCTATTTTTGTTTTGATTTTTGTCTAGGGAACCAGTGTAATGCTAACTGCCGGTTGTCCTAGAAAGTGATGTCATACCTGCCCCACCATTAAGCCAGATTGGCCTACTATTCAATTCACTTCTCTAAAATGCTGTATGAACATCACAAATCAGCAGTCAAACCGGTTAATAAATATGTTGTCAGTGCGAAACACTTTGTGAACAAAACCAATGACTACCACTTTATTGATATAAATGTATTATTAATAATGTCATTAATAAAAATTATGAATTAATTAATGTTACATTATAAGTTGCTGACTGCGAACGGCTATTGACAAAATGAATGGTGCTCCTCTTTACGCTTGTCTATGGGTGTTTGTGTGTAATTGGCCCTTAAACACTCCCAGAAGTTGTCTGTCCGATCATCTTGTTTGACCCGGTGGCACTGTGCTCTTCCTGCCAATTAAACATTATCTCATTACAGCCATATCACTGCACACACACAGACATTTTAAGCAGGAGTGCAAACTCTTACACTCTCTGTACTTCCAACATATACTGGCACAGATGTAGAAACACAAACAAACCTTTTTTACACACAAACACATTTCACACACACATAGAATGATCACAACGCCATGTATATACATTTCAGCACAAACACACACACACACAAAGTGAACATTCGCTGGCTCCCAGCAGTGTTATAATGAGAGTGTTGGCAAGGGCATATGGCTATGTTGGATTTATCCAGATGAAGTGATGATTATTTAAACGAGTTGTACTCATCTTTTAATGACTGACTAATTCTGCTGACCCAGGGCTGTTGACCTTGAGCAAGGCATGTATGCATGTGTCCTTTTGTATGTGAGCATGCCAGAAACGTACAATGTAAAAAATAAGGATTCCTCAGTAGTTCTTTGTAGAAGTACTTTAATATGTTCTTTCTGTGTATTGGTTTTAAGTATTATCCATTAACAGAGGAAATGTAAAACAGTTTTGATTCTTTAAAACACTAAATTCTCTTATATAGCACCAGGATCTAAAACTGAGTTAATTGAAAAAAAAAGGTCAAATAAATCAATAATGTAAGATGAACATCCTGTTTACAAATCAGACATATTTATGACCACATAACTTTTGTACTTCTAGTTTCAAAGTGTTCAGTTTTAATAGGCATGGTGTTTTACATGGGAATACCAAGAATATTTAAAATCATTAGATAAAGTGAAAAATAAGATACAGTCAACCAACTTCGTGTATACAGACAGGAGCCATCTTTGGAAAACAGTCTCGACTAATCAAACCACGAACGCCATTCATACAGTTCAGAAATTCACTGAACTTCATACAGTTCAGCTCACTTAGCACGTCGTTCGTGGTTTGATTAGTCTAGACTGTTTTCCAAAGATGGCTCCTGTCTGTATACACGAAGTGGACTGTCTTTATCTTTATCTTCTTATTAAACGGTCTGTACACTTACAAAGTTCTCAATGCTTCGTTTTGCATGTAGGGACCCTCATTATGTTACTGTGTTCGTGTGGGGCTATTTTGAGCCTTGTTAGTGGTATAAACTAGCGATTTCTTTTTACTTATTATATGCCCCCATTACTAGCGTTATACGCTAAACAGTTTTTAGAGATAAAACTCTTTACATTCGATTATCATGAAAACAAATCTAAGAGAACGGTTGACTAGGTACCAATGTTTTATTAGACCAAAGGTTCATTTTGCGCCGGAGTTCTCTTTAAGTTAAAGACACTTTTGAGTTTTGATGAAACTACAAATGATGTCTCATACATTAAAACATTTCTTTCTTTTGTAGGATATACCTGGAACTTGCTTACACAACAAGCTAGCTAGCAGTCAATTAACTATTGACTATGTGTCACGTTTTTTGGCGTGGCAACCCAAATTGCACAAATCATATATACAATCTGAATAGTCAGGGCTCCAGACTAACTTTTCCACTGGTTGCACTGGTGCTACCAACTTTCTCAGTTGGTCGCACCAGCATATGATTTGGTCGCACCTTTTCTTTTTTTTTTTGCTACATGCCATGGGATTAATCAATGCATGCTGATGAATAGTGGTTTTAATGGACCAAGGCTAGCAAAGGCTTTCTGGGTTGCAGCAGAAATACCTGTAATATATTAATTATCATTGCCAAATTTCAGGATTTTCATGGATTTTGGACAGTAATTTTAATCTGTAATTTTAAGCATTTTACATTTGAATTAAATACAATCTATCTATTTACATTTGAATCATATTCTATCTATCTATCTATCTATCTGTCTATTATCATCTTTCTATCTTTTAAAAATCATTAAACATTCAAATGTATGCATTACATTTTAAAAGATTAGAGTATTATAATAAACTGATACAGATTTTTCGTTATCAAAGTTTATAGTTGTAACAAAAAGCAGAAATCTCACACTCCTTACCTTCTGCATTTTATAATAATTTCCTTTTCCTCTGTCGAGCGATCATGAGAGTAATCGTTCGACAGAGGAAAATATAACCGCTGAAAAGACGTAGGAGGAAGGGGCTCGGTGTTTCGTGAGACCATTTTTATCATTTTTATATGCCTTAATTCGTGAATTCGTAATTGGCGCGTTTCACCATCAGTGTGCAATGCGCGTGACGTCTACGTTCGTCAATAAATAAACTGCACGTGTCTTGCGGAAGAACATTGTAGACGGAACTTCTCTCCGTTAATGTCTATGGCGAGTCACGCAGGCACTGGGCTACTCCGCAGCCGAGACGACCCCGGGATAAAACAGTCCGAATATAAACACTTATTATAGGCGTACCGTAGTGATTCAGAATAAGTCAAAAACACGGTTTGGAAAATGGATTCATGATGTAGCCTACTCGTTCATTTTGAACATAAGTTACGGACTGCAGCAGCTGATACAACGGCGTTCTGTTGCTCAAGCGTCCACTCGCACAAATGCGACCACATAACATTTTAACTCGCACATTCTCAAAAAATGGTCGCATATGCGACCAATTTGGTCGCAGTCTGGAACCCTGATAGTATGTAATCGCAAACCAAAATACTCAGGAGAGCTACAGGAACAAACAGCCACACTAAACAAAGATGATAACCGACAAAGATAACTGAAAACACAGGGCTATATATACCAAGACAAACACAGGCAACTAAACGAGACACAGGTGTAAATCACGCGTAACCATAGTAACAAACATGGACCTAATAAGCAACCAAGGAAACAGAAATAAACTGAAATAAAACACAAAAGAAAATCCAGAAACAAAAATAAAGTTTAATGCTATTATGTTATTTAAAACTAAAATGTAAATATATATATATTGCAGTACACAAAAGTTATTTTAAATGAATCGCATAATAGAGGTAGGTCAGCTGACCCATCTTATTCACTCTCTGGGGTCCTTTTTCCATATCCTGAATTTTGACACAAGAGAATGGAATATGAATGCAAAAGCAACCTGGAACAAATGGAAAAATAAATGAATGGAACGGTAAAACCAAATGCCTGCCTGTTTCCAAATCCGGTGTTTATTTACACACAATCACAAATGTGTACACGTAAACAGAAATGCACACTTTGTAGGTTGGTAACATTAAGCAAAACTGACCTGTTTGCAGTGAGATATTTTCAGTGTCTGTCACTAATAAACAAACCTCACACACTGCATATTCCAAACAGTTGCACAAGTCACAATGAAACCCTATAATGTGCTTTCTTGAAATATGTCTGATGTCAAAAGGACTCAGTATATTGAACAATGAAGCTGGGTAGGCTGACTGTGTGTTGAAGACTGTCATTATCAGAAAGAGAGATAGAGATGACTGTGTGTGTGTATGCCAAGTGAGGGGGGCATTTCCCTAAGGGAAAAATCACCATTGGACCCCCACCCCCCATTCTACTCTCGTCCCCCAGTTCAGACTGTGAGCCTGTCAGAACCGATCACCTCACACAGTCTCCTCAGGGACAGAGAGAGAGAGACAGACAGACCGAGATAGAAACTTAGAGGGGGATTTTTATTAGTATGAAATACATACGAATAGCTTCAATATTTACATCTTTAAGCTTTCCATAACTTGTTGCTCACTAGATGATAAACATGCCTCCCCTCTTTTTTAGTAAACGCTAAAAATAATTAAATCCATTTTATTTCAAAAGTTCTGTTACCTCGAAGTGGACGGAAATAACTATAATCCACACAGAAAGTCATTTTGAAATGTATTTCTGAAAAAAAAAAAAAAAGTCAAGTAGTCTGAAGATTGTGGAGGAGGGAGAGAGGTAAGAAGTGTGTCTTATTAATTTATGTGCTGCTGGGCTGGTCTAATGAGATTACAAGCAGAGATGGTAAGGAGACCGAGCCACTCTATTAGAGCTCTGAGTCAGACTAGGAGAAGAACCCTGAGCCCCGGGCCCCTTCCCGACTACATTGCTCAGCTACAGGGGCCCCTAACCTTAAACCCAGTGCCACTGCGGCTTATCACATACACACAGACCTGCATGAGTCAATGGCTATGTTGAGCTCTTATACACGTATATACACACACACACACATTTTTTTATATGAAAAATTAAAATAGATTCGATTTTTTTGATAGAAAAGCTAATTATATTTAATAATGATATTATTATAATTATAAATATAAGACTAACCCAATCACTAACCTTTAACGAATTTTGCATTATATAAAAAAAACTGCCTTCAAATATACACTACTGTGCAAAAGTCTTAGTATTAGGTCTTAGGCGCGTTAGTATTTTCACCCCCAAAAATGGTTTTAAACCAGTTATTTATGTTTTTTGCTGTAGTGTCAGTAGGAAATATCAGTTTACAAAAAATTCCTTTTGCCAATAATTCAGTGAGATTTTTGTATGCACAAGGAGACTGACAATAGTCAGTCACCACAGAGATCTGATCGCACCATCATCGAGTCTGTCTGTGATTACAAGAAATTTGACTAAATCCAGAAGAACTGTGGCAACGTCTCTAAGAAGATTGAAGAAACCCACCTGCAAAGCTACATGAAAAACTGTGCAAGTGTACCTAGGATAAAAGCTGTTTTAAACGCAAAGGGTGGTCACACCAAATATTTATTTTGATTTAGTTAGTAGAAGTTAATTGATAAATAAAGTATATTTGAAGTTATTTTTGAAAGCATCCTCACTTTATAAAACTTGCATAAAACTTTTCACAGTAGCCTAATGTAGCTTTGCAGGTGGGTTTATTCAAGCATCTTGGAGACGTTGACACAGTTCTTCTGGATTTAGTCTGTCTCAGTTTCTTCTGTTTCTTGTAATCACAGACAGACTCGATGATGGTGAGATCAGATCTCTGTGTGGAGCAGACTGGCTGTTGTCAGTCTCCTTGTGCATACAAAAATCTCACCGGCTTATTACATTTAAAGGTCCAGGGTGTGATTTTTCGCGACATCTAGCGGTTCGGTTTCGAGTTTACACTAAGGCCCCGTCCACACTACTGCGTTTTCGTTTAAAAACGGAGACCTTTTGCTACGTTTGCACCTCCCGTCCACACTAAAACGGCAAAAACGGAGACCCAAAACGGAGAAGTTTAGAAAAGCTGCCGATCCGTTTTTCGTTTTGAAAATCCGGAGGGCGTTTTAGTGTAGACGGGTCCAAACGGAGGACTTTAGAAACGATGACGTAGTAGAAGCTCACGCTCGGCTCTATGATTGGGTGTCATCAGTCATGGCGTATATCTTTGCTAGCAGCTGTTGTACAAGTAAATTCTGCATTTTACAACGCTATAACTGCCTACATGCGCCGGAGACCCGGAGTCAAGCTATTATTCGAGCGATCTGTGACAATTCCCATGTGCAGCGGCGGCGTTGACCGTACATGGAGCGTCGGTTTGGGGTTAACCCAGAGCATGGTGGGATAATTTTATCAATGAAGTTGTGTTTACACCGGCATGTGCATGCCCAGTGTTGGTGAATGGTCACGTGATCCGCGTTTTCAGTCGTTTTAATGTGGACGGAGATCAATTCTAATACGCAGCTAAAACGCTGGTGTGGACGGAGATCGTATTCGTTTTAATTCTCCGTTTCTAAACTAAAACGCAGTAGTGTGGATGGGGCCTAAGGGCTCAGCCCACCGCTCACCCCTCCCTTTCGAAGAAGCTAAGGTGGCTAAAACGGGACAAACATCGTCGTCTGAGACAGCAGAGAATAGCCAGCGTAAACCCAGTTTCTGTACCACAGTCCATTATAAACCACATCATGGATAAAGTTTCAGGTGAGGATCAAGGGTCTTAATACATAATATAATAATAGTAATCAGCTGATTGTCTCACGAACGTAACCAGCACATTCTCCCCACATAGCAAACCCATAATACAGCGAGGGAGAAGAACCACATGAAACTATGCAACTATATATTTTTTCTAACAGGGTAGTAAAAGTTTGGCTGGCTAATATGAGCTGTTACTGTGTAGTACCCCAGAGTGCAGTCTGGACGATGGGGCGGGGCGACACTTTTAGGCGGTCCGCCCACCCCCAATTTAATTGGTTTATAATACCGCAATCTTATTGGTGTAAACGATTCAGGTCTGAGCATGCGCATTCCTTAATGTACGACTTTGTAAATGATTTGGCCATATCAAAGAAAAATTAAATGCTAACTTTAATCGTATCTTATTATCAGTTTACCATGGTAATTTTTGTTAATATCTATTGGCTAATACTTTATTATACTTAAGACACAGTATAGATTAAGTTATTGTTTAAAAACGAACGCTTGGTGACGTTACTTCTACTTCAGGGAGATGTTTTACATTAGATTAGTGCGTCATTCACTTGGCTTCTTCATATTTCTATCAGGATCGATGGATCAGCACAAACTCGGGATTTTACGCAAATGATGATAATTGACTGTAAGAATGTAAGCAGCTGATTTTAAATTCTAAAGCATGACCGTTTTTTGTTGTCATTTTTTAAACGAGATTGTCCAATGCTTACATTATTTGGTACAAAGTGCAAATAAAATGTTTAATGGCAAACACGTTTCCTGGTTGATTACCTGTTCATACAAAATGAGGGCCTATTGGTTCTGTAAAGCCTTATGTTATATTTTTTAAAGATTCATGTTTTCTAATAAGTGTCAACCGGTTATGTACGACTGTCTATCTGTGACTGTGACATCAGTAGGCTATATTAAAAATCCAATTGTTTATTCATCCACCATCGCATTGCGTGTTCATGTTCATGTAGGCTACTGGATAAAAATGGTTACAAATATTAACACTCACATATAGGCTCTGCATAACCATAAAAAAAAACACGCTGCTATAAATCTGTGCAATTATAATAGGCTGTAATAAATATAAAAATAAAATAAAACACACTTTCGGATTTATCCTTTGTTTTACTGAAATACAGGGAATTATCATAATTTGTGCAAAATCCCGAGTTTGTGTTTATTCACTGATCCTAATGGAAAAACGAAGAAGCACGAATGATGTAAAATTAAGGAGCTCTGCATGACATGCGGAAAAATATTATCTAAATGAGCCCACATAGAAATGATCTCTCCTTTGATCTGCCAGTAATTTCATGCAGTCATTCTCATTGCCCACCAAAAGTGGCACTGACTTATCTGTAGGGTAAATTAATATAGTATAGCTAGGCTAAATCTCAAACAGTGTATTATTTATCAGCAACATATTTTGTGATATCGCCAACCCATAAAACTGCTCAATATTAAAGCTTACAATATGACTTTTTGTAAAGCTGCTTTGAAACGATGTGAATTGTGAATACATTTTGACAGTAACTTCATCTAACTTGATTCGTAAGTTCATCAAAACATTATCCAATTGATCGTTACTGAAATCGCAATGGTTATCACTTAATATAGTAGGCTACTACGGCCAAACAGCGTCATAGATAATTCATAAACTCGTACATAAAAGAATGTGCATGCTCGTGCCTCAAGCGTCTATGCCAATAAGATTGCTGTATTATAAACCAATAAAATCGGGTGTGGGCGGAGCGACACGTGTCGCCCCACCTAAAAGTGTCGCCCCGCCCCATCGTCCAGACTGCACTCTACTCGTTACTGTGGCTGAGCTGATTAAAGCGTAAAGCCTTGTTTAAACTCGACGCGTCCGCATGAGCCCAAAGGTGCGTGCGGCAAAAATGACGTGATTGTAACCCCCAATTTCCACCAACTGCGGAAAGGCTGCGGATCCGCTCCGGAACGGCGGCGGAGTCAATAGGTTTCCAATTTTCCATTCAAGTCAATGTGTGTATTTTCACTGACTGCGGAACGGCTGCGTTCCGACTCCGTCCCAGCTCCGGCGACCGCAGCCCTCCGGAGCAGATACGCAAAATTTCTATTTTTGCCGGATGCCGGAGAGCGCCGCAGGAAGTCGAGCACAGAAACAAAATAAAATATCCGGTAATTTTCAAAATAAAAATATACTTTTTCCTTTTCCAACAAGAACAATAGTTAACTTTATTTACACAGCCTACTACTTTCCCAATTCATTCAAAAAGGAACCCAAAATAAACATTTATCATTTTATAAGTTGATTATATAATTATAAACATTGTACTAGAATCACAATAATCTCCACAAAAAAAGGAGATCAGCAGGTCAGCACAGAGTTGTTTCCCCTGTACTCCTCTGGATGGAAACAAACTGTTGCTGGTTTTGTGGTTCTGTTTATAGAAACTAAATCCTGTTATATCGCGCGATCAAACGTAAATTCGCGAGATATCGTATGTCCTCGTGACTTCAGCTGTCAGTCATGGCCGCAGCCGTTCTGCAACAGATCCGGATCTGGTAGGTTTTGAAGGACGGCGGAACACGGATCCGACACGCAGCGGAGCCGATCCGCAGCCGTTCTGCAGTTGGTGGAAATCCGGGGTAACAGCGCGCGCGCCTCCGCATCCCCTAGACACACTTACTACACACACAATAGACTCTGATTTTGGAAACTCGATCGACTTAAAATGCTTCCAAGATCGACGGGTTGGTGATTCCTGTAGCTAACTGTTTTACGGTCAATGACAAGAGTAGCCTACTAATCAGCTGTCTCACGAACTTAACCAGCACATTTATCCCCACATAGCAAAGCCATAACACAGCGAGGTAGAAGAATTAAGTTACATGAAACAATCCAACTACATATTTACACCACTGACAAGGGAAAAGTCACTACTCACGGTGTTTATGACTAGCTTCTTCTAGCTTCCTGCGGCTTCTCTTTCAAGGTAGTGACGAAACGCGCTCTGTATGCGTTGTTTGTTCGCGTTCGGTTACTGTAGAAACATGACGTCACAATATGGCGACCTTCGTAGAAGGGGATTCCCGCACCTATGTAGATATAAGTGCCTCATTCTAAGGTAATAAAAACATTACGGTTTATTAAGTAAGTTCTTTATACACCACTGAACACATAGTTATGGATGTCATATTGCATTTCTGTTAATAAATACTCAAAAATGTTACTCACTGCTCCTTTAATAGCAAAATGAATGTTTGGAAATGTAAATTGATATTTCCCACTGACACTACAGCAAAAGACATAAATAACTGGCGTAAAACCCTTTTTTGGGGTAAAAATGCTAACGTGCCTAAGACTTTTGCACAGTAGTGTATATATATATATACAAAGTTCTGTCATTAAACTCTAGATGGCGCAGGCTAATAGGTCCTTAACTCCACCTGCTTGCAATCACATTGTTATCTATAGGGCACAGCTGATTGGTTCCTGCTGTATCAGTAGCCAATGAGCTTGCATACTCAAGCTTTAAATGCTGGTTAGCATTTTCGCAGTGCACTTTCAGAAACCCTCACCTTCCCCTGCTCCACCTGTTTAGATCTGTTACGGGTAATTCATGTACACTATATTGTACAGCAGCAGCATGTCTTACTTGCCCACAGCAACGTGTCATGTATGTATTGGCAATAGGAAGTCCCATACTTGGGCTGCGTTCCAGTCCACTTTTAGACACGCACTTGCGAACTTCCATAAGCACTTCCCCTCGAGGGAATCCCTGCCGCCATTTTGAAGTGCGTTCCACTTCATGAAGTGGACGAGGGAAGTTTATATGGTCAGACACTTGTTCCTTCGATTTTGACAGAGGGAGCGAGTCTACATACCGGTATGTACACTTCAGGCAGCTCCATATACCACAATGCAAAACAATTGTGACGTCACCGCAGATCTCGTCTAATCACCACCACCACCACAAACAACTCTGATATATTAATTATATATATATTTAATTTAAAACAACCCAAACACACCTATATACATTTGGATGCTGCATTAAACAAATTCTAAAAGGAAAAAAATAAATAAATAATAAATCAACTCAATGGCTGATTCCAAGTGATCAAGGGCTTAGGACGTTCCAATTCAGCCAATTGCAGTTTCCGCCAGTAGTGGGCACTCGTGCAACGTAAGCAATGACGTACATCTGAGTGAACAAGACGGAGGGAAGTTGGCGAGTAAAGGGCATGACAATTTTGGACTGGAACGCAGCCTTGTTCTGCAGCAGCAGCAGCAACAATAGCAGCGTAGCAGATCTATTCCACCAAGACCAAACACGTTGTCATAAGGGGCTTTCGCACAGGAGGAACCTTTTCATAGTTCCTAGAACTATTAGCGGAAGTACCCGGATTTTGGCGGGTTCGCACAGCAGGAACTATTTTAGTTGTACGAACCATAGATATCCATAATAAAGGCTAGATGTCTCGTCCGCGCTGCTGGCCAATGGAGGTCGACGTCCGCACCTGCCGGCCATCTTGTCACAGGCAGGCAGCTCGCTCACTCATAACATTCTGTTTTAATGGTCCATGTACTTGTTAAATAACCATAACTTACTCAATTTTCTACCGATTTTCAAACGGTTTGGTTTGTTATAAACGTCAGAGATCTAGTTATGACACTACACACTTTTGAAAAAGAAGTGTATCAATAAATAATCATCCAGAATTATAGCCACGTTAATAACGTTTGTAACAAACCAAACCGTTTGTAAATCCGTCAAGATTTCAATGAGATAAGAGTATTTGTGTTCGTGCTGATCACTCATCTTACATCAGGTACCAGTTGCCTGTGACAAGATGGCCGCCGGTGATGACGATAGAGACTCCGCCGTAAGACATCTAGCCTTTATTATGGATATCTATGGTACAAACTCTTTTGGAAGAACTAATGTATCTCCTACTTCAGAGTAGGGTCTAAATCAGCACTATAGGAACTATCCGTGATGTTAGTGTACGCTGATTGACCGAACACACGAAAAACCAAGGGGGTAATCCACCAGCCGGAAACTGAAGTCTCCCCGGGGGCCGCCATTGGCTAACAAGCCTTCACCTGCTGTTAGCATTCCATTGACTCCCATTCATTTTGACAGCGAATAACTTTACATCCGAGGCGTTTAAAGACTCCATTTGTCCATTGTTTATTTCCAAAGAAACAAGACAATGTATAAAAGGCTCCATTACCTTGTATCTTACGTTATGGTCCCGTTGAAGCAGTTTTTGTAAAAATAGGCTAACGATTGCGTCATAACACGCGATTCTCTGTCGCACAGTAGAGAAATTACCGTCCAGACAGAAGTAGAAGCTCGCGCGCAATCGGGGGACGTGGAGGCATAAAGTCAAGGGAGAAGCCCATAGAGAGTCATAAAGTTGATCCTGCTGCGAGCTTATGGACAACTAATACTCACGATCTCTGGCTCTGCAAGATTCGGAAGGGAATGATTCAGATTCCCCTTGGCACAGCTACTAGAAGACGTACAACTGTGAGACAGGTTGCTCACGTCACATGTACGTCGTCAAACTCAGTTTGAGCCTGCGCAGTGCACTTGGCAATCAGGAAGTGAGTGCTTCTAATTGACTTCACTTTTCTCCGTTCAAGTCTATGGGGTCGCTGTGTCCATTTCTTTTACTGTCTATGCGCAAAACACCAGCACCCGCCATTTTTAAAAAGGCTGTGTAAACACACAGATTATAGACTATATATTTACTCAACAAACTAACTCTACGAACATGGAAACCAGTGATAGGTGGGCCTCTTAACCTTTACGCTGAGGAGAAAATCCAACGCAACTTTGAGGGGACCAAGCGAAACATGATTATGTATTTCTGCTCAGCTAGCATCACTGGACATCAACCACACGCTATAACTTTTCATCACTGTCTACTTTCTATGTATAATAGTTCTATCTAATAACATATTAAGACAGGACTGTTAGACAGATCGTAAACTAATGAACACTGTTTGCTCTGGCTCTGGTGTTTCTCAGCGCCGTCAAAATAAAGGTCCGCAACACCGTCAAAATAAAAGTCACAACAACAAGTGCTGCTTACGTCACTTCAGAGTTCCTACTGGCGGTGCGAATGCAACTAGAAAACGTTCCTAGGGGAACCATTAGTTCTCGGGGACCCATCCTGATGGTTAGTTCCTAGAGCTAACTATCCGGTTGCGAAAGCCCCTATACCCATTACCGTGCCAAACACTCAAAGAGTTGTCATGACAGAAATATATATATACATATATATTTAAAGTATGTTACCAAAGTGAGGGTTTATTAGATTTAGTTAGTTCGATTCTGGGAATAATTAGGTTAACTTGCACCCCTAAAACTAACCTTTTTGCATTTTTATATTTTCATTAAAGGTCCCGTTCTTCGCGATTCCATTTTTCAAACTTTAATTAGTGTGTAATTTTGCTGTTAGAGTATAAATAATACCTGTAAAATTATAAAGCTCAAAGTTCAATGCCTAGCGAGATATTTTATTTAACAGAAGTCCCCTTTCAAAGCCTGCAGCGAATGGCCGGTTTGAACTACATCCCTCTACTTCCTTTTTTAATGACGTAACAGTTTTTTGACTCATCTCCGCCCACAGGAATACACCAAAAAAAGGGGCGTGGTCTTGTTGCGCTCCCATGGAGAAGAAGCACTTCAGCTGCGCATGCATCTCCAATTTATGGTAAGAGGCGTGACCTTTCCGGGCAACGTGCGATAAGCTACTGTCGAATCACAACACAGGAACCGCTGGCACAATCATAACTCGTTACGTATTTCTGAAGGAGAGACTTCATAGAACAAGGAAGTCATCAGGCCGTTTTTTGGACAGTAAAAAACAGCGGTATACAGATAAGTAAATTGTGTGAAAAATACTGTGTTTTTTTGACACGCGAAACATGAACACATGTTATATTGCACACTGTAAACACAATCAAAGCTTCAAAAAAACATGAAGAACGGGACCTTTAAGAGACAATTTAGTATGTTTATTAAGTTGTTTTTCTTGTAAAGACCGTTGGATTTTCCTCACAATGTGATTTCAGGAACATTTAGTTCCCACAATGCAGACACAACATGACCCACGCACAGAAGATGACAAAAAGTGTCAGAGCCATAGTGCTGTGGGAAGTGCACGTGAAGAGCCGTTGTGTTCATGAGGGTACAGGTTTGAGACCTGTCTGCATCATTTCTATTACACAGGTAGTAGGCTACACATGCTTCGACATTTTCTGCTATGGTGGTTATGTAGGTGACCCGAGTCAAAATACAGAATTTTATTTCTCTGATTGTCTATAAAATATATATATATATTTTTTTTAAAGTGAAATATTTTTACAGTGAAATAACTGATGGGATCAGATTGCCCATTACAGTAATTGAGTAATAACGCAAAAGGGACATTAATGAGACATTAAATATCTGAAGACAACAAGTGAAAACGCTTCTATTTTGCATTTTTATAATTTTATATCCACTACCGTTCAAAGGTTTGGGTTTTTTATGTTTTTGAAAGAAGTCTTACTAGCCCTTTTTTTTTTTTTTTTTACAGTACTGTATATCAATTAGCCTACTAAATGTATTATTAGTATTAAAAAAATTGTGAAAAATTTAAATGAAATCTTTGACATGAATTCCAGAAATGCTCAGTGTCAAAAAAAAATAGCCTATTTGATTATTGACCTAGAAATAGACATAATATTAAAAATATTTACATTTTACATTGTTATACATTTTTTAAAAATTCTAATTTATTTACAGGTATAAATTAGATTTTGAACGGCAGATTTTCTTTTGAACACCACTGTCCATTCAAAAGCTCTGAGTTATTCATATTAGCTTATATGCTAACAACTATATTAGCTTAGTAACAGAACCGGAAGCTCTAAAAAGGTTTACGGGCATCTATCCAACTCCTTCCTCAGCATTTGCCCTCTCTCAGTATGCTCTCCTTTTTCCATGATGTCTTTCTGATCTCAAATCCCCTCCAACAAGGTGTCCAAGTTTAGATTTAAACATGCATACGGGGAAAGACTCTTAAGACGGCCTTTACGAGTTAGCATGTCTTGGTGTGACGTGTGGGAGGATCAAGGCTCTTAGGGCTGTCCTGGCTAAACTAGTTAAATGTTTCCGGCTGCGGCTTCCCCCGCTCCTGTTGCCTCATGGCGTCTCCCTTACTTGGTGTATTGGGCCGTGCCACAATAGCTACGAGGAGGGACAAATGCACTTTTAAGGATGGCTAATAGGCTTGGGATAGCCTGACCTAACGAGATCACTATCAGTGTGTTTGTGAGTGTGCTTATTCATATCTAGAACACACTTAGACACATACATTGATACACTTTGTATTCATGACTGTTGCTGTTAGGTTAAAAGTAAATGATACACATAGGTGGTATATGCGGTTTTGTGAGGGAAATAAGATTATAAACAGACTAAGCTGTTACCACACTACATATTGAACCATGGTGTTTTTTCTTGTCTTAAGCATAAATCACACGAAATATTAGAGTTAGACTTAAAACAAGAAGAAAAAACAACAGTGTAAGAAAGATAAACTTAGTTCAAGATATGTTCTCTCAAAAAAAAGGTTTCACTTCATTTTGATGGTCCCTTTAAGACTTTCAATTGACTAAGTAAAGTTGCTCCTACATAAATGTCAATTAACTCTCATTACAGACTGATCTCATGAAATGGCGTATGTATGACACGCCAATTCGTATTTTCATTTTTGGCGTGCTATCAACACGCATAATCGCTTTTCAGCGTGTTTATCAACGCCTTTGACTTAACGTTATATTACTGTATTATGTATATATAAATATATGACCTACCCCAACCCCGTCCCTAAACCTACCCGTCACTGGGGTTAATACCATTTATGAGTCTTCTCCTACCATCCTAGGAAAAGAAATATCGCTCCACAGATGTAGATATAGATTTTGCTTCGTTTCGCTCGGACATTTAACGGCGTACACATACACGCGGAATCACTCGGACATTTAACGGCGTAGACATACACGCAAAAGATTTCGGCGTGGACATACACGCGGATAGCTCAATGCGTATAGATAACACGCCACTTGAATTGAAAGTGGCGTGTATGTTTACGCAAAGTCATGATGTCATGTTGCTCATTAGAGCATTTGGGGTCGTGTTTGGGTAAGTAGAATAAATTGACATCTAGTTGCAAAGTTACTTATAGTCACTAGAATGTCTGTTGAGGATCATACAAATAAAATGTTAGCAGATATTTAGCAAACAGTTTACTAATAACTGAGAGTTAGTTGATATGTAGTTGCAATATTACTTATAGTCAAGTTTGAAATTTGCATACGAACGTTTTCACACACAAATTTGTTCTTGCAAATGGCATATGCTGATTTTACACACAAATTGTATGTTACATATGCACAGTTTGTGAATGAGACCCAAATATTATTTTTTGCAACGTAGTGTATATGTGTGTCATAATCCTGGATGGAATTCCCTTATCAGTGAGATGGTGTGTGAAGTCGGCTCTCTGTAATCCTAATCCAGATTCCACGTCAGAACCCGCAATGTGTCCCCCATGTCGTAACTCTGTGTTGACAGCCAGGATTACCTCCTCTTTATTCCTCCTGCTGATCGAGAATTCCATCAGCAGCTCACCTGTCACGTGTATAAACACACACACACACACACAATGAGATTTTATATTTAGTGGTGCACATAACTGGTGTGCCGGTGCGCATGCGTGGAAAAAATAGACAATGCTTAGCAGAAAACGAATCGGTTACCTAACGTAACCTCGGTTCTCTCTAGATGAGGGAACGAGTATTGCGTAATCTAGCTTACGCTACGGGAAAGATTAATCTTTTCTGAGAAATTGAAGCCCAAAAATTATCCTATAATTTTGTATCCATTGTCAACGCAGTTCAGCTGCAGCAGACCATGAGCGGGCTAGCTAGCAGCTCATTGGTTCGCTCACAGAGAACTGCTTAAGCCTATGAGGAGACGCGAATGAACTCTCGGCCAATGAGAGTCTGACATGCTCTCATTGCGTCAGAGCCCGCCGAAACGGGCGTGGTCAGAGAGTATAAATTCGCCTCTCAGGCTGTAAACACTAGTTTTCATAGAATGAAGCGAGAACGCTAGTAGCACAAGCACGGCCAGGAACGCAATACTCGTTCCCTCATCTAGAGAGAACCGAGGTTACGTTAGGTAACCGATTCGTTCTCTTACGAGAGGTTCTCTAGTATTGCGTAAGCTAGCTTACGCTACGGGAACACCTGGTCAACGCCGTGCGTGCTAAGCATCCACTATGAGTCCCAGGGGAGACCCCGGGGAACCCTTATGAGTGGGAATAAATATATGTACCTGTGACAAAGGCCAGCAGAACGGGCCGGAGATTATGTAGTACATAAGCACATGATAGAGAGGGACAGAGCGAAACCGGTCTGAGTGAATAATTCCCTATAGTGCAGCTCAACCAGAAGAGCTGTAACCTACTAGACTGCTAGTAGTTTAGCCTGCAAGGCGGGAACTTCCAGATTGTAAAATCTGACAAAAGTGGAGGGGGAAGCCCATCCCGCTGCCACACAAATGTCATGAATGGAAATTCCGCTGGACCATGCCCACGATGAGGCCATGCCTCTAGTGGAATGAGCCCTGATGCCCAGAGGGCATGGCAGGTCTTTTGATGCGTATGCGGCTGCAATGGCATCAACTATCCATCTGGATAGAGTCTGTTTCGAGGCGGCCAACCCCTTGGTGCGCCCACCGAACGAAACGAAAAGCTGCTCAGATCGTCTGACCGGAGCAGTGCGAGTAATGTATAATCTCAGGGCCCTGACCGGACACAGGAGATTAGAGTCAGATTCGCTATCGGAAGCAGGCAGAGCCGATAGGGAAATAACTTGTGCCCTGAACGGGGTAGCAATCGCTTTTGGGACATAACCATGTCTAGGTTTGAGAACGACTAAGGAGTCATTGGGCCCAAACTCGAGACAGGAAGCGCTACTGGACAGCGTGTGAAGGTCTCCCACACGTTTTACTGACGCGAGCGCGAGCAGAAAAACGGTTTTGAGCGAAAGGTATTTGAGGTCCACGGTGTTTAGCGGTTCGAATGGGGGGGCTTTCATAGCTTCAAGAACTATGGAAAGGTCCCAAATCGCCACCGAAGGGGGGCGCGGGGGGTTCATCCTTCTAGCTCCCCTGAGGAAGCGGATGACCAAGCCCTCTTTGCCCAGTGACTGGCTGCGCCGGGGTTCAACGAACGCTGCGACGGCTGCCACATACACCTTGAGAGTGGACGGGGACCTGCCCTTGTCCAACATCTCTTGGAGAAAAACTAGCAAGGAAGCAAGGAAGGGACCTCGCATGACCGTGGGTCCAAATTTCTGTCGGTGCACCATTTAGAGAACACAGACCATTTAGACGCATAGAGCCTTCTAGTAGAAGCCGCCCTAGCCTGCGTGATCGTGTTTAACACTCCCTCTGGCAAAGCGACGGGTAGTCGTTGATCACCCACGCATGTAGCGCCCAGCGCTCTGGGTGGGGATGCCAGATCGTGCCGCGAGCTTGGGAGAGGAGATCTGCTCTGACTGGAATGGGCCACGGGGCTGTCTGTGACAGCTGAGTGAGCTCCGGAAACCAAGTCTGACCCTCCCAACGCGGGGCTATGAGGAGCACAGAGTGGCGTGTTTCCCTGATTCTCTGAAGCACCTGTGGTAGCAGAGAAACCGGAGGGAATGCATAAAGCGGGTGGCTGGGCCAGGTCTGGGCTAGCGCGTCCTTGCTCTTTGAGAAAAATATTGGGCAGTGGGTGTTCTCTTCTGAGGCGAAGAGGTCCACCTCTGCTCTGCCGAATATTCGCCACAGCTTTTGGACTGTAAGAGGGTGCAGGGACCATTCCCCGGGGGGAATGGGGTTCCTGGACAGACTGTCTGGACCGTCGTTCAGATGACCCGGCACGTGCGTCGCTCTGAGCGAGAGCAGGTGACACTGAGACCAAGCTAAGATGCGTTCTGTCAGCTGGAAGAGATTCCTGGATCTGACTCCGCCCTGACGGTTTAGATAGGAGACCACGGCTATATTGTCCGAACGGATCAGCATGTGGTGACCGTGAATGCGCGGAAGAAAGCGCGTAAGCGCGTTCTCGACCGCCAGCATCTCCAAACAGTTTATGTGGAGGAGACTCTCCTGAGCTGACCAGGGGCCGAAGGCCGGTGAGCCCTCGCAGACCGCACCCCAACCCGTGTTGGATGCGTCTGTCGAGAGGACTTTTCGACGAGAAAAGGTCCCCATGGAAACCCCCCGCTGAAACCATTCTGCCACGGTCCATGGCTGCAGAGCTGTGATACAGGTCTGCGTTACCTTTATCAGCTGGCGGCCCGTGGTCCACGCGCGGTGAGACACACGGCTCTTCAACCAGAGCTGAAGCGGGCGCATGCGCAGTAACCCCAGCTGGAGCACCGCGGAGGCTGAGGCCATGTAACCCAACGCCTTCTGAAAAGTTTTCAGAGGTGTGAGTCTGTTCATCTGAAAAGATGCGGCGAGACGCTGAATACGGCGCGCGCGCTGTGTTGACAGACGAGCCGTCATCGTGACCGAGTCTAGCTCTATACCCAAGAAGGATATAGTCTGACTGGGTTGTAGTGCGCTCTTTGTCCAGTTGACAGAGAGGCCCAAAGCTTTCAGATGGTCGAGGAGAACTGCACGATGAGACAGTAGCTCTCTCTGTGATTGTGCCAAAATCAGCCAGTCGTCCAAATAGTTCAGTATTTGCAGCCCCTGACTCCGCAGGGGGGCGAGCACCGCATCCATGCACTTCGTGAACGTGCGGGGTGCTAGGGATAAGCCGAACGGGAGGACGGTGTATTGATAAACCTGGCCTTCGAAGGCGAAACGTAAGAATGGCCTGTGAAGGGGATTTATCTGAATCTGAAAGTAAGCATCTTTCAGATCTAGTGAAATGAACCAGTCCCCCTGGCGCACGTGCGCGAGGAGTTTTCTGATAGTGAGCATTTTGAACGGTCTCTTCATGAGAACTTTGTTCAGAAATCTGAGGTCTAAGATTGGTCTGAGGCCGCCGTATTTCTTTGGAACCAGAAAATAACGGCCGTAAAACCCTGACTCGCTCATAGATAGAGGAACTCTCTCTATAGCCCTTTTGCACAATAGTTTTGCTATCTCTGAACGGATCTCTCACTGCTTCTGGGGTCACAATAGTTTCTAGCCGCGCTCGGAAACGTGGAGGGCGGCGGTGAAACTGTAAGCGATAGCCTAGCCTTATTGTGTTTAGCACCCACTGGGAAATTCCCGGAATAGCTTCCCACGCTTTGAAGCGTAACGCTAAGGGGTGAATGGCTACATGGTCCCCGTTGCTGCACATAGCGGGCTGCGCTGGCGCGCTCATAGTGTTTATGACAGCGGGACTTACACTCAGAGAGGAGTTTAAGGGCCGTGTAACAGAGTGAGCAGAGGTGGGATGCGCACACGGGCTCGTGGGCGCGCTTATGCACTCTGAAACTCGAGCGGGTTGGAACCGCTTTATGAGAGTGGGCTCTGTGAGACACACGGGAACTGAAATGCTTTTGTGTATGAGTGAACACAGTGTTGTGGGCACATTTTCTACCAATGAGGCTTTATGCTCTTTTTGAGATTTCTCTGGGTCTCCGTGAAAACGGCGTTTGTGCTCATGCAAGTGGGAAAGGGGACCGGCTTGGTAATGGCGGGGTACACTGCTGTAGTAGCCGCGTGAGCGGGGACTAACAGAGGGCGAAACTTTGACGGCGGTCCGGCCGCGGCGGGAGAGCGTTGTCTTTTCCTCAGCTGTGCTAGGCAGACTTCGAGTGATCAGGTTTCAGCGTGATCCTGGGCCGAGGCCCCCGGGGAGGCGGCGGTCTGTGGCGGCTGTCAGAGCGAGAATGAGGGCGGCCGCCCTGGCGTCGCTGAGAAGTCTGACTATGCTGAGCTGGGCGCTGGGGCGGGGCTCGTGCAGGAGGCTGGTCACGTGAGCGGCCTGCAGAGGAGCTAGCGCGACGAGGCAGAAAAAGATTCATGGCCTGGGAGGCTTTCTGCACTTCGGAGAAACGGTCAACGATACCCGTGACAGCAGATCCGAAGAGGCCGGATGGAGAGAGCGGGGCGTTGAGAAAGGCGGCGCGCTCAGAATCTCCAATGTCGGCGAGTGTGAGCCACAAATGTCTTTCAGACACACAAATGGCGGCCATGCATTTCCCCAGGGCTTGAGCAGCAGATTTTGTAGCGCGAAGGGCAATGTCCGTGGCGCTCCTCAAATCCGCGACTGAGGGGGGATTTTTTCCGCTCTCGTCCCATTCACAAAGTAAATCGCCCTGTAGAATCTGAAGGACGGACATGGAGTGTAGTGCAGAGGCTGCTTGGCCGGCGGCTGAGTAAGCGCGGGCGTGAAAGCTCGAAGTCGCTCTGCAGGCTTTAGAGGGAAGCACAGGTGATGAGCGCCATCTCGTGGAAGGCGGGCATAAATGTGCGGCGACCAGGTCCTCTACAGGGGGAATGGAGAGATAGCCCTTTTCTGCGGCTCCGTCCACAACGCGAAGCGGGGCGGAAGAGTCAGAGCGAGTTCTGGCAGAGAGCGGGGCATTCCATGACTTCGTGAGTTCCGCGTGCAGTTCAGGCAGGAAGAGCGCGGCCCGTTTAGTGACGGGAGTCGAGCGCTGGCGGAAGTAGCTGCCGTCCATACGGTTGATGGTCTGCTCGGGGGGAGGGGACCAATCGAGCCGGAGGCGTTCGACGGCCCGTGAGAGGAGGCGCACTAATTCCTCCTAAATTCCAGCGCGGGTCCCAGAGGATTCTCGGGCCGAGGAGGCGTGAGAACCGGACCATTCCTCACTGTCTGAAGCGAGAAGCGAACAGGTTTCCTTGATGTCCGCGGCGTCATCGGAGGCGACAGAGCGGCCACTCGGCGGCAACTGTACGTCCGGAAGCGGCGGAGAAGGAGAGCGGGAGGCGACAGGCTCCGGCGGGATGAACGCTTCCAGCTGGGGTTCCGGCGGCCTCTGAGAGCGGCGTTTCTTCTTCCGCGGCGAAGTCAGAGGCGGCGCGGAAGCAACTTTAGTGGCCTGAAGTCGAGCCCGCAGGGTCGACAACGGCATCTCCTCGCAGAGAACGCAGCCGCCATCGGCGAGGGCGAGCTCGGCGTGCTCCAATCCGAGGCAGAGAGCGCAGATGACGTGGCGGTCTCCAGTCTCGAGGGGAGCGCGGCAAGAACCGCAGGAAGATTTACGAGACATCTTTACAAAGACGCTCGGCTCTTTTAGATACAATACAATACAGGAAGCTTTTTCGTAAAAAGGATACAAATCCGTCGGATGGCGCTAGCTCGCAGGACGGCTGAAGGTGGCGAAGACGGCCGGCTTCCTCAGTCTCCCAGATGCTCGCTAGAGTTGCCTTTTTCTGACGACGGCGGCTTCTCTCAGGATCAGCAGATGCGTGTAGCCTCGCTGAAGAGATGAAAATCAGTGTTTACAGCCTGAGAGGCGAATTTATACTCTCTGACCACGCCCGTTTCGGCGGGCTCTGACGCAATGAGAGCATGTCAGACTCTCATTGGCCGAGAGTTCATTCGCGTCTCCTCATAGGCTTAAGCAGTTCTCTGTGAGCGAACCAATGAGCTGCTAGCTAGCCCGCTCATGGTCTGCTGCAGCTGAACTGCGTTGACAAAGGATACAAAATTATAGGATAATTTTTTGGCTTCAATTTCTCAGAAAAGATTAATCTTTCCCGTAGCGTAAGCTAGCTTACGCAATACGAGAGAACCTCTCGTAAGAGAACAAAGCGCTTTTGAGTAAATTTTTCTTACTGGAGTAGGTTTTTTCTCCATCTCTGCCTCTGGTAAGATATCGTGATGATAAGTCTGTTCATTAATTATTAGGAGTGCAACGGATCGCAGTTGATCCATAATCCGTACGGACCAGGCCCCACAGTTCGGCAAGCATGTGATTTCGTGGATTAACTGCTAAGTTTAACCATCATAGAGTGAAATTTTATCATTTGGACTTGCCAATTTACACATTCAAACGATTTTAAATGCGGTAGAAGAGGCGAAAATTGGGACTCGCACGCTGTTATCTGTGCGCAGCCTCACACACCAAACGCGTGCGCACACAGAGAGAGAGAGAGAGAGAGGCGTGTTTCATACAGCACTTGAACACCGAATTGAAGAGACACATACACACCAAAATTATATCAAAATATCTGAGTATTCTCTCAGTAATGTCATAAGTGAACAGTTGAGAAAGACACCGGATGCGTGTCAGTATATTCGATCGGTGCATTCGGTCTTAAAAGTGACAGCAGCCTAATATTCCTGCTGTTGGCGGTGTCATTTATGTTAATAAAAAAAAAAAACATCATCCTCATCATCAACCATGTTCAAGAGAAAAGAAGATACATTTAGGAGTAAAGTGATGACGACAGCTTGTAGGATAAGTGTGCCACATAAAGTGTGAGCACCAAGCAGCATCTCCAGGTGCTGCCTTGAGAACCAGACCAAAAAAAGTTATGTACCCCATATTATATTGTTAGTAGGTGCAATTCATTATTAGTGAATCTTGTTAAGTACTTTTCATCATTTGTAAATGCTGTCGAACATTCTGCTAAAAGATGCCAAAAGTGGTATTTGTGTAACCTCAACATGTAACCTCCCCTGACCTGACTTATTTTATATAAACCGGGTTACGGAACTTATTTTTTTCTTCCCACAGCGTGGCTGAAGTTACCAAAGTCTTCTATGTGAACTCTGACTATATCTCAAGTAATAGATCAGTCACTGTGGGTCTGAATGAGTCTCTTTGTCTCCCTGTGCAGCTACGACCGGAAACACACGCACGTACGCATGTACGTACAGCATTCTGCGTAAGTTTTGCGTAAGTATACGCAGGCCACCCATCATTGGTATGGTCACGCTGTTGTTTTAGGACTGAATCGTCAGCAAACGCCCAACTGTCTTTGGGAAGGAAATCAGAACGCAGCACTCTAGAAATAAAATCATCCCAGAGTGAGTCTCAGTACCGTCTCACTCTTGCTTACTTTTCATTTGCCTGTCCTCATCTCCTGCTCTCTCTCTCTCTCTCTCTCTTCTCAAGATATACCCATAGGAGGTATGAAGACAATGCTGACTCTCACACTCCCTTCAGCCCAGAACACTAGAGGCAATAAACTTTTCATTTGACATCTGTGTTTCTGTCTCTACTTTTTTTTTCAAAATCTCTCATTTTTCATTTGCGCTTGTGTCAAACTTGCTGCTGTCACAGCGTGACTTTGTAAATTGTGCAGTGGCCGTGATCAGCATGCCACCATTGTGAGTATGTATGTGCGTATTTGTGCAGTCTGCTAGTTTAGACTGCTATCATCAAGGGAACTGTGAATAAAATCCATAACTTTCATTGACATTTCTGTGGTGGAACCAGGAAGCTCTGGATTTCCACAGTGAAAAGAAGCATTGAATGATAAACACTATCGGACTGACCCAAGATCAGGGCATTTACATAGATACTTTTTTGTATTCAAAACATTTACATACAAAGACGCTCAGATAGCTCTCAAAAACGTGACGGCTCATGAAAGTAAACGTTTGTTGTTTTGTTTGGCATGATTTTAATAAAGTTGTAAATACCTGGAGAAAGCCAGTACATTTTAATTGGCATATACTGTACTGTACTGTATAAAAGAATCTTAACATTGACGAAGCGTAACATTAAATATACATACTCATTTACACAAAAACTCATCTAAAATAAACAGATAACAATAATGTAAGTAAATATTTTAATAGGTTATGACACCTGTGATGTTATGCTTTATCTATGGTGCATTGGATGGAGCAGTCCCACTGCCTAACATGTGCTGAATGGTCGGTTGAGCAATAAGATCGCAGCACATCTCAATTCTCACAAAGATGCGTTTTGTGTCCTCGTATCCTTCCGAGTTTGTTCTTTCAAGGTAGCCTGGCAGACCGGTCTAAGCGACAACGCAAGTCCGTTCTTTGAATTGAGAAACAGCCATTGTTTAATTGTTCTGAGAAAGTTAGAAAAACATTCAATTTTCTCTCATAATTGATGAACTGTTTGTGTACAGAACTTTGGCGTGGAATGAAAATTCACTCCATTTTGTAAATAGATCTTATTGTGAAAAAATCATCCATGTATATATATTTTTTGACCTGATAATGTTTAATCAAAATGTCATAACTTGGTCTTCCAGTGAAAACAACACACTACTCCAATCATTTAGACTGCTTAAACCCGCCCTCCACAATCGACTGCAAGCTTGGATTCATTTGTGTCCAAAGACTATAGGCTACATCTCAAAATCCAATCAACAACTGATGGATACAGCCACATTTTCTCTTTTTTGATAATCTGTCACACTCGGATGTAAATAACAATATGGAGAAAAAGATCCATCACTGTTTCAGTTTCACTGTGACTTTTAGCAGACAAATGTATTTAGCTACAATGTGCATGTGGTAATATATTTATTTTTTGTGTCTGTCACTAACCCCTTTCAAAAGCTGCTGAGAACAGGTGTAGCCTTCTGTCCTTTCAGCCCCAGAATGTGCTACGACTCCACAAAGTAATACCCAGACTAAAAATGAATTTAATTTGCACCTGCGTCACTTCCGCTATAACATTTTCAGGGTGTTTCTTATCGGTTCTTTCTGGCATTTATGAAAAGGTCAGAGAAGAATACGCTCTGTAGACTGCAAGACTGTTCTGTACAAGCCCAAATCGCAGCTTTACTCCCCGGCTTTGTATCGCCGCATCCTGAAACATTTAACTAACGTTGGACCATTTCAATGCACAATGGAACATGGCTGTTTAAGAGTAGATTGGTGGAGAATGTGAGTGTGTGCTGCTAGTTTTCATGTTCCATATACATGAAAGACATAAACTAGCCTCCATAACAACAAATATACAATCTGGACAATTTCCACAACATCTGCTGCACTTTTATTCATTAGTGTAAATGTGTGTGTGTGTGTGTGTCAATGGGGTCTCACTGACTTCATTCTGTGGGGCTTTGTGAACTTGTGAGTCATAATTCTGACGATGAGTGTCTTTCCACCGGAACAAACGACACAAGGAACAAAAAGAACAGAGCAGTCCTCCTTTATTCTATTCCTAGTTCTTACACAAAAGCACAAACACAAACAGAACGATTCTGCATACAACAGTTTTTTTGACAACTTTGTTCCATCTAAACCTTTGTCTCCCTTACAGTTCAGATATAAAATCATCTTTGTGGGCTGAAATATAATGTTTAATGTGTGGTGATCTCTTTTAACTTTTAACACCAACACAACTGAGACGTTCAAGATATATGGGTCTGTGATTTTGTATCTCTTTTGCACTGCATATAGCATGCTTGCATTTGAAGAGTGATAGTCTTGTTCTAGAATATTCTTCTTGACAAACAGATTAAACATTTATCACTTTCATTTCCAATTCACAAATATGCCAGGCCAAATATTACGACTTGCCATTTACACATGCTAACAGCACATCTAGGTCAGGTTAATGCAAAAGCATGAGAATATTTTTACTGTAACCACTGATGGAGGTTGTCCTAAATAACGGATGGTAATAGCATATGTTCCATGGACTAAGTCTCTTAATAATCATAACAGAGTCTGTGAATCTTATTTGACTACTAAAGTAAAATAAATCTTTGTTTTGAATGTAGGTTAGCAGTCTGTATTAAATGTGATGGCATGAAAAGACCATGTATTGTTAAATATTGTCAAGAAACTTCTTTAAGGGTGCTTTCACAATGGCAGTTTAGTCCGAAACCAAGCATGGTTTGCATGAAAAATTGATAATGTGAAAGCTGTCATACGGATCCGGGAGTGCACTGGGGAAATCATGCCGAGACTACATGTAGGAGATGGTCTGAGTTCGGTTGCACTGGAACTGTGGTGCGATTTGCATTAATGTGAGTTTGCAAGCAGCAGAAGCTGCCTTCATGCGGAGCACATAAAGTAGATGGAAGTGTTGTTCACTCTGCAGCACAAATAATACCAACTTAATAATAAAAACAACAACTCAATACATTGACCCACGTTCTGTTTACTATCATGAGCCATGCACCTTTGTTATGATGAATTAAAATGCATTAAGATGAATGCAAATGCACCAGGGTTCAATAGAATCAAGTGAGTGTGAAACCAGACCAACACTGCAGGGGGCACCGGGAACAATCAGAGTTTTGTATTTTAATATTTTTAAATGTAATTTATTCCTGTGCTGGCAAAACTGATTTTTTTTCCAGTTTTCAGTGTCACATGATCCTTCAGAAATCATTCTAATATGCTTATCTGATGCTCAAAAGCATTTCTTATTATTATCAATGTTAAAAACGGCTGAGCAGCTTAATATTTTGTAGAAACTGTGATGCATTTTTTCCCCAGGATTTGTTAATAAGTAAACGGTAAAAAGAACTGCATTTTTTTTATATATATTAAAAATGCCTTTACTCTCACTTTTGATTAATTAAATGCATCCTTGCTGAATAAAATTAATTTTAAAAAATCTTCAAACTTTTGAACGGTAGTGTATAAAGTAAACAATATGAATAGTTGTTTTTGTATAATAGTATAATAACAATTTTCCGATAGCAGATTATAACTAGGGGTGCAACAAATTATTATTTTGATAATCAATTATTCTAATGGTTATTAGATTGAATAATTGACTAATTGTTGATTAATCAATAGGTTTTGATCTATTATTCAGCTTTTGCAGTTTGTAAAACAATTAGTCCTATTTTAACTAAGTAAAACAAGGAAATCACTTCAGTGTTGGCAGGTTTTAAGTTGGCAGCCCTGCATGTGAAAGCATTTTTTTTTTTCGTTATGTGAAAGGCGCACTATGTAATTTTTCGCCACTAGAGGTCGCTTATTCAAATCAAAGGCGAAGCTTGATGACGCCTTGATTTCGCGGAATCATGGGAATTGTTGTCTTCACCTCTACAGCCGGTGGCAAATACGACAGGACTCGTGCAGAAATCATATTCATGGATGACCGGTAATGTAAAGATTTATTGACGTTACGAAAGCTGTTTGAGCGATTGCTAATGAGAGACAAATGCGACACACGGCTCGAGAGCAGTGGAGCTTTTATTATGCCGCTTCCGCTTATTCCGGTCATGCGTATGTGAGGTAACGCAGTGCTGTTTTATCATATTAGATACATTTGAGTGTGTTGAAAGTTGTTATAATCAAGAAAGTTGCTACTCTGTGCGTTCGCTCTGCGGCTACTATATGAGACACTTGTTGCACACTGCAGTGAGCTAGATCGATATTAGGCATGGTAAATATGGTACTCGCCAGTTGCTCACCTGTCTAATAATAAATCACATATAAAGCGTCTTTGGTGTTTAATAATAAATCACATAATATATTAAAGCGTCTTTGGTGTTTCCATGGTTTCTACAAAATAAAACCGTAAATCGAGGGTAATTAAACCGGAAATCGAGGGTAACGCGGGTATGATGTCATTGATAGGCGACGCACGGACACGGTCCGTGTCCTGGTTAAAACTGTTTAAATCCAGAGAAATAAGCATTCTTATAAACATTGTAAGTAAACAAATCAACCAAATATATAACATTGTTCTAGTGGTTTTTGGATATTTTGATCCACAAATCTTACATAAGTGTGCCTTTAACCTCTTAAAGGTCCCGTTCTTCGCGATTCCATTTTTCAAACTTTAATTAGTGTTTAATGTTGCTGTTAGAGCATAAATAATACCTGTAAAATTATAAATCTCAAAGTTCAATGCCTAGCGAGATATTTTATTTAACAGAAGTCCCATTTCAAAGCCTACAGCGAACGGCCGGTTTGGACTACATCCCTCTACTTCCTTTTTTAATGACGTAACTAGAATAGTTTTTTGACTCATCTCCGCCCACAGGAATACACAAAAAAAGGGGCGTGGTCTTGTTGCGCTCCCATGGAGAAGAAGCACTTCAGCTGCGCATGCATCTCCAATTTATGGTAAGAGGCGTGACCTTTCCGGGCAACGTGCGATAAGCTACTGTCGAATCACAACACAGGAACCGCTGGCACAATCAGAACTCGTTACGTATTTCTGAAGGAGGGACTTCATAGAAGTCATCAGGCCGTTTTTTGGACAGTGAAAACAGCGGTATACAGATATTAGTAAATTGTGTGAAAAATACTGTGTTTTTTTTACACGCGAAACATGAACACATGTTATATTGCACACTGTAAACACAATCAAAGCTTCAAAAAAACATGAAGAACGGGACCTTTAAGTGTCACCGGCCCACTGATGGGCCCAAATCCATTACATTTTTAAAACAGTAATATCCTATACTAAACCTAAACTAATCTTGACAAACTATATATCATTTGAAAGCTTACAATCTCTAGTTTCTATTTTCAAAATAAATTACAGAGGAGCCGTAATTTATCAATTTGCAACAATAATATTTTCATACTCCCAAGGCATGTTTAGACCTTTATTTTGAAATAGTGATGAACATGCAAAATCATGAAAGAAGGGTAGAAACCTCAGTTTGTTTTCATGCCAAGAGTTCAAAAGATAGCATCCATTCAATTATTTTAGAAAAAAAGGTCTGAATTTTTTATAAATATAAAGAATTTTTTTTTAGATTCACCATTTGTGATGTGGCAGCAAACTATAACGCACATAATTGTTCTTTTTATGTGTTTCTTAGAGGTTGAATTCATATCAAAATCTGCCAAACTTCTCATACTACTTCTGAATAGGATGTCTACTTCATAAATTGTTTGAAAATTGTGTAAATAATGGTTCAGATCACTCAAAACACATATGGAAATGGAGGCGCCCTTATATGGGCAGTAATGAAGTCTGGTTGTCATCTAGTGAAAAAGTTTGGTACTGCGTCCAAACAAAATCTTACTGAAAGCTAATTTTTTGAGATATCAACCTATAATTTGAAACGCGACTTGTTCAGATTTTTGGCTTTGATTTTTTTTGTGCAGTTTTAGAGTCGCCAAAAAATAAGAATGAATTAGTAGCCTATCTAATTAAATCATATTGAGAGTTTTTGAACCAATAGCAGCCATTCCTGATTCAGGTAACAAACCATTGAAAATGTCTTCTATCTTTCAACAAATTCAGCATACTGAACAAACTGCATTCCCTTGCAAGCTTTTGTTGTGTGCATCAAATAACTGGCAACTACAGTCTATGGGCAGAAATAATTTAATCTTATTTACAGCACCCTCACAACTAGTGAGACAGACCCTGTTAGATCACTGTACAGCCTCGTACACATTTATGACAATATTTGGATTCTGTATTGAGCACGTTTTGGGATTAAGTGGCCCTACACAGAGTTATCCTGTGAATCTGCGCAGTCAAGTATGTGAGGGGAGAAAGTGAAATATTTCAGGTTAGATGCAGATCTGTCTGTGGCTTTCTCATAGAGCTACAAAGACAAGAAGTGGAATAAATATCCTCTTACTGACACACACATACACACACACACACACACACACACACACAAATGCACGTCACTAGGAACACGGTGCCTTGTTACACAAGCCCCCACTGGAAACAGGATGCTGCCTTATCACACACATAGACTCAATGAGTAAACACACTCACCAACAAATTTAGAAGTCTGTATCTAAACCCTGTCACCACGTTTGAGAGTGTGTGTGTGTGTGTGTGTGTGTGTGTCAACGAATGTGTTAAAAGTTAACACAGAGAGCTGTTATTCACAGAATGAATCAGCAGAGAGGAAAAAGGAGAAGGAAACGTTGTGGTTGAGCACGCACATACACGTTAAAGCACTCGCTCACATATATATGTGCACACACACACACACACACACACAGACACACACACACACACACGCTCGTGCACAAAAATAGCTCAGTCAGCGTAAACAACACATTTCATTCATGAAAAGCAGCTCAGTCTCCGCCCATACATGGTCTGTCATCAGAGTCATGTGACCTTAAACCGCACAAAGCAGAAACAGAGAGACATATACCCTGAAAGGGAAAGGAGTGAGAAGAAAAGAAGGAAAGGGAAACAGAAAGACAGAGAGAGAGAGAAAATAGAGTAAGAGAGATGAGGATGTTAACGGTTCTCTCGTCATCACTAGTTCCAGTTCCTTGGTTGGTGAAAGTAGGAAACACCACAAACGTCACGTGGACAGAGTTCACTTTCCATTGTGCGCAACCCACCCCCTCACACACGCTAATACACACACACTCACCCATACAAATTTGGCAACTGTACACTAGAGTCACCAGCTGCCTTTCTCTCCACCCACGAATTTCACCATTGCAACAAACAACTTTCCATGTTTCGCACAAACACTTAGACAATTACAGCATGACAGCTGCATCCATGATGGGCTGAACATCACAAAAGGCTGTGTTTGTGTGTGAGACAGAGAGAGAGATTCATAATTTCTGTCAGATGGAGCATTGTTTCTTTGGTCTATATTCAGTTCTAAGTTTATTTTTGTGACGGGAACTAAAGGCATTTATTTTGGGGTAGTTGACGCATAATACACCCATCGACTTTTTTCTATATCAAAATGACGATTTCTATATCAAGTCAGAGTAATGGGGAAGTCAGTGCATATTTTAGGTCCTGTGACAATTTATTTGAAGTTGGTGCCCATTTTTAGTTACTTTTTTCCTTCACCTTCAATTTCAAATGGTCACATGATGTAACAAAATAATTGTTTTACTATGCAACTGTATATATACACTTATTTTTTACATACTAACATATACTTCACTTGACATCTACAGTACATGTGCTTCTCATTGTTTGTGATGCAACTCCCCAGACAGGGGTGTCTGTGTTTGAGTGAAACAGAGATATTTCAGTTCCATTGTAACTTGTGACAGAGACTGAAAATGCGTAGGTAACCTGCAGATGCGTGGGTGTGTCATCGGAGACTCATGACCGACCACTTCCCCTTTCTACAGGTATACAGGACACTGGTCACATGGTGGGAGGAGAGTCAGGCGGTCAAACAGACTGAGGTAGGCTACGTGTGACATCCATAAAAGGACATCTAATTGGGATTAGAAAGCACACAGACACAATCATGATTGTTTATCTAATTGTCAATGCATAATTATAATTATCGAACAGCCTCAAATGGTTAGGTTCCAAAACGTTGTGTTTCTCTGGATAAATAATGTCTTATAACATACCAGTCAGTCAAAAATAACCATTGGATGACATCTTGAAAATAATCTAAGTACACACAAGCACTAACAGCATGCTAAATTTGGGGGGAGAATCATTATGCACGTATGTAAATGAGGTTGAAAAATAGATGTCCTAGTATTGTGACAATTTAAACAGGGCTGCACTTTGTAAACAAGTCCATGCTATTGCATAAATCACAGTTTTGTAATTAGACTGTTTCTCTAACAGCCCTTGTGTTTTACCAACATACACACATATGCACACACGCAAACATTCGCGCTCACAAACACACAGAGCGGCGTTTTGGGCAGCCGTGCGTAGGAGACCTTTGCGTGTTTGGTGCGGAACCGGGCTGTTGAAGGCCTGAGTTGTCATGGCGATGATAGTTTGATTCACCATGGCGACTAATGAGTGAAAGAGAAATGGAAAGACAGACATGAGCAAGGGAGATAGCATCATAGGAAAAGAGCGAGAGAGATCCAACTTAAGCATCATCCACCTAATGGTTAGATGAAACCTGCCAACGCTGGCTAAATAAAACTGTAAATATGAAGATGATTCAAATGGTGTGAAAACAGTGAGAAAATCAAAACAGAAAAAAAAGTGCTTGATTGCTCAGATTTTTTACACTTAATTGAATTCAGCTGTCCACAGCCATGAACAATGAATTGTTTCTATCTTCTCCAGTGACACAAGTATATATTGTATAGTATGCATGCATAGTGTGCACAGTATGCAAATTTCTCTTTATGCATAAATACCTCAGGTGACCACGTTTGCCAAAATACATACTGCATAATACTGTATACTTTGTGCACCTCATACTTTGACCTTCCATTGCCAGTTTGACTGATCAGTAGTAATAATAGTAAGTAATAGCTCATGGGGACGCAGGTTCCCCGGCTCATGAGTCTGACCTGGGTCATCATGTCCCGATACTATTTTCTTTCTCTCACCCCTACTTTCCTGTCTACACCGCAATTTACTATAAAATGAAGACAAAGCCTAAAGAATAAAATTATTTTAATTAGATAATTACCTGATTTATTTTTTATTTTTATCTCGATGATAAGTGGGTGCCACCCAAATCCAATGTGACGAAGTCATGACAACAATGTAGTATTTTACTATTTGAAACAGGCCACAACAGGGCCTAACTAATGGTAGAGAGTCGGACTTGTAACCTGAAGTTCGTGGGTTCGAGTCTCAGTACCGGCAGGAAATGTAGGTGGGGGGAGTAAATTAACAGCACTCTCTTCCACTCTCATTACCCGCAACTGAGTTGAGCAAGTGTGTGTGTGTGTGTGTGTTCAATACGCACTTGGACGGGTGAAATGCAGAGCACAAATTCCGAGAATGGGACACCATACTTGGCTACACACGTCACGTCACTTAACGTTCTTGTAAAATGGTTACAGTTTCATTTACTATGTAAAAAAATACATCACTAAAGCATGGAAGCAAGGGCTTTGGGTACCATTTGGGGCAAAGACAAAAAGTAAGGTAGTATTTCATTCTGAACATAACCACAGTTACCCAATATCCTCTGTGAACTTCTTAGGGAGGTTAAAAGTCAAAGACAAGAGTGTGTAATAGTTTATTTCTAGCAGCATAGTAAGTTCTAAAAGGGAAGAACCCTTAATACATTCCTCACATTTTTAATTGGTGAAACAGCTCTGAAATACCAAGGTCTCTTTATCACTCCACTGCTCGCTCTCCAGAAAATATAAACAGATCCGCTCCATTTATTCTACTTGTAACAAACATTAGGTTCCTAATATGTCATCACTGGGGAAGGAACAGACCATGACTAGTTAGTCAGAATATAAACAGTGAGTAGCCAATTTTTAGAAAGAGCCTGATCCATCACAGTTGGTGATAGCTAGTTATGCTGTATATTGGAGATGACCTCATCCCTCTGTTACAAGTCCAAGCCGACTCATTTGAATCCGAAGTTTGAATGAAATACCATTCCAGTGGTAAAGGAACTCATTATCAATGGTGCGGTTGCTATGACCTAAGGCCTGATGGACATTCATAGTATTGTCTGGGTGATTTGAATACTGTTTTTGTTAATAGTGCAGATAGGGCTCTGTTGCGTAGGTTGTGGTTTGAGTGCAATGAGCACACCTCAGGCCATTTATTGAACATAAATAACTATGGAATCTATATTTGTCAATAACTATTTTTGTTTGCCTATTTATGGAATTGTGTTTCCATCTCAGATTAAAAAATAAAACAGGCAAATGTGAGAAAGTTTAAAAAAAATAGTCACAATGTATTTCTTTCTGTGATACAATACAGCCAAAATTGAGATATCATAATTACAAGAAATAAATGAGTAATTGTGGTATTTATGAGAAAGAAACACGCAAATGTGAGATCTAAAGTCACAATGAGAAATAAAATAACTTTGAGATAAAATATCACAATTTGACAGTCACAATGTGAGATATAAAAATATAAATATGACAAATAAAGTAAAATCTACAATATAAATTGTCTTAATTATGATCACAATTAAAATAAATAAAGTAGTAGTGAGAAAGTAGCAATTGTGAATGTCACATTTCTGAAAAGTGAGTTCTAAAGTCACATTTATGAAAAAAAGTCAATTATGAGACAAGACACAATTTGAGATTTTGAGAATTTGACAAATTAAAAATATAAGATTAAAAAGAGAAATGAGAAATGGGGCACAATGACCTTTTTTTTCTTTTTCTTTTTTTTTTACTTTGAGGTGAAAACATGCTTCCATAGTTATCAGCTTTGCTTAATGGAAGAAAAATAGGACTTCTGAGCAGATGAACAGATAAGTGGTTGGGTGGAGTTTGACAGTTGGACATGTGCACGCTCAACACCTCGTTTGAATTTTCCAGTATATACTACAGGTTCAGGTTAGTGGAATGCACCTGTTCAGCAGCTCCTGAAAGATCAATAGAAATGGCCATATTTATTCCATTTTCTTCTTCCCTTCTCTGATAACATATTATATTTGGTGCTGCATTGACCTAAAATGACAACAATCTATGCGTCTCTTTTCTTCACCCCTTTTTAACCTTTAAGCAGCACTGAGTGCATATGTGGGAAAAAGAGAGAGAGAGAGAGAATGAGAGAGAGAGCGAGAGCGTGTAACTAGATCGTTTTGGCTTCTTTTAAACTCTCCTCCATTTGGGAACTTCCATAACCATCAAAGTACTCCACTTGGGGAAAAAAAACAATCTACCCCTGCTTTTCCATTTACACACACACACACACACACACACACACACACACACACACACACACACACACACACACACACAATGTCACATTTTTAAGTCCAATACAAAATTACATTCACACAAAACATGATGTAACCGAATAGACAAGTAAATGTTAGTTAAACCATATAGGTAAATCCTACAGTGTTTCACTCTTGAGTCATCAAAATCTTTAATTCTTTAATTTCTGCATTCTAGCCTCAACGGCAGAGCTGTAAGGTATGACTTTGTCCTCTGCACCCTGTCTGGCCTTTAGCTATGCCCCCAACCACCTATATGGAGACAGATTTTCTGTGACCATTTAGCCCAGTATGTGACACTCCTAGCTGTAACTTTAACCACCCACGGGCTGCACACTCGGCTGGCCCACTGTGTTGAACTCATTCATCAGCCGCCAATCAAACATGACCCTGACCACAGTGACTGGCCAGCAGCGTCTACATTAACAAAACAGTCTGCAGGTACTTCTCTCTTCCCTCTCACTTTGTTCAAATTATTCATGAAACTACATTTTTATCGTTTTAATTCATTCTTAATGAAACCACTTTTTATCCCAGAAAATCAGAAGTTTAAGCTTGAGCATGAATACAAATTAAAGGCAAGGAATTCAAAGAAATAATTAGAGTGCAGACTGACTGTTGTAGGGTTGTAGGCAGTTCAATAGAAAGCCATACGTTTTCAGTCAATGAAAATCAGATAAAGTCTGCAGGGGAATACAAGAAAAAAGGAGTAAGGATGGAGTGAAAGTGAAGGAGTGTTGATAAAGGTGCTCATGCGAGATAGAGCAGCTCTTAGCTCTCTTATACCGTGTTCTAAACCACTGGAGCCAAATCACAGACAAAAGCCCCACTGTTTCAAACTTCCTGTCTGTGCGGGTATCAGAGCGCCCAGGTTATGTATGTATGTGTGTGTGTTTGTGTGTGAGAGTTACTCTTAAATGAAAAGACTTCAAAAAGATTTGACGTAAATTTCGTCAAGCCTACCTTATCTATAATTTAGATAAGCTGGGTTTGATGAGATTAACATCTATGGTTATAGTTTAACACCTCAGTCAGTTCTCTATAGGACGCCACCATGGGCACGTATTCATGGGCTGACCACAGGACAGGTGATATGATTTGTCCTCTCAGCCAAACAGGCCTGAGGGTTGTGTGCCAAGGATCCAATCAGGCTGCAGGCTGCTGAATCTCAGGCAATAAGAGATGAGTTTCACCCTGCGTCTGGCCTCAAACACCTTCAAGGACTAAACACGTCAGTCTGGCTGTAACTAGAAGTATGCCAACAATAGATTATTTACATGCACATTAGTGAGTGTGCCTCTGTTCAAAGAAAAGGGAACACTTTATAGTGCATAAACAGTCAAAAAAAAAGTATAGCCAAACTCGGGTGAAACTCATGACCCTTAATCAATTCAATACAAGTTCAAATCAAATTTGTCCCAATAAAAAAAATTCAAAGATGTGCAGAGTGAGCAGTAAATGTGTCACTACTAGCTGCAAGTTCTTTTATTATTATTTATTAGCTTTTTTTCTTTATTATAGAGGATAGTGAATATTTGACAGAAAAGTGGAGGAAAGGGGTTGGGCTCAATGTCCCATGTGCACAATAGCTCCTCAAATCTCACGAGCAATGCGCTTTAATAATTCTATTTACATTATAAAAGCAATTATGTCCTTGTAAGCAATTAAAAGTGCCTTATTTTGACTTAAATGGATACATTTGATAATTTAATGGGAATGTAAAATAGTAGCCATGCACTACTATTTGAGCTACAGGAATGTTAATGCACAATTTTTCATTAAACAATGTAGTTTGCCCTCATTTCACATGTATTACTTAGCTAAGTGCTTTGAATAAGTACTCAGTGTTGTAATGGAGTCAAATGGGGAAGTCCCTCTCACTTTAGAGTGAAGATCAGTTCGATTTATGCTTTAACTACTGTACTGCATACTTGGCGGCCATTCAGCTCTCTACTGATCCAGCACCGAAGAAACCATCGTATCACTAAACACAAACATCCGATAGATATGATACAATTATTATTTTTTTTTAAATCCCTTTTACCTAAATATGAAAGAGTTTTGTGTTTGGAAGTGTTTGCTAATAATACATAGTATTCTCTTTGTATTAGAGATCAAGAGGGCGATAAGCTAATGACGTTCCTTCTTGACATAGAAAGTCTAAAAGAGCCTTTTGGTTCCCAAAACCTCAAGCAATCACAAGACAGAAGAAGTATAGTGTGTTTGCATGTGTATCTTCCCACAAAACCTATCTCTGACGTTAAGTTGTCAGTCTTGTATGCAGTCATAAACTATCAAACTGTGGGCCATACAACTGACTGTCATATCAAAGCCAGATTGTGATTGTACCTACTTGATAAAACTGCAGTTCAATCTGAGGTGACATAAATTCATTAAACATGCAGAGCAGTATGTCAGGTGACATCAGGTATATTGACCTGGTCTTGACCTACTTTTATTGGCCCTGTAAAATCCGGAGATTTGCAGGTTTTTCTGTAATGTGGTTTACTGGTGAAAGCAGCCATGGTGGGGGGAACCGACATGGCAGAGTGACGCTTAATGCGATTATTTATTATACAAAAACGTCTCTGTCCAAACATTTAGATAAGACCATCCCCTTTCTACTCTAAAACCAGCACATCTGAATCATATCCTCTTAGAAACATACAAACACACATACACCCCCATACATTCACTCAACAGGCCTATAAATGCAACCATAAGAAATATTACACAAAACAGGCACACTTTGTAGCCATGTTGCCGAGTTAACTTTCCACCATTAAGTCAATGTGCTACTGTGATCTGTAACATGCTAGGGCTTGCTTAAGAATAATCTAGTTACATAATTCTGACATCATTAGACACAAAAAAATGGGTAGTGCAAAATTAATAATGACTTTTAAAAAAACTGAATATTTTGTAATATTTTAATATTTTAATAATACACACATTTTTTTGTTTAATGTGTGTATTATAGAGTCACAAATTCTCTTTACTTTAACTCTATTGTTTCATATTATTCTTGTCCATCATATAGCTTAGTATATTACTTACATTTATAAAAAGATTAAAAAATATATATTTGTCTTATATTTAAATATTAAAAGAAATATTTAAATAGATCAATTTGAATATAAAAAAGTAAATAAAGTAAAATAAATATCATAAATCCAATAACAGACACCAAAGGACTGATCTAAGGAAAGTTGTTTTTGAACCTTTGTAAACATCATTTTAGAGAAATTCCCAGCACAGAGGGGAAAATACAAGATAAGACATATAAATAAGGTTCAGGATATTAAATTCTGAGTTTCTCATTCACTTCAACACTATCTTGCTCTCATTTATACACTATGTACAAAAGTGCACAAACCACACATTAACTTAAAGCTTGAGTAAAAATCATGTTTTAGAATGTTTCAAAAGTTCAAAGGTCACCTCATCGCCCCCTTTCTACTAAGGTCAGAATAGTATATTTAACTGACATGAGAAGACAATCTGATATGACTCATTCAGATCCAAAATGCTTAAAAACAGGGCACAGCACACCCTATTCAAAAGAGCAAACAATGAAATGTATTTATATTTGTAAATGTATTTCAATTCAATTATATATATATAAAAAAAGTTTTGATCCAAACTAATTTAAAGACCAAATTGCATTATATTGTTCATAATTCTTGCATTGTTATATATGCCAGAATTTTAGGTTACATTGTTTGAAATCATTTTGTGACCTAACAAAAAAGATCATACTTTGGGCCCATTTATGTCAACCCTGATGCCTCTATTTTATAGAAATAGTTTTTTTTATAGATAGTTTTATGCAGCTACATCATTGGTACATCAAAGTTTGTAATATACTTTAATTAAAAATTCTCATTAGTATTGTAAGAAAACACTTGGTATTTTACTTGGTCAAAAACAGCTCTGTTTTCAGCACACCGTTTCAGTGCATATGACTTTAAATGATAATGAGCTTTGCTCACCCCGCCTCTCTGTTCTGTGTGTACACCGTTTGTAACACAATAACACAATAACCATAATGCGTTGTTCAGTATAAACGTGGGATTATGAATTATATTGAGAACATCATACATAGAAAACATGCCGTAATGTACCCTAAGTGTAAACCTTAGACGCATTCATTGTGAAGCGTGCAGCTAGCGATTTGCAAAGATTAATATAAATATTAATATAAAGTTTAATAAAACGTTTCACTTATTTCAGTTGTTCTAGAGGTTCAGCAGGAACACGAATAGCTGGTACCGATCCTTTTTTCATGAGCAGCTTCTTAGCAAATCCAGCTTTATACTGACCCTCGTTTATAAAGCAGTCTGGTGAGAAATGATTCGCGCAAACATGAAAGCATTGACGTTGCCCGTGGGAAATATTTCCTTCGAAAACAAACTCAGCCACTGGGTCTTCAGCGGTTCGGATTTAGGAACATTAAAATGACTGCTGTGTTCGTTATTACACCCAAGAACAGAACACCACAATCGCTTAGATGCCATTCTGCTCATAGACAGTGCTCCAGCATATCAACAATGACCGCGCCGGTCCGCGCAGACTATGATTGACAGCTCGCTCACGAGCGAGGGCGGGTCTGTGTTGAAACTATGCTGTCAATCAACAATCGTGGGAGGGGCTTCCAAGCGTGTGACGTCACAAAATCGAACGGCTCAATTTGAGGCAGGGGAAAACATATAAGGAGATTAAAACAAAAACACTGGATGGATTTTTATCATTTTATGATGGTTGTGTACAGGCAGTGCCAACACACATTTCAGTACAATCAACTTGTAAAAGTGCATGTACCATTATATGACCCCTTTAAATCTTTGAAATTGAAAAAACTTTCAGTGAGGCTGTTTTAAAGGGTTTGGGGAATCCCTGTCTGGACATGAGCTTGACCTTCTGAGTCATTTGGTAAACTAAAAGGATGAAAGTATTTGCTGTTTACCTAAATGCTTGTATGTCTCGACCTCTGTACGTTTTAACAGAATGTGTGTGTGTGGCAGACAATGTATCTGAACTAAAACTTATAAAGTCTCAAGGGAAACTTTCATTTGTTCAGAATACAGATTTCAAGATCAAAATAATTGAAGGTTATTTCATAATTGTTCAACCTGTGTATCCCTTCCCCCCATCTGAAATCCTTTGAATGAAGTTGCATAAAACAGGCAACTGTTATGCAAGTAATGCCTTATAGGCAACGTCCCACACATACACATTTCTTAGCATCGTGTGTGTCAGAGGGTGTGGCACCGGTTTGGTGTGAAACCCAGCTAGAGAGAGTGATTCCGGAATATGACGAAAACTGGCTAGACCTTATTGGTTAAAAAATGCGGGGGGAGCATATTTTTCCACAACTATTGCAGGGAAATTCACAATGGCAATGACAGGTAGTTCTTTAAAACCCACACAATGTATGAATGTGTGAGATTACATTTTATCATCATCGAAACTATTCTCACAACTTTCACCAAAGCGGTGAGTAATACGCTCTTTGTGAGTGTAAATGTATCATTGTGAGTGACCCCAGATTTAAAGGTCAAGATGCCGCTATGCTGATTCACGACTATGACGGAAGGTCAGAAGACATGAGACAAGTTTTCCCCTTGATTTCATGGACTTCAAGTACTGCATGTATCCTTACATTCCCAAAGGTGAAAATGTGGGTGTCTGAAAGTACACTATTCCAAACATTGACATAAATGGTGCAATTCTGCATCCCAGATTACAGAAATGGGTTGCATCTTGAGAAGAGGAGTGCAGGCTACATGAACAACTCTCAGGCCCTAAAATATGTCAAATTCAAGTCACGAAGGCCAAGTGTCACTGTGATGATACCACCGGGAAGGAGTGTCCTTAGCTATGGAGTGAAGCGGATACAGAGCTTCAATATAAAAGACACCAGTGTCCAAAAAAGAGTTACATTTATTTGTGGTTGCCAAGTCATACAACTACTTGGTGCATTGATATATAACATTCTGAAAAGTTTAATTTAGTCACACACCTTTCTTAAGAATTTAGAATTGGAATTATACATTTTATAAATCTGCTTTCAATCCCAAGCAAACACAGATTAATTGATTAAATCTTTTAGCGGTGAAATAATTATAATTAATTAATTAATTTTAAAAAGATTGTATTCCACAGTCTTTTTAAATGCAATGATTGCTTCAAAACACTTTCCTTTAATAGAAATTTAAGCAGGCCCAAATGGTTGTAATAAGCAATTGTTGTTGAAAATATTTGGGAAAAGATGCCCTAAATTTCAAATAAGTTGAAAATTACAAATAACTGATGAACTATTGAGCTGTGAGAACAAGGAAATATTTTCACCAAATTAATCAACTGCAGTAATTGTGTCAGTACTCATAGTGTTTGAATGAAAGTCAAACCCCAAAGGGATAGTTCACCCCAAAATGAAAATTCTGTCAGTAATTACTCACCCTCATGTTGTTCCAACCCCGTAAGACTTTCATTCATCTTCGGAACACAAATTAAGATATTTTTGATTAAATCTGAGAGCTGGATCACTCCTCCATAGACTTCTTAAGGGATCGAAACTGGCCGGCCAAGAAAAGTTAAAGACATCGTTAAAATAGTCCGAGTGACTACAGTGGCTCAACCTTAAGTTTATCAAGCGACGAGAATACTTTTTGTGTGCAAAAAACAAACAAAAACAACGACTTTATTCAACTATTCATTTCCTTCTCTGTTAGCCTCGAGTTAGTTCACGTAGTGAAACTGCGCAGCGCTTCAAGGTTGTACGTCACATGCATCACACACATGACCAGCGTCGGCCAATAGTGAGCCTACATGTAACGTACAACAACACAGAAGCTTTGCGTCACTACGCAAACTATCTCGAGGCCCACAGAGAAGAAAATAAATAGTTGAATAAAGTCGTTATTTTTGTTTGTTTTTTGCGCACAAAAAGTATTCTCGTCGCTTGATAAACTTAAGATTGAGCCACTGTAGTCACTTGGACTATTTTAACGAATATTTTACTTTATTTATCTATTTTACTTTAACTTTTCTGGGGCGGCAAGTTTCGATCCCTTAAGAAGCCTATGGAGGAGTGATCCAGCTCTCAGATTTAATAAAAAAATATCTTAATTTTGTGTTCCGAAGATGAACGAAAATCTTACGGGGTTGGAACAACATGAGGGTGAGTAATTACTGACAGAATTTTCATTTTGGGGTGAACTATCCCTTTAATAAAGGCAATAAACAACACCAACGCACTGACATTTTAAACTAACCCTTGCAACATACACCAAGAAGTAATCTGTTTCTCTGCGTGTGGTGTTTATGAGTCTCTATGAGGTGCGCTATATGATAACATTCTACAAAGAATTGTTATCTTAAGAGAGAGTACATCTCTTTTCTATACACACACTCTCTCTGCTTAAACTAGGCTTGCCTGCCTTGCCTTTCAGGAACTCATTCACCTGGCCAACAGACAACACGCATGTCATGGTCTGCTCCCCTGAAAAGTTCAAAACAAACATGCACACAAAGAAAACTACTATGCATGCATTCCAAGAGGTTTGCACATGGGTATCACTTCATAGGCTCACATGCAAATTACAATATACAGCAAAGACTTTAAAATAGCAAATCAACTCTCCATTGCTTACACACTGGGAAAGCCTCATTCATAAGTTTGGTGTGTCAGACAGTTCATTTGTTTAATGTTTAATGAGCCTTCTAATTAATGGCATATATATATATATATATATATATATATATATATATATATATATATATATTTAAACTCTGACAGGACTATCTTTTTTAATATTCAATAATATATGAATATGTCTGTGCTGTTAGGAGATTATATTTGTTTTGTGTTAAATATTTGAGGTTATGATGAATCTAAACACAATGACATACTAAAAAATATGTATGATCAACACTGATCAATAATCAGTCCTCATATGCATGAACCATGAGTTTCAGTACTCATTTATTTATCTTTCTGACTCAATGGTACGCTCACAACAAAAGCAGTCTGCATACTTAACCTCTGAACACCTGCAGAACTATCAGTCGGAATTCCTGTACAATTGTTCTACCACCCCACACAGTGGGGGCAACACAAATACTGAGGAGTGGTAAGAGGATGAGATGCACGCATACACCCACATGCTTCATGCATTGTGAAAATCCTGTTAAATCTACGATTTCAAAACTGGCAGGTGTAGTTGCCAGACATTCACTGTAAACAAAACAAATAAGAGGGGCATTACTACAGTTCGGTGGATTTTAGTTTGTTGAAATACATTTTTTTAAATTCTTTTTTAGTCTTTCTAAAAAAATTCCAGTCCGTCATAAAAAAACACACTGTCAAGCTCAGGCTAGTATAACCTAATTATAATGAACCAAATATTTCACATATGGTCTAGGCAATTTGTCCACCCTGTTACATGACGTTTTTTACAATGCAATGTGAAACTGGGTGGATGTTTTAAGCCAACAAAGAACAACATTACAATATATAGAAATAAAATGGATATAAATAGATATAAAATCTATTAAAAAAAAGCCCAGTATTAATTGCCACAACAGCTATTAGATAAGTCTTCCAAAATGAGGAAAAGAGAGAAAAGTTTATATTTTTTTCTTGTAGTCGCTTGTTAATGATGTTACTTCTAGCAAGTCATGTGATTTTATACGCTTAAAGGACCACTGAAGTGCCTTAGAACGCACAGCTGTGTATGATGTGTTGACGTAGTTTCCACTGGAACAGGAAGCTAAGGCGGGACATATTTAATGGCCCCTCCCCCTTTTCAAATAGCCAATAGCGTTTAGTTTACCTCACAGACTGCAATTCGTACTTGACAGCACCATGGAAGTGAATCCGAACGCTGATGATACGTTGGATTCAATAGCAGAGGTGTGAATAAATTCTAGACATTTCATTCTTAACCAATGTACAGTTTAATTAAAACGAAATAAAACTCAAGAGTTTGAGCAACCGAAAAACACATCTCCAACTTATATTGCTCCGTGGCGTGTTAATGCCGGTTGCTTTGGCCAGGTGGTATTTATAGCAATAGGGGGCGGGACACTTAAGATTCTAGAGAGCATTTTATTGGACAGAAGATGTGATTTGATTAGATTTTAATTGGACAGTTCGCAGTGATGTCATAAAAATCTATGATCCATTTTAGAGGAAGTGAGAGACTGTAAGTTTTTAATGCTTATAACTCCTAAATGGAAATTTTGTCATTGATTTGAAACACACCAGATTATTCATAACCTTAAGGCTAACATATTCATACTAAAAGCTAAAAAACTTCAATTTTGATTTCAGGGGGCCTTTAAGATTTTAAAGGGCAAATAGAACCAATGTAACAACGCCGCCTATGGTTTCATGGGGACATAACATACAGCAAACAGTTGGAATGACCTAGTAGGAACATTAAAGACATTACAGAATGACATTTTTGGCACCTTTATGTTTTTCAGTACATAAACATATCTCAATAACAGACATAGTACTATACCAAACTTAAACTAGAAAAAGCAGCTTAGTTCTGCTTTAAACTGTTCCATTCATGCTTAGTTTTTGCACAAACAACCCCACTGTCATACAAAAAGGAGTTCATAAGACAAGTTTATGAGGAAGATGTTCATTTGATCCAGCCAATCAGCATTAGAGGACGCATATATAGGCTAAACCACCACTAACCTCAGTCCTAAGACTGTTTTCCGGCATCCGCACCACCCCAACTCCACCTTCTCTGCAGGTTTTTCTCTAAGGTTTCGGATCAAGTCTTGAACTCGAGCCCACCAACTCAAATACGTTTATTTCCTGTTCAATTCAAAGATTATATGAACATATGAAATCATAAATTATTCTTTAACAATTGAGCAAAATAGACTTCACGGCATTATACTTTCCACTATTAAAGCACAACTCACCGTTGTGCTCGCGTTTGTTTGGCAGTGAATGACCACCTCCAAGCTTTAAAAAGATGCAAAAGTATCATAAAATAATCCAATGCCACTCAAGTGTTCTGAAGGCACATGACAGGGTTTTGCGAAAAAGCAAAGTGAAATGTAATAAAAAATGTAGCAAAATTCTTGACCTTGGCCATTGCTCTCCTGTTGCACGAGCATTGGAGTGCCTGAGAGGCGAGCAACATTTCCGGCCAATGGGCTCAGTGAAAGCATGTGCGCTCCATTTTTGGAAAATCTAGATAGAAAAAAAAAAGTATAACTTTAATTAACACATTAATGTACATGGATTTTATAAGAAGAGTCAAATAACATTTGTATATCCACTCCTAGAAACTGCCCTTGTCTGCTAAGCAGTTTAGTATAATCACATACGAACATATACAATTACACTTGACACTTTTTTTTTTTTTTTAAAGCAGGTATACCCTGTCTTTGATGATGTCACTCACATCCAGGTCTTTGCTCATCATGTGACTATTATCATTCACCTAAAAGCAGTTTTCTCTTCCTTTTTGATGAGTCAGTGCTGTAAAAGCCATTAGGATATCTGTCACTCATAAATGTATCCATTGCACAATCACTGCCGGAAAACGTGGGAGTTTAAGTTGAAATCTTTTACAGTATATGGTTGAAATAGGCTACATGTCTTTCCAATGTAAAGAGTAAAGTTCAAGACCTTCATAAATGTGCTCATTATTCATAATATTCTCCAAACAGTTACCATTTGTGTATATTCGTTCATGTAAAAAAAAAAAAAAAAATAGGCCTAGAAGTACTATAAGAATATTCTCCTAATTCTAATTTTAAACCCTTCCTGATTTTATGGCTTCAGTTCACTGTTCTAATCAGATCGAGTGAGTGACCTTATGAATAAAGAGCCTCCGCTAAAGTAGACATCCTCAATCAGATAGATAGGAGCAACAAGGTGTTTAGGTGTGATTGTGTGACCACCCAGAATATTTGGGTCTCGAAAATATTTAAGTATTTGTATATATTTTATTTTGTATTTATATATGTCTATTTCAATTTATTTACAGTATATATATGTTTTATTTAAATTACTTTAATTATATGAGTTTGCACTGAACAGTCCAGTTGCATTTTCTAAATTCCACTGGAATAAAACACAGTTTTGTCTCTCTCACTCTCATTTATCACTAAAGGTTAGTAAAAATGATCAAATTTCAGAAAACAACAGTTATTCAGATGCGTCTACTATATTAGTTCAATTGGGTGTTTGTTTCATGAATGATTTTGGTATAGTTATAATAGAAAAGTCTGTTAGTGTATCATCTGTGTGAAACAACTGTGAGAGAGTCTGAAATATTGTATTATTATTATAGTTGTTGTTTGATAGTGTGTATATTTGTTTACTTATTTATTGAGAGTATTGAAAACTATGATTAAATAAAAACAACACAGAGAGGACCACTGGAATAAAACAGTTTTGTCTCTCTGACTCTCATTTATCACTAAAGGGAGTAACTTACAATTGCGTCGATTTCAAAATGAAAAAGCATGTGAATTTCTGTTGTAGTAAAAAAAATATATACACAGATGTTATGGTTAGTGCAGAGCCTTTATATTTGAAAATACAGAAAAAAGTCATATTGTAATAATTGCTTATAGTCAGTCAAGAACTTTATTTTATTTTCTAGACCAATGTACAAAAAGTAAACATCTGAGAAGTGTGCCTTTGTCAAGACAGAACATCCCCACACCTTTTGACCTATTCATTTTCATGACTTTTACAGTCATTTATAATTACAGCATGTATTCTTTTTTAAAGAGATGTTTTCCGAAATCAGGGACTTTTATGACACTCACAATGACTTCTGTTTTGTTTTCAGCTTATATCTTTCATTCAGCTTTAACTTTCGCACATATGTTATAGGCCATCAGTAAATACTGAGCCATTTTCTGGTTCTTTGAAAGGTATGTAATTTAACTAGTTGTCTCTAACCACCCCAAGCAGAACCTGTCTTGTCACAAACGAGGCTAATATCACTTGACCCGCTTAGAGGCGGGGAAGGTCAGGGAAAGGGGATTCCCCGTGACGGCAAGCAGGCAGCAGAGCTAAAAGAAACGAGTTTCCCTCAGCGCGCGCAGCGTTTCCATAACGTCTCGCGACGAGGAACATGTTCCCCACAACTACAGACCACGTGATGAACTACTGGACTTCTTGAAGTTGGGAAATGGTCAAAGTAAATGAGTTTTATTTTGGCAAACAAATATCACAAGCAAACACAAGCCAATTGCTCGCTCCAAAATAGAAGAATATTTATCCAGGCATTTATACGTTTTACTTTCAGATATAGACCCTGGTGTATGTTCTTAGCAAGAACAGCCTTATTTACAACTTCTTTGCAACAGCTTTTCGTGAGCTGTGGAAGAAAAATGACTTGTGGTCTTTTACCGACTAACTTATTCCTGCTACGCGATATTTTGTCGCGAGACTTAGCTAAGTACGAACTAGCAGCTATTCCTTTTAAACGATTGCCTTAAACCACATTCGATCTACAAAAACATCTAGTACAACAACCGAAACCTGTTTAGTATCCTCAGGACGTCCGAACTCACACTATCCTACTTTTCCGGAGAGCCAATCGAGTTAAACAACTGTTAGAATGAAGAGACCTGCGAAAAAATTACCCGAAGCTATCGGTTCTCTACTTTCTGATTACAGTATGGGGATATCATAAGGTTGTTCCCTGGTAAGAGGTAACGGGGACACGCTTCCGCTAAAAATACCTGTCTACGACTATATTTGGATTGGCTGGAACACAATCAAATGTCTAAAATAAACGGATCCGCCCCGGCGCAATGAATGAAGGATCTGCTATCTCACACCGCTGCTAAATTTAGTAACATCGCTTGCGTCAGTCACGCGCCTCAGTGCGTCAAGTCCTCACCCCGCCTCCGGGAGCTGATCATTGGCCAGAACTAGAACGTGGCCAAGAAATTACGCGTCTTGTGATTGGCTGTTGAGGATTTTTTTTTTAAGCATGGTGCACGCTAGCCATTTTTAATAATTTGTTTAGTGAGCACGGCGGAAGCACTCTGGGGTTTTAAATTCACCTGAACTCACAGCCTTATAATTTATATTTCATTATTTTATTATATTTTTGTTTGCATTGAGGTAAATTGAAATTTTGGCAAGTGACAGACTGACATTAAAATGGCTTTTCTGTGGGCTAGTCTGCTTGTCCAATGGAAGCTTGCCTACAAATATTTGTTAGGTAACTTTAAATCCACACACGCACGTTCATACAACGTGTGTATCAATCTTGCACACTTTAATAAACGTGTATTGTCCCTAACAATATGATTACAGTGATTATTTAATATAGTGAAAAAACCTAAGAGGCCTGCACTTATATGCATTTTGCTATGATCAATCAACTTGTTTTATAAATCGGTACCAGCTAGCAAAATAAGGACATTTAAAATAGTTTCATCAGCTCTGGGATTATTCTGACACGAATTACATTTTATTGCGCTAATTTCCACTAGTAGCCTAAGTAGTCGACCCTACCGCGCGATTTCAGAGAACCTCTGACAAAGAGTCAGAAGATTATCCCTTCTCCTCTCTCTCTCTCTCTCTCTCTCTCCTGGCATGGACTGTACGGCTTATGTGTGTATACTGTACAAGCGAGGCCGGGGGAGCGCTACAGTGCAGCCTGCCGACGTCACCTCTCCCATGGCGTCACATTGACGTAACGCATTCCAGGCTCTCTATGTACAGCCAGACGCTTAAATGTGCTATTAGACTTTCTCTCGCTCAGCGCGCGCCACATAAACAAAGGCACATTGCAACTTAAGCTCAGCGCATCCTCTCCGTTAACGCCGACTCTGTTATAGTGGAGCTGACAGAACCACGGAGTACTTTTTTCTTCTTAGCTAAGAGGAAAATCAGTCAAATAATATTTTTAATGAGAAATCCATCAACTTTTGCGACTTTAAAACCAACTTCCATTCTACCACTATTTTCAGTTTTTACAAATTTCTGTTGGATATGCACAAGGAATTATTAAGGCTTTACAAACATATGTAAAGACGGAACCTCAACAGAAATCAAGTAAGTGGGAATTTTAATTAAATACGCTTTATAGAAAAAGCGAACAGTAGCCCACGCATTGAAATGTAAAATTATTGACAACATGCTTTGGCTGGTTTTTGTCATTTGTATCGCGATCTCCAATCATATATTTCTGCATGGCATTATGTTAAAGACAACTTTCTTGTCCGGACCTGTTGAATGTTCGATCCCCACCGCGTGAACACACAGCTGTGTTGTGAGCGATGTCATTGTAGACGGATGGAGTGAATCCGAATTTAATTTGCGAAAAGTAGCCTATAACATTCTCTCAGGTTGTCATGGAAATGGGATGCCTCTTCCTAACCCCGGTGAAACCGCTGTGTGAGCTCGCGCGGGGCCGGTAGAGAGTCTCGTGAGATGCGCCCGAGTACGGAGTGAGTGTCGCGCGCTCCTTGTTTCTTAAAAGCGTGACTTAATATTGTACGAATGTTTATTTATTTATTTGTAGTATCTGGGTTAAGAATAATTTCAGTTGTTTGATCTAGTCTCATCAATATTGCTTTGCAACGTCTCAATGAGATAACACGAGCTTCATTCATTCTGCCTTTAAGCTATAACGTTAGCCTACGGAAGGACCAAACGCGAATAGTGACATAGGTATTTGCACAGTAAACAAATATAAACAGTCATAATGTCGTCACAAAAAAATAAAGTCTTATATTTACCATTATCGCACTCTTGTTCTCACCAGAGTGTAGGCTACTTTTAAGGTGCTAAATATCAACATATTTGTAAAGCCATATGTTTCCCTGCTGTCAGAAGACTTTTCTGAACAAACAACATGACTGAGATTATACAATGTGACTGGGCATATTGGGAGTATCTTTGTGGTGTTTATAATCTTATGTTTGGTAATTATGAATTGACTCCGATACACAGAAACAAGCTCTTGTTGTGCTTTAAAAAGTGCTTTCTTTCACTGTTGTTTGTGGTGTGAATTTCAGATCAGCTAAGCACGCGCTGCAATGACACTTGGGCACACCTTCATAAACGTTAATGACAAAGTAAAGCTTGGTAATATAGGCTAGTGGGTAATCTATTTCATTGGCAGTAGCCTACATGCTAGAATAGTGAGAGTGGTCACAGAACCGCCCCCAAGATATGATACGACAATAGCCTTGCATTGATCAGAGCAGTGATCCAAGTGAGTTGTAGGCTATACTAAAGTTTTATTCCAAAGCACGCGAGATCAGGTCACGCTACAGAGGCTGGTAAAGGGTCTCTTTCCCTCAGGTCTCTGTCCCCATCGGGTGTCAAATCCCGTCTCCAAGCTAATTTACTGTACTTGTTTTTTTCCACCCATCCCTTTATCTCCACTCTCTCCCTTTCTTTGTGTGTTTGCTGGAAAGCCTCTATCCCGCGCGCTTATTGAACGCAGAACGGAGCGCCTCTACAAAGCGCGTGCTTCAGTGCTCTCTCGCGGTTCTCTAGGTTACCGGGGCACAAGCGGACCTGCACGCTCTGTCAAAATCACACATAACCTCAGAAGGACAAATGGTTGAACTCAAAAACAAACATAATAAAGTCCACAGAAAGCTGCCAGCTATATAGTAGTTGGCTATAGGTTTGAAATAAAAAAGTTTATTTATGAGGCCACTCAAAATTCTATTTTTTTGTTGGCCTATGTTTCATTGTCCTGACTACAATTGTCAATTAAATCATAGATGAGTTCCTACAGTTTTAATATTCCCAAACCATGAAGGTTTCTAGGGTTTGTTTCTGGCAGTTTGAGGGACGAGAAAGATCGTGCTCAATTCGAGGGCTGGCTTTGTGTGAGCGCGCCTCTGTCAGGGAGGGGGCGCTAGTCGCTTTTAAAAACTCTTCGGTGACGCGCTTGGGTTTTATTTGACCAAAGACGGGGATAGTCAGACTTCGCTGAGTGCACAGGTGAATATTGTCTAACTGTCACTGAGATTGGTATTATTCTGAGCTAATGGAACAAAAAAACTGCATGGAAAGATTTTTTTATTAGACGCCCAGAACTGTTCTATCTTCATGCTCGAATGCAGCAGCAGGAGGAAAAAATGAAATATTCCTTTATATATTGCAAATATAGACATGTGTGAGATTTAGTTTTTAAACAATGTTCTTTTGTGCTAAAACAATGTGTATTACCTCACGTCTTCGATGCATTTTTTTCACTTGTCGGTTTTTTTTTTTCATCGAGTGTGTTACAAGACAGTTTTTGTACAATTTTATTCGTACTTGTTTTTTTCTTTTTTGATTAATGTTGGTTTGTTCCCTAAAGGCTGCGATGGAATCGTTGTTAAAGTTGTATTTGTATTATTTCTGTAGGCTACAACAAGTAGCCTACAACTTTGTCTAAGTAGCCTAATATTTTAGTTTTTGTGAATAGAATTAAGGATTATTTTACAGTTAACATAGGCTACACTGAACATTTCATGAGACTATTTAGTGTGGTTTTCTGATTTAGGAAAATATACAAATAACCAGTAAACGAATTTGTATAACCCATAAGGCATTTAATCAGTACTTTTTGCATCCAATTGTTTAAGGGGTTAGATTATTGTAAAAAAACAACAACAAAAAAACGTAGTTGCTAAGACTTATGTATTCTTATTGGCTTGCACACTTGTATTTGAAGTAGCCTATAAATAATTTTAAAACAAGTTTAACCCAAGTAATCTACCCTATACGAAAAGTCTGAGTGTGTCTCTATTATTTTGCAGTTCACTGTTTGTGTGTGACTTTTTGTCGTAGTGAACTAAAGCATTCTGTGTTCCCGATTGCAGACAGCGGTTCGGAAGAGCGCCTGCAGCCCAGGTCTGAGTCCCGGCTCCCGGATCCCTCTCCCGCCGCGTGCGCTGAAGTAGCCTCGAACCCCAGACGCGTGCAGCCTCCAGCCGAGACACCGGGCACGATTCAGCGAGCAAAAGGCCAAGCAGGTACCACAATCTCTGTAAACAATCTCTCTCCACTCTGGAGAGCTTTTCCAAACATAGGCTACTTGATGTGTATTGCATATTTAAACTTTTTATACATTTCTAGTTTTAAGAACATCATTTACTTAATGTAAACCGACTGGTAGTAAGACAGTAAATTTTTTGTTACGAATTTTGAATACCCTATATGCCGATGAGCGTGCTGTTATACTTTGGTTTGTCTTACTTTGGAAACATGGACATTTCAGGAAATCTCAGGGATATACTTTTGTATCTACATGCTAAAATTGTAATAAAACAAAGTTTTCTGGTCTGTCTGTAAAGCAATATGCTAATCAGTTCATATAGAGTTTTGATATGGTGTAGTTTAAACTTTAAAAAAGAGCTTGTTTGTGTTTGTAAAATTTCCCGGACATTATGCTAATAACCGGACCAATAACTGATTTTTAATGGCACTGTCGTTTCTCCGTAGGCTACAACATTCCTCAGCAAAATGCATTTAATTATTTAAAACAAAAAACAAAAAAAAACATTAATCGCGCAGATGGTGGTTGGACATTTATATGGCAGATAAGGCATCATTCACCTGTGTTCCAATTAATGAAACGAGCGCAATATTGTAGCTTTCATTTAATATTTGTACCCAGTAGTATCACAACACACTGTCTTCATGGTCATAACAACCTCGTGTGCTGCTGTTAGAATACACTGTTGTCTTAGTGCATAGAAAGTGAAAGTTTGCGCAAATCTATTTGTGCTGCCTGATGTGTTCCACTGATGCGTGATTGCTTCAAGAGCAAATTCTTAGCGTGTCATGTGCATTTATTTATTTATTTTGTCGTTGATTTTTTGTTTGTTAGATCTATGGCACTCTGACAATGAACAAGCGATCACAGTTATTGGAACAGCTGCATTTTGTCCATCTAAAATGCACACCTCGAGGTTAGAAACTGTTTCATCCCTCTAAAGCGCTTTCTATAAGCCTGCGTGTGTGTTTGTGTGAGGCTCTCTGTCTGGTGCACGCACACACACACACTCTCACTCACTCACTCACTCACTAGAGCTGTAAAGCATCGTTTCAGTATGACTTTATGTGGTCTAGGCCTTTTAAATATTTTGACTTTGTTACGTTATGTTGGCTGCGTTTTCATTTTTATGATCCGTGTCATGGTGAATGTGGAAGTGAGGTAGAGGATCGACGTGCTCTGGGGTTTGCACGTGCACAAATAAAACCATAAACGGATACACACAAGAGATAGAATCAGACAGAAAGTAAAGTCCTATTTTTTTGTGTAAGGAATAATTTGAGCTGATCTTAAGTGTGTCAAAAAAGACACCCAACCCTTGATTGGCTAACTGCCATATTTGAGCTTATACGATCTTCAAATAGGCTACCAGAAATACTCAAAAGCAAGTTTATCAACATAGCTGTGCTTATATAGCAGGCTGACGTTTTTTTTTTTTTTTTTTACTTAGGGGAATTCGTAAAAACTATATTATTATTATTTTAATTGCAAGTGTAAAACGAGAATGAGATGACAAGCCTACTGGTCCGGTAAAACAATTGTCTTGGGAAGGAAATGTTCATATCTCAACCGCAAGTTTGAAAGATTTTTTTTCTTTGTGATGTAAGTGGTGTACGAAAGCTTGACTCGTTTTTGCAAAGCTCCATATCCAGCACGAGATTGACCTCAAACCATTCATTCAGTATCCATCACCATGATGATGAAGGGGTCGCACCGGTCGCACCCGGCCGCGCTTCAACACCTCTGACGTAAAACTCTTCCCTTATGTGTTAAGTTGCAAATTGGGGATATTATAAGTTGGGGTATGACATGGATTAAACATAAGTATTGGCAACATTTATCACGTTATTATAGATTTGCACAACAATCTATTTAGTTTAAAACGTCTTTAATATAGGTTAGTTGATGGTTAGCTGTGCGCTAGGGGCGCTAAAAGACTATTTGGGTTGCGCGCGAGATCAACCACAGTTGAAAACCCTAGCCAAAATGTAACAGAAATTATTTTAACTTTACACGCTTGAAAGTCATTTTGTAATTTGTAGCTACATTGAAACATGTAGGACACCATTCAATTGTTTCCCCCCTTGTTTATTTTAGTTGCAAACGATTAGCCTATTTTCTATTGATATCCAAATTGAATACAATGAACAGCAGGTTCATACGAATTTAAAATTGAAGCATACGGAGAAAAATAATATAGCAACATGAGTTATTATTTCTAGAATTAATAGGCCAATGTAGGAGGATAACAATGAAGTTGGCTGTGAATTTGAATAGCATAAAAGTAAACAAAACTTAGGCAATCAATTCTCAAAGGAAAGTAAAAAAAAAAAAAAAAAGATTTTAGGTAAGCTCTGTCTGTTTATGTGCAATGCATTATCATTTGAATCCAGTGGTGTGACAGAAATGTCATCTGACATGATTCAACTCACTGTTATCCATGATGCTGAAGGCTATACCATGCGTTTGTATATTGGCCTACGTAGGAAATGGAACGCGCGCACACCGGTCCGAGTCATCCACAGGACTGAGGCGTTCATAATTGATAAGCCTCCTGATTTTACTAAACACACATGACGTGTTGGAAGCACAAGGATTACGGAGTCACTAGTACACGACAGCGTCAATCCGACGTCGGGTCTGTTTACACTTCCCCACCTAGGGAAAATAAGCAAACAAAGGACACGCACTCACATCTCCTCACGGACTCGGGTAACGGCACAGACGCACTTAAACAGCTGTGTCAAGGCGCACAGTGTAAGTTATATAACTTTGAGAGCGCGCGCTGGCAATATGGTTTTCCTGGAGCGCAAAGCTGGCTCAGGATACAGCCTACTAATTAACAGAAACAAGGGAGTTCCTCATGGGTTTTAATAAGATCATTTTATTTCAACAGGTGCTTGGTGCACATTTAATTAATATAGTTAAATCGATGAATATTTATCTAAAAACGTTTGATTAAAACTTGTAAGCTATGTTATGTTTTGAAAGCAAGTGACTAAACTCATCTTTTTCTGTCTGACCACGACGTGCATATTGTTTTGTGCAGTTTTTCATGTTTACATCTATGCATTTATTATTATTATCACAAGTGGACGAAATATAAGGACTGTTGATGGATAATCAAATAATGATTTGTGAGTCAATATGTGTTCTCCTTGGGTTGGACAGTGTTTGCTCACAAGAGTGGCGTGAAAAAAACTGCTGAGATTAAGGAAATATTTTAATAATTAGGATCATTATTAATGAAATAGTTCACTCAGAAATGATCATTCTGTAATAATTTACTCACCCTTATGTTGTTCCAAACCCGCATGAATTTCTTCAGTGGAGATGTCATGTCAACCTCAGTAACTTTCATTGTATGTAAAAAAAAAAAAAAAAAATTGGTATGGAGTGGTAATAACTTTGGGCTCCACTGAGAAAAGAAAACATAAGTGTAAGTAAATAATTATTTTTAATTCAGAAGAGGTTTTTTTCTGCTCTTTGTAACAAGTGAGAATCCAGGCCATGAATGAGGTGTGCATTTATTTTTTTATTTTTGCATATGTGCCCACTAGCTCACGGCCTAACCCATGTTTCCAGGAATGGTTTATCTACTAACTTGGTACTAACAGAATATTTCTCAAATGCCATGTTTGACATCACATCCTCTGCACACCTGAAGACAAAATTCATCCAAAAGGCAATATGATAGACATTAAGTCTGTTTCTCTCTCCCCGTCTCTATAGACATGCCCTGTGTTCAGGCCCAGTACGGCCCTGCACCTCATGGGTCCAGCTACTCCGCCCAGTCTTTTGGCTACCATGGTGACTACAGCGCTGACCTCATGGCGACAGACTACGCGAAGTGTGAGCTCGGTGGGGGGGAGATCTCGGCGGCCGCCGCCACTACGTCCCTGCCCAGTTTTAATGTGTTTGTGGAGGGTGGCTTCGAGCCGAAACCCTCCTGTCTGTATCAACTCCCTCCTCAACGCCCTATCATCAAGAAGGAGGTGGAGCCTTACCCACCCATGGCAGCATCCGACGAAGCAATAGCTGGAAGCTCCATGTACTTTAAGCAGTCGCCCCCTTCAACGCCCCCCACGCCGCTTCACCCCGGGCCACCCAGCAACTCTTTCTTGTGGGATGAACACAGTCTTCCCCCTGTGCCCCAGGCCTGCTTGATTGAAGGGCCATTGAAGAGCCCTCGCTTCCCTCATTTCTACGAGCAGACGGCCCCACCATCCACCAGTGGCTACGACACCTCCATCGGCCTTCCGCTGCGCCCTGAACGCTCTCCGTCGTCCTCCTCTTCGTCTTCACATGTGCCACCCAGCCTGGACACACACTCACACGTGCACTCCCATACGCACTCGCACTCGCACATGTACCCGCTGAACATGGGTAAGCCGGGAGGCCTGGCGTTCCGCTCTCTGGGCATGGGCCCGTGCCCGCAACTTCTGGGAGAGAGTTTGCCATCGCCGCCCAATCGCAGCAGCTCCGGAGAGGGTACCTGTGCAGTGTGCGGGGACAACGCAGCCTGTCAGCATTATGGTGTGCGCACCTGTGAGGGCTGCAAAGGCTTTTTTAAGGTAAGAATTCAGCATCTCTGCTGGACAGAGGTCTTTCATTTTCTTATAATAACTCTCGACCAGATCAGATTCAGACGCACCCAAGTTCCATCATTGTCACTACTATTTACATGAGTATGCTGTTGCAAATGCATAATAATCCTTATTGACACACACTTTCACTGAAAGAATCATACAACAAGTTATGTTTAATGCAAATAGGAGGATTCCACTGCAAAATAACTGACTCGTGTCGCGTGTACTCAGGCCTTTAAAGGTATAGTTCACTCAAAAATGTACTCACCTGTACAACTTTCTCATTTTCCTTGGAACACAAAAGAAGATATTTTGAAGAAAAAAAATTGTTCATACAATGAAATTGAGTAGAGTCTGATGTTGTTTTAGACCAGTGATTCTAAGATATTTTCTGTATTTCTGCTGTAATTATGACAAAACAGCTTGCTTTCAAACTGAGATTATTAATCATTTAAATGAATTAACCAAGATCTATTTTTTTATTCCAGAAGTTTCAAGAATGGTAAAAAAAAAATATTTTTAATAATATAAAAAAAAAAAAAATTTTTTTAGCATTTTAATTTAAATTAGAGTTAATATATTAATAATAATTTATCCATTTAAAGACTTTTTAGGTTTCCTGTGACCCCTTTGGAAGTTTGCTGAGGTTCCTAGTGGGCCCTTGGTTGAGAACCACTGCTTTAGACCCCACTGATTATCACTATATGGACAAAAACAACAATTCTTCAAAATATCTCTTTTTGGGTGAACTATCCCTTTAAAACACGGATAAATAAAGTGAACTAGTGAAAGAAATAACCAAGCTGAGGTCAATTGAAACTGACAGGAAATATTTGCTAGTTACGAAATCTCTCATTTGGATTTCCCATAATGCTTTACATTTTTTCTTAGTGTTGCATATTAGTATTTTAGAAGCTGAAGTGGGTGTTTGCAGTTTATGTTGATTGATACGTGTTCCTCAGTGTGTGCTTGATTTGAATAGCATGTCTCATTGAGCATTTGAGTGTGTCTGTCATTAAATGGAGTGTAAGAGGGCTGTACTTGCTCTTTATTGTACAGTGTGTGTCCGTTTTTTGTGTCTCTTATGTGTCAGTGTGGCCAGGGTAGTGTTTGTTAATTGTGTATTCATTAGTGGTCATTAGTTTTGTTCTTGGTTTGAAAGGAGCTCTTGGCTGAAGAGCCTCACGCGGCTCTACACCGATCGCACCTCATTCTCTGAGTGTGAGGCTCAGGGTTAACCAACCATTGTAACGCACTCTGCAGGCGTTTGAACCAAGGTTAAAGCCCACCATGTGAATAGCGATTCTTCGGTGAGCTGTGTGTGTTTTTGTTGTTTCGTTTTGAAGAGGGGGTTGGGGGTTACGGTCTATATGACATACAAGAAGCATTTGAGGCTGTACAGAAAATAATTTGTGCACAAAATCCGAAAGATTGTTTAGTTTCAGTTTCAGAGGCACAACTGTGACAGGTTTGCTCAGCCTTTTCATGAAAGCATTGGCTTGTGTGTACTGAGTGGGAATGTGTGTGTGCATGTCTTTGAGTGCTCTCACAAATCGTCTGAGCGGCGGTTGCCACGGCGTCTGTGAGGGTCGTTTCCCTCGGTGACCAGTTAGAGGTGTGACAGCGGCGCGCACTTAAAATACAGCAGCTTGGAGCTGTAGCCAGAAACACACACACACACACACACACACACACACACACTGTGGATAGTCTGTTGCATAGAAAGTTTCGATAGGGATTCAATTGAACAGTTACAATATTTGGCATTTATTTCACATATTTTTTGGGATGAGTATTATTTTTAATTTGCTTAGGTTAATATTACAGAAACCATGAGAAGACTTAAAATATACAGAGACTGTGCTGAAAGACTGACAGTGAAAGTGAAGGAGCGAGAGTGGCAGAGCTGAAATAATTGAAAATGGCCTGTGGACTGGTGCAGAAATAAATTATGCCTCTTTTCAATTAGTTTCACAATTAGTTTTTATTTAGTAATTAATAAAAGCAGGGGTTGGTAAGCCTGAGGCTTTGTAGCTATTACTGCAACACTGACACACACACACACACACACACACACACACAAACACACACACATGACATCCACAAACAATGACATATGCACATTGGCAAGTCTTAGACGATCAGCATACTTATTTTTTATGCATTCACACACTCGTCACCCCTAACTCGCAAAACATACTCACCATTTAATTATCTCAGGCAACTCATTAACTCACAATATAAATATTAGCTGGTGAATTTTAATGCAAGCCAGTGTTTTGTGTTGCAGTGTATAGCTTTTGTCAAACTGCTAACTCTCTTTTCAAAAAAATTCTCATAAATGTGTTTTTATACAATAGGGTTTATTGTGATATTTATGCACATTGATTTCTAGTACATTAGTTTTTAAAATACAATTTGAATAGAGTGTGGATGCATTTATCCACTAAAATTATTCAGATTCTTCCCTGGCTTTATTTTGTTCATTAACAGCCACTAAATCATTTCACTTATGGTTCTACTTTACATCTGAATACAAACTGTTTCACAATGAAAAACAGCAAATAATTGGCAAAGTCTTTTCTCTATCTTGCTCACTCGCTCACATCCCTTATTTTCACATCATTTATTTGGTTTGTAATTTGCTCTGTGACTCATAACGTGCTCCGAGTGAGAATATTTATTCTGAATATTTACCTAATGGAGGGTCAGCACAGGCTCGCTCATTCACAAAACCTCCACATTCAACCCACTTCACTGGAATAAAAGTTTAACAGCTCTTAACTGCTAGGAACTGAATTAGAAGTCATCTCCAGCACTTTCCTTTAAGCTTTGCATTTGTTAAAACAGTTTCAACAAAGACAGATGTGCATTTGTGCCAGTATTATGGCATTTATAAAGTGCTGAAAAATCAACACATTAAAATGTGCTTGATTCACAGACATAGTCATTTTATAATACAGTCTAAGTGAGCAATACACGCAGACACACATACTTAACCAATTAATGATGACCCAGTTCCACCTCTCCTATTGAACAGCCATACACACACGTCTAATTACACACCCAGAGGAGAGGGCGAGAGAAGATAGTCTGATCATCTCTGATTAGGGGAGGAGAGGACGAAGAGAGGGGGATATAGGTTCCCTAAGGGGTTTTAATGCACGACAGAGCCATTAGCACATGTTACATGTCATGAATCCACAACTGCTTGTCTTTTCCAACCCTACGGACCCTGCTGTGCACTGGACCACAGCTCTGTGTGTGTGTGCGTTTGTATATTTGTGTGCTTGCATGAGAGAAGGATGGGAGTTAGACAATAACAGTAGGTTTTAAGTTTTTCACTTGTCATAGACTAATTCTTTATTGGAATTTATGGTTCCATGAAGAACCTTTAGCACCTTTGTAGGTTCTTTATAGTGGAAAAGGGTTCTTCTGGTTATTAAAATGTTCTTTATGTTAAGAAAAAATGGTTCTTCTATGGCATTGCCGTGAAAAGCCTCTTTTGGAATCTTTATATTTAAAGGGTAACTAAACCACTGGTCAGAGCCTGACTCCACCCACTGGCAATATTTGAAAAATGCTGGAAAAGTGGGCAGAGTCTCTCTATAGGCAAGGGCGTGGTTAGCTGGTGCCTGCTTACATCACAGGGCACCACTACTTCCAATAGGAAAATTCAACTGCAGTAGCCACCGTTCAACCTGAAGAGGGCAGCACTCCGACGTTTTTACACCATATATTGTAGAATTAAAACACTTTATACCCAAATGTCAAAAAAATTATTTGAATCAATGAACAGCATTAATAAAGCCCCAGTCTTACAGATCATTAACTAAAAAAAGTTGTTTTAGGGTTTAGTTACCCTTTAAAGGACTGTAGTGTATGTTTTTCGGGCCTTGTTGCCATTAGTTTGTTGCGAGAAATTGATATATGTGTTCGTAGAAGTTACAATAACCTCAGATATCCTTTTCCCATTGAAAAAAAAAAGTCGGAAACCTATTGTAACCGTGACAATTTTGCACTGTGACATCGTTTAGAGCATAAATAAACACAAATACACATGCACGTACACACACAGAAGACGTTTCAGTCACTTAATGGCCGTCATATGTACAGCCGTTTATCTCATTTTATGAACATCATGAGATGTCTATTCATCTAGCGAGCTCCTGCAGCAATAAAACCTTTGTTTTGAGGACTGTGACTGAACAGAATCTGTCACAGTCTGAACCGGCTATGAAGTATAGAATGGAGTTGCACTCACATAACTCGTGCATGTGGTTCAGAGGGAAACGACGAGGTGGGTGCTTTTTTTCCGACTAAGCCCAGGGTGTTTTCGAGATGATGTGCTCCACAGGTTGTATTTTAATCAAGTCATACTGAATCAGTGTGAATTTAGCTGTAACTGAGTATAGACTCCCCTAGCTAACAGGAGCATTTGCGTGCCCACTGGGAGATTAGTCCACTCTACTATGCTGCTGTGGTTTTGTGTTCAATTTAGGTGAAATATAAGAACCCGTGCAAATCACATGGATAATGTGTGGGTGGGTGGGTGTTTTAGCTTCACCTGACTGTAAAATTCCAGCTTCCTGGGAAAAGCAGGTGGTTTGGTTGATTTCGTTTACACCTGTTGGAAACAGCTGCGTATTTTATGTTTCTTTATAGTTTTTATTGAAAGTGTTTTTAATAAAAAAAACTAAAATTAAAGTGAGATTAAAAAAAAAAAAAAAAACATGACAGAAAACTTGAGTGGGCCACTAGCCATTAGCCGCTATTCACTTGACATACAAAGATATTAGTATTAAACTGTAAGATTTTTTTTTAAAAGATAGAACATTATGAAATTCATAGATGACCATCAAAGGCTGTGTTTCCCACTTCAGTTTAACTAGCAGCCTTGCTAATTGAATAACTGCACATTGCACAATGAAACCAGAATTGTTGATGTACGCTTTAGTACAATTAAATTGACTGCAGTTGTAGCTTGTTAAAGCATTGTTTTTGTTTGTTTTGGATATCATATTAATTACCGCAGAACTTACTGGTCTCACGCAAGTGCTTAATCTTTTGGCTCAGCAGTAGCACGTGCATTTGATGTCTGAACCTGAAGCTTATTTTAAGTCTTTTTCCTCTTTTCTACTGTTTTTAGCGGCGGGAGTGCTCGCAGATCATTTTTATTTTGTTTTAATAAGGTCAGTAATAATCGTGCATATCCAGCCGAGGAGAAAACAACTCCAGGGGGGGGTTATTGCAGAGGCACGATCTGCCAAAACCCCGAGGTGCCGTGAGCTGACCCGCGAGTTTCACAAACAATTTTATCACGCGGCACGGGATGTCTCGCGGGAGCGGCCTCAGCACGCTTTGCACTGATCTTCATTGTCAGTGGCTTGCGCTAATAAAATTGTCCCTCCTGCAGGCAAGGCATGTTGGGAAATGAATTTTTATCTAATTATCCTGATGGAGCCAGAGCTTTTTCACATTGTAATTAAAATCTGACCTGCAAGCTTCTTTTTTAATTCTTAGCCAAAAAACGGGATCAAATTAAATAAATGAAATGTTTAGACTTGTTAGCTTATTGTTTTCTTCTCTTTCCTTTTTCTCTTTTTATTGTCGGTGGCTGCAGAGGACGGTGCAGAAGAATGCAAAGTACGTGTGTTTGGCCAGTAAAAACTGCCCTGTGGACAAAAGGAGAAGAAATCGCTGCCAGTACTGCCGCTTCCAGAAGTGTCTCAGTGTAGGCATGGTGAAAGAAGGTATCAAACACAGACACACACACACACACACACACACACACACACAAACATCTATAATATGTGTCTGGCCAAGCCACTCAAGACAATTATCACACAATAGGCCCTGGTGTATATGACCTCGGCTGGACCTCTGGTTAGAGACTGATGCAGAGGAGATAGACACTCTTTATCTTAATGACTTAAAACCCGCAGATGCACACACTACGCTCAAGAAGCAGCGTGGATTAATACAAATTCAGGGCATAGCTGGTTTAGTTGCTTAGTATGAATGCATGAATTAAACTATAATGGAGGTGTTTACCGGCAGTGCTTCGCCTCTGCAATCACAGCATATCAGCAGCTTCAGAACCGGTAATGACACAACACACAGGACAGTCACAAGCACACATGTTCACAGGGAAATTTAATTCTTGTAGAATTTAAGCATGAATACCATGTGATTTAAAAAGATCACACCTTGCTTAGATTATCTTAACCACCTCGGCCGGTGATTAGGTCAGACATGCATTGTTCTTATTATATCTCACATTCGCTCACCCAGTTCCTCCAAGACCTGCAATCGTGCAGCTTTCATCTGCCCCCTACTGGTCAGTCAAGCATTGTTGAGAGAAATAGATGGATTGAGAGAAACCTCTGAAGATTTGTTAAAAACTTCTAAAAAAGACTGTGTTATGAAGTGTAGGTGTCAAATAAATTGTCGCTGGTTGTGGAATTGCATTATATGATTTGAATGATAATTATTTAGATGTTTAAACTGTGTTCATTGTCTAAACTGTGTGTTTGTTTGTTTGTGTGTTTGACACAGTGGTGCGCACAGACAACCTTAAGGGGAGGAGAGGTCGCTTGCCATCTAAACCAAAGAGTCCCCTGCAGCCAGAGCCCTCGCCCCCATCACCTCCCCTCAGCCTGCTGAACGCACTAGTGCGGGCCTATTCCCAATCTACACCACGAGAACTAGACTACAGTCAGGTACCTGAGTGTGGGGAAATACTTGCATCAATTAAGGCTAATTTTCACAAATCATTGTTTAACCATTGGATGCATGAATTATTAAATTACAGAACAAAAAATCTTGCTTTTTCAAACAAAAATATAACCATTCCTGATTGGTATTTAATTTGATTTTATTACATTTTATTTTCCTAATATATATTACCCAATCAATTAAAACACGCTTTTGTCATCTATTTTGAATTTATAAAAATGTACAAAAACAAAACCACACTGAAGAGGATAGTCATTTAGAACTATGAGAAAGATGGTCACTGATGATGGATAAGACCCAGCATCTTCCCCTAAATTGTTAAAAATGCAAAGATTAGTTCAGTATATAGTGGTTGTAATGAATCAGAGGGTTCACCAACCATTGGTATCACATGAAAATGAGTAATTCTGATTTGTGTGGAATTTTTATTTCTCTCTCTCTCTTCCTGTAGTTCAGTGCGGTGGAGCCAGTGGGTCTATCTGAGTCTCAGCAGATCCAGATGTTCTACAGAATGCTAACCGGCTCCATGGAGGTGACGCGCTGTTGGGCCGAACGGCTGCCTGGATTCTCTGAGCTTCACCACAATGACCAGAACCTGCTCATTGACTCTGCCTTCCTTGAGCTTTTTGTGCTTCGCCTCGCCAACAGGTACATGCAGACACACACAGATCTCACATCGCACAGACTTCTAATGTAGACTTCAAGTGTATGACTCTGACTTCAAAAGTACACAATCTTCAACATACACTAAGACATCCATAACAAATAGAGCTGGGCAATATAGCAAAAAAAAAAAAAAAAAGTCTCAGTATTTTTCTGACTCTGGTTATATTCTGTATATATCTCAATACTTATGCATTTAAAGGGTTAGTTCACCCAAAAATGAAAATTATGTCATTAATGACTCACCCTCATGTCGCCCGTAAGACCTCCGTTCATCTTCGGAACACAGTTTAAGATATTTTAGATTTAGTCCGAGAGCTTTCTGTCCCTCCATTGAAAATGTATGTACCGTATACTGTCCTTGTCCAGAAAGGAAATAAGGACATCATCAAAGTAGTCCATGTGACATCAGTGGGTTAGTTAGAATGTTTTGAAGCATCGAAAATACATTTTGGTCCACAAAAATAACAAAAACTACGACTTTATTCAGCATTGTATTGTCTTCCGGTTCTGTTGTTCTGTTGTGGGCCGTGAGATTTCACTTAGTGAAACTACGCAAAGTTTCTGTGTTGCACGTCACACGTAGGCTCTCTATTGGCCGACTCTGGTCATGTGTGTGATGCGTTTGACGTACAACCTAGAAGCGCTGCGCAGTTTCACTACGTGAAATCTCGAGGCCCACAGAGAAGGAAATGATTAGTTGAATAAAGTCGTTATTTTTGTTTGTTTTTTGCGCACAAAATGTATTCTCGTCGCTTGATAAACTTAAGGTTGAGCCACTGTTGTCACTTGGACTATTTTAACGATGTCTTTCATTACTTTTGGGCCGGCCAGTTTCGATCCCTTAAGAAGTCTATGGAGGAGTGATCCAGCTCTCAGATTTAATCAAAAATATCTTAATTTGTGTTCCAAAGATGAACGTAAGTCTTACGGGGTTGGAACAACATGAGGGGGTGAGTAATTACGGACAGAATTTTCATTTTGGGGTGAACTAACCCTTTAACTAATATTGATTAAAAAGCTATTTTTTTCAGGCAGAGGTTCAATGACTTTATCCAAGTAGATTCCAAATGTATAATGCAAGAAGTAAACTGCAATCAAAATCTAGTTTCTTTACTATTGTTCACTAAACAAATATGAGGACGAATTATATTTAATGTCATTGTTACGAAACAAACAATTTGAACTGATTCACAGGAATGAACTCAACTTTAATCGCCTTTTTGCTAAAGTTGAATCCGAGATGCCAAATAGTGCATCAGAATCATCAAAATATTCACAATGTTGCTTAATATTATATTTTAACACCAATATATCATTAATGTTTGCTATATTGCCGAGCCCACTTGCAAATACTCTGTATAATATAATATAGAGAATAAATCCTGTGATAATATCTTAATTAGTCATTTTCAGTTCTGTTCAGAATGGGTACAGCTGTGGGAGGAAACGTTAGTTAACAATTACACTCTGACTTTACACTCATACTATCTCATAGCAACTGTCAGACTATGACATACTTTTGTTTTCTATGACTTGCTATTAATGATGTCGTAGAAGTCTCTTAGGATTTTCTTTCTGGTTTAGAAATTAGATCGAGGTGTAAAGTTTCATAATGACTGAAAGAATTTATTCACAGGCACTGTCAGGATTTATATTGTGTAATATGCTGCAGTCGCTACTAGTTACATTGTGACTTTCGATGCAACAATGAGTGTGTGTGTGTGTGAGCGTGAGTATGTGTTCTTCTCTCTATTCAGCACTGTAAGGTTACTATGGACACTGTGTGGAAGATCCTGTGGAATTCACTTATTTAAGTTTATTGGTTAACAGCCTGGCTTAAAGGGTTAGTTCACCCAAAAATGAAAATTCTGTCATTAATTACTCACCCTCATGTCGTTCAAAACACGCAACACTTTCGTTCATCTTCGGAACACAAATGAAGATCTTTTTGATGAAATCTGAGAGCTTTTTGTCCCTTCATAGACAGCTACGCAACTATCACTTTGACGCTTCAAAAAGTTCATAAAGAGATCGTAAAACTAATCCATATGAATTGAGTGGTTTAGTCCAACATTTTCTGAAGAGACACGATCGCTTGATGAACAGATTGAGCTTTTATTCACATATAAACATTCATCCACTCACACATCAGTTGTGGTAAACGGAAGCTCAAGCATGTTTGTTTGGCGTGCAATGCATCATTCTTCATCCTCGTGTGTTACACAGCAAGTTTGAGTTTCCGCAAGAACCAATGAGGTTTATTTTCGTGTGTTACGCAGCACGTTTCTGCAAAGAGGCTTGTTCTCGCGCATCAAGCAAGTACTGTTAAACTTCTGTTTAGCGATGTTGTGTAGCTGTCTATGGAGGGACAGAAAGAAAAAAAGATCTTCATTTGTGTCCCGAAGACGAACGAAAGTCTTATGGGTTTGGAACGACATTAGGGTGAGTAATTACTGACAGAATTTTCATTTTTGGGTGAACTAACCCTTTAATCACCTGCCAGTCCCAAGACAGTAAGTGTGGCAGAAACAGCTCTGTTTGATGCGTACTTATATTACATTCCCCAAACTCTTGCATATCATTAAGTTTGAACGAGACAGTTTGAATCCAGACTAGAAGTAACCTGTTGTTTCTTGACTTTAAGTAGAAGTGTGCGTGTTTGGATGTGTCTCAGTGACTCAGTGACATTCTGATGTTGCTTTAACAGGAAGTGGATTTTTTGTCTCAGCTCAGCTGCTCCCTGTTGAACTAGCTCTGGTGCTCTCTCTGTGTTTCTCTCTCCCTCTCTGATGGTGTAGGAGCAGGTGCGGGGAGGGAGGGCAGTGGGTGGTGGCGTCACAGCCTCAGTAGGGAGCTGCAGACTTGGGTTCTGACTCATTTAAGTGGGGGGATTCATCCGGGCTTACGTCATGGACAGTCGAAAAACTCACAAGATACGCGCTCACAATGTGTGGCGACTTCACAATATGGGCGAACTTGCACATTTTCCACTCACAAACGTTCACAGTTCTCACATGTTTTGAAAATAGACTCTACACCACCAAAACACACACCAGAGAATGGAATCTGATGTGGCTCACAAATGCACACATGCAGATATCACACCACGCGGCCGCATTGAGGCTAATGAATGAATGGATGGCAAAGAGATCGACTTGCTCTGACGCAAATTTAAAAGGAATGTGTGCGTTTCCGTCCTCAAGGGTGCTGTTGTTAATTTTGTTTTGTAATAATGAGGAGCTTTCACTCGGTCTGTGTTTGCTCACTTCCTGTTTTCCCTCTTTCTCTATGCCACTGTAGACCCTTCATAAAGGGCCCTGTTAGTGAAGGATACATCCAAGAAAGTGATTTCGCTGTTTATGATCATGTGATCTTGGGTGGTGCATCATCATGATTCATTTTAAAGCAAGGATAGTTTTTTTAAACTTGGTATTTATCTTACCTGTTATTTTAAAAGGTTTTTGAAAGAAGTATATTATGCTTACCAAGGCTGCATTTATTTGATACAAATATATTGCAAACAGGAATATTGTGAAATATTTTTTACAAATTAAAATGATTGTTTTCCATTTTAATGTATTTTAAAATCTAATGTAATCCTGTGATGGCAAAGCTGAATTTTCAGCATCATTACTCCAGTCTTCAGAGTCACATGATCCTTCAGAAATCATTCTAATATAATGATTTGGTGCTCAACAAACATGTCTCATTATTATCAATGTTAAAAACAGATGTCCTGTTTAATATTTTTGTGAAAACCATGAAACTTTTTTTCAGGATTTTTTGATGAATAGAATGTTCAAAAGAGCAGCATTTATTTGAAATATAATTTTTTTTTATAAACAATGTAAAAATCTTTACTGTCACTTTGAATAATTTTTTTTGTTTGAACTTTAAAAGTTTGAATATAAGACACAAAGAGCAGGCAATATTTAAGTATTTTATATTATATTTATTTGCTATATCAATCTTAAAGGTATAGTTCACCCAAAAATGTAATTTCTTTCATAATTGACTTCCTCTCGTGTTGTCAAAAATAAATATGGATAAACAGACTAACAATAATTTAATTAAAAATACAGTTTCAAAAACCATAAATTTTGCTGCTGTTATCAAGGTAACTTTCCGTGACGTACATCTTCATGTAGGGTATTCCAGACGCCCACATACAAGAGAGTAGAGCCCTTCATAGTACTCACGTCAAGTGCTGTACTGGAATGAATAGGCCAGCCAAAGCGATGCTCACTTTCCAATATAACATCATCAGCAGCTTGTTTGAGGGTTCTGTACATATGCATTCAAGTGTAGTGGCGTAAAACCATTAGACTGCATTAATGAAGCACACATTTGGATTATTTACCCCTCTGGGTTTCAAAAGCAACTCGGAAGATGACTCTCAAATATTCCTCCTCGCCGTATTTCCCTTCATCCTCTTTCCATTACTCCTCCTCTCCTCTCCTCGTCTACACAAGTGTGTGTTTTCGTGCAGACTAATGAAGAACAGTTCATGCAGCAGAAGCCAGTACTCTACTAGAAAAAAAGAGAGGAAGTTTTTCTTCCTAAATTGCAGGGTTGAGAGCGAAGGGCTGAAGACAGACCAAAAGAGAGAGAGGATGAGTGGATGGAGAAGGAGAAGAAAAAGAAGAAGAGAGCGATGGATGAGTGGAGAGCGAGTGTTTGGGTGTTTCGCTGCAATTACACACAAACGTTCTTCCTGAGAATACAGTGAGACCGTGAAGATAAAAAAAGGACAGAGCTGAGAGAGAGAGGGAGAGAGAGAAATAAAGAGTATAATCTCAGGAATGTTTTAAAAGCTTTAATTGGGAAAGCTTGGCATAATTAGGTCCATTCCTATCTTTGATGTGCTCTTCCCTGTACTGGCTTTCATTTGTCGCTATGGTAATTGTTTCCGTGCAGTATGTCTTAAAAACAGATTCAGCGGCCAATCGGAGCGCAGATCATCATCACATGAATCAGAGAGGTGATAATCAGCTTGTGTGTGTGTGTGTGTGTGTGTGTCGCAGCACAGACTGTGTGTGCTTTCTGATAGCGTGTGTGGCTACACACAGAATTAGAGGTTTGCTAAATTGAAACAGGTACCTGTTCTGAAGGGAATGAGAACGGCGATTAATTAAAAGATGAAAGGCGGCAACTGAACTCGTGGCTTCAAACAGCACCTTGAAGCAGTATAAATAACAACAGTTCTTCATCTAAACCCCTCTCTCTCTCTCTCTCTTTTGCTCAGGTCTTTGCTGGCGGACGAGAAGTTCGTGTTTTGCACGGGCCTGGTCCTGCACCGGCTACAGTGTCTGCGTGGCTTCGGAGAATGGCTGGACTCCATCCGAGACTTTAGCGCTCACCTGCAGGGTCTCAACCTCGACATGCCTGCATTCTCCTGCCTGTGTGCCCTAGTGCTGCTCACAGGTAACACACAACCTCAGAAACACACTCTCTATGCATTTCAAACACACACATTCACTTCCTGTCGTTTCCTTTTTCCTGTTGTCGTTCTTGTTTTTGTATATTTACACCCCTTTTGTCCGGCTGGGGCAGGTGCTGTCAGAGATTAGGTTTACCTGGACAGCAGAAATAATCCCCCATTAATCACACACAGCAGAGACACAGAGATGGTGTGAGGTTTGTGTGCCTCTCCTCTATGAGCACAGGTGGAGTTAGTTGATTATTGGTTGACAAAGTAGGACAGTGTGTGTGTTTGGGTCAGCAGGTGCTCGAGTCTTACCATGCATTATTAACACAGAGGCTAAACAGCAGGTCGACCTATATACAGACCAACACCTTTCACCACACACACAGAAACATGGGCACATTCTGGCAAGCATTAAGAGAATTGGAATATTGCATAAAAAGTGCTGGATGGAAACACAAAGATGCAAATCAAATAAAAAAATGTTCATAAAAAAACGTTATTTTAAGGTGACATAGTCACATTGTACTTACTCAAATAAGTACTAAGTAATATTAACTACATGTACTTAATATAGAGTTACAGTTAGGTTTTGGGTTTGGTTTAGGGTTAGTTACTTGTAATTATGCAGAATTTACTGTTATTACTATATGTAGTAACTTGTAACTACGTCACCTCAAAATAAAGTGTTACCAACAACTTTTACGCTTACTTGAAGTGGATACATTTTTTAAATGTACTTTTTAAGAAAACAAATTATGATGGAAACACATTTATGAAATAAATTCATAGATGTGTTTCAAAAAAGTCCTGTGACTCAAAGATGAAAATATTACATGGGATAGAAACATTGCTTAATTCTCAATTTGTTTGTGTGCTATATTTAGATTTTTAGCTAGTCATGAGTGACTGAATAATTCTCTTAGAGAAGAAAATATTACACAGGATAGAAACACTGTTTTTTATATTGCAATATTCAGATTTTCGCATAAATTCAAGTCATGTGAATGAATAATTCGCAAATACACTCATCGGCCACTTTATTAGGTACCCCATGCTAGTAACGGGTTGGACCCCCTTTTGCCTTCAGAACTGCCTCAATTCTTCGTGGCATAGATTCAACAAGGTGCTGGAAGCATTCCTCAGGGAGTTTGGTCCATATTGACATGATGGCATCACACAGTTGTCGCAGATTTGTCGGCTGCACATCCATGATGCGAATCTCCCGTTCCACCACATCCCAAAGATGCTCTATTGGGTTGAGATCTGGTGACTGTGGAGGCCATTTTAGTACAGTGAACTCATTGTCATGTTCAAGAAACCAATTTGAAATGATTAGAGCTTTGTGACATGGTGGAAGTAGCCATCAGAGGATGGGTACATGGTGGCCATAAAGGGATGGACATGGTCAGAAACAATGCTCAGGTAGGCCGTGGCATTTAAACGATGCCCAATTGGCACTAAGGGGCCTAAAGTGTGCCAGGAAAACTCCCACACCATTACACCACCACCACCAGCCTGCACAGTGGTAACAAGGCATGATGGTTCCATGTTCTCATTCTGTTTACGCCAAATTCTGACTCTAACATCTGAATGTCTCAACAGAAATCGAGACTCATCAGACCAGGCAACATTTTTCCAGTCTTCAACTGTTCAATTTTGGTGAGCTCTTGCAAATTGTAGCCTCTTTTTCCTATTTGTAGTGGAGATGAGTGGTACCCGGTGGAGTCTTCTGCTGTTGTAGCCCATCCGCCTCAAGGTTGTGCGTGTTGTGGCTTCACAAATGCTTTGCTGCATACCTCGGTTGTAACGAGTGGTTATTTCAGTCACTGTTGCCCTTCTATCAGCTCGAACCAGTCTGGCCATTCTCCTCTGACCTCTGGCATCAACAAGGCATTTCCGCCCACAGAACTGCCGCTCACTGGATGTTTTTTCTTTTTCGGACCATTCTCTGTAAACCCTAGAGATGGTTGTGCGTGAAAATCCCAGTAGATTAGCAGTTTCTGAAATACTCAGACCAGCCCTTCTGGCACCAACAATCATGCCACGTTCAAAGTCACTCAAATCAACTTTCTTCCCCATACTGATGCTCGGTTTGAACTGCAGGAGATTGTCTTGACCATGTCTACATGCCTAAATGCACTGAGTTGCCGCCATGTGATTGGCTGCTTAGAAATTGTGTTAACGAGCAGTTGGACAGGTGTACCTAATAAAGTGGCCGGTGAGTGTATAATGCTCATATATCAGATTTCTCACATAAAGTAAATTCACAGCTTGAATGGAAACATGCTAATGTAGGTAAAACATTTAAACAATATGAAATCTAAAAAAGATAATAAATTACATTATCGCATTCTATTACATTCTGTAAAGCAACATTGAAACTGCATATTTAATGAGGGAAAAAAGTGACGCTAATGTAAAAGCGGAATCGTTTCAGATGAAATGCAAGATAATACACTTATAAAAGTATTTACACTTATAAATACACTTATAAAATAGATTTTCTAATCTGGAATAACATGCACCAATGAAAGATTCACAATAAAAACAAGAAAGTGAATAGAAACCATTTTGATCTCATGTTGACATTAAAGACCGCAAGAAAACTTAAGTGTGGTAAACGAAACTAATGATTTAAAAATAAAAAAGATGTATATATGTTAATCAGTTTACTCAGTCACCCACACAGTGCCCAATCTTCACCTCCCTTTTCTCTGCTACAATCTACAGAGCTGAACGTGTGTGTGTGGGGTGAGGTGTGGGGGGTGGTTGTGGGTGTGTGTGTGTGGGTGTGTGTGTTAGCCCCTATGGAGCAGCACTTAACTCTGTAGAGGAATTGAGTGCTACTCAGCAGAGCTGTAGTCCCTATCTCTCTCTCTCTCTCTCTCTCTCTCTCTCTCTCTCTCTCTCTCTCTCTCTCTCTCTCTCTCTCTCTCTCTCTCTCTCTCTCAACTCCTCCACTCAGTCTATCGACCCTCTAAAAGTGTCTGTGGTGAAAGAGTGCCATCGATCATCCCCTAGGAAAGAGGGAGAGACAGTGAAAGCAAGGGAAAAAAACAGCGAGAGTGAGAGAGCACGTAAGCTGAATGCAGTGACAATGGAGCAGCTCTAGACATAGATTTGGAACACACATACACACACGCATAGATATATCCAAAGCAAGCCAGCCCTTTGCACTTCCTCTGTTCTAAAGCCATACTGTGGGCACTTACACACAGAGTTGTTTGAAGTGTGATAGAGAGTCCCACTAGACTGCTGATTAGGGATGAGAATCATAAGAAAAAAGTAGTTATTAATAATATTTAATATTAATTTAATTGAATGTAATATGTAATTATATACACTACCGTTCAAAAGTTTGGGGTCGGTACGATTTTAAATACTTTTAAAAGAATTCTCTTCTGCTAACCATGGCTGCGCTTATTTGATTAAAAATACAACAAAAATCAGTTATAGTATTAAATATTATTCCAGTGTAAATCAGCTGTTTTCTGTGTGAATATATAGTAAAGTGTAATTTATTCCTGTGATCAAAGCTGAATTTTCAGCATCACCAGTGTCAGTGTCTTCAGTGTCAAATGATCCTTCACAAATCAGTATAATATGAGGATTTGATGCTCAAGAAACATTTATTATTATTATCAATGTTGAAACAGTTGTTGGTCTGTCAGTTGTACAGTTTTTTTTTTTTTTTTTTTGGATTCTTTGATGAATAGGAAGTTCAAAAGAACAGCATTTGTTTGAAATAGAATCTTTTGTAACATTATAAATGTCTTTACTGTCCTTGATAAATAAAAGTATTGATTTCTTTCCTCCAAAAAATAAAAATAAAATTCTCACTGACCCCAAACTTTTGAACGGTAGTGTATATATTGAGAGTATGTCATTTGTTCATGATTTGAACTGTACTAGGCACTCAATATGTTTAGTGATTCATCAGCATCAGTGATCTAAATGTCAAGAAAATCATTTGGATTCAGTACTTTTTCAAAAATGGGACCGGAAACGAATAAAAAATGGTTCTAAATTCCTAAACCAACGACAGATATTGCTACTGTAATACAAATTAAGAGTACAGAGTAAGTCATGTGTCTTTATGGGATGTTTTTTTTTCTCCCAGTAGTGCAGATGTAGCGACATTTTAAGCTTAAACTTAAATGAGCTTAAAAGTACTCAACCTCTTTCCTCTCATTTTAGAACAATGTCCTGGTCTGAAGGAGCCCAAAAAAGTGGAGGAACTGCAGTCCAAACTAATCTGCTGCCTGCGAGATCATCTGAGCTCGGTTTGTGCAGGAGGTGTGGCTTCAACTGGCAAGGCCACACCCCCAGTGGGAGCTGTTCTGGGCTTGAGGGCGGAGCTTCGATCTCAGCGTACGCAAGGCTTACAGAGGATCTTCTACCTGAAGCTTGAGGACCTGGTCTCACCCCCGCCACTCATCGATAGGTTTCTGGACACCTTGCCCTATTGATATCCACGCCCACTTTTGCAGACCACTGACACGCCCACAAGCTCATTCAGACACGCCCACAGCGGCTATAAACTCACCCTGGGAAGGGACAGAGCCAGTAGCTAACAGTGATACTGAACTCGATTTCCCATGAGTCCCCAAATCCTCACAGGAAGCAAACGTGTCTGAGGAGAAACCAATCATATAAGCGCTTTTAATCTGTGCTCTGCGCCTGATAGTGTAGATACGAGGCAGGGTTTGAGCTTATCTGACGTAACACGCACTGGGAATGAGAGCGATGCCTAAAGCTCAGTGTACCACGTCAGGAGAAGTATTACGATGTGAGAATGTGTGTAAGTGTGTGCGTGCGTCTGAGAACGCACACTTTACGGCTCCTTTGCAGGCGGTCCAAAAGTTCCACCACAATCCACCTCAATGACAGCAGTTGTGTTCATCACAAACATGCACTCACAGACACACAAGAGCACGCGAACTGTCCTTTCACACATACGCACGGATCCAAAACGCCAGCTTCAGATGCCAGATTATGACATATCAACTGTCGTTGGCAGAAACGAAGTGGATATGTGTGTGAAAACATGTAGGAGTGTCTCTGAGGGAGGCTTTCGCCACAAAGACAGAACGACAAGAGTGCATTAATGTCCAGAATCACAGTTGATCGCACCCCAAAAACCTGCAAACAAGTGCAATTTACTAAGTGCTATTGTAAACGACGAGAAAGAGAGAATGAGAGAGTGTGTGTGTTTGTTCCAGTCCTATTTCAAACTCTAAATTATTTTAATACTAAGACTCGCCTTGTAAGGTAATGGTTTCAATTGAGATGATTTAGCCCAGTCTGCGCACTAACTTTTAAATGACGAAGTTCCACAGACTTGAAATTACTTTAGTTTTTTTAATTATTATTATTATTATTATTATAAAGAAGAAAAAAACAAGTGATTTTAGCATTAGGATAACAGACTAAAAAGAATAGAATTGGACTTTGAGCACTTAAAAAACAGGAAGAGGAGGATAAGAGAGGGCCGGTGAGATGCAGGTGCAGAGAGAGGATGGAAGGAATTAAACATTCCGCATTCGTGCTCATTTTTGTATGTTTATACTGTCTTCGCCATTTATTAATATGGAGGACATTGTTGCAAAAATGTCTTTTATATGTACAAAAAAAAGTAAAAACGGATTATATGCATGGTTTTCTCCTTCTCGCCTGTGCTTGTATTTATTTTGCAAAGACTGCCGGCTCAACAAGGGCTTGAACACACGTACTGACTGGGCGTTCTCGCTTACTTTATCATATGGCAGCAGTTTGAACAGATGAGAAAGTACAAATTATATAAATATATATATATATATATATTAGGGGTGTAACGGTTCACAAAATTCACGGTTCGGTTCGATACGATACACTTGTGTCACGGTTCGGTTCGGTACGATTCGGTACGTTTCCAATACAGCAAAAAGAAAGAAATGCCAGAGAAATTTCCTTGATTTAATCTTTTTAATTATAGTTTTATTAAAACTAACATCATAAAGTATGATATTTTTTAACTTTGAGCAATGATGGAGCTATACTTGACTTTTCTTAGGAGCTTATAAAACAAAACAGCTCCTTGGACAAAATTAAATGTAATATTGTAGTAGTTATAAACAAAGGTTTATTTTAGTTCAGATTAACATTTGAGGGCAGCAATTGTATTCATAATGTCAAAATAAAACCGACGTGATGTTACTTGAAAGCATTATAGCCTACTATTCCTGCCAAACTTCCATGGTTACAGTTAGTAGTGTTACTACAGTAAACCCATGGTGAATGTTGCTGATCTGTGGACACTGGATAGTTCATTCATGGCACAATGTTTCTTCCTGGTTTCCACGTCAGCGCTGTTTGATCCGTTAATAACGGAGAAATGCGAATGTTTCTCACTAGATCTTGCAGCGATGTTATTACTTCAGTGGCGAATTCAAATGCTTTCTTTACTGGATTTGGCTGTGTAGTAACAGTGCTGATGATTAAGATCGGCTCGCGCTGTATTTGTCCAAACTGATAAACGGTCCTTCAACCACACAATAACGAGTGGTTTCGTTCCGCTTACATTACATTTGCCATTTGATGTTGGGCAATGTTGTGGTCACGCACATTATGAGCGCGCTTGCCACGCGTGACGCGCCTTCATTTGAAATAACGAAATTTTGGTCGGCAGGAAAAATGGTCCAACGAACCGTTCGGTTCAAAAATGCGTACCGAAAACCGAACCGAAAGCCTCGTACCGAACGGTTCAATACGAATACGTGTATCGTTACACCCCTAATATATATACACAATACAAAACTAATATTTTGAAGTGTTTTTATCTGATAGCTTTTTCAAATCTTGTGGTACAAGTTGTGCATTGTTTTTGGAGAAGAAACATGAAAAAAAAAAAAAACATGTTTTTCAATGTCTCTTTTTTGGTTTGTTTAGTTTTTTTTTTCTCTTTGGTTCACTGGAGGCTCTGTTCAGCACTTTGAAATCATAAAAAAACCTTCTGATTATTTGAGTGGAAGTGTCGTTTTTCTGTTCACCTCAGTTTAAAAGCGTCAGAAGTGTTTTTCTCTTGAAGCTTGTGTTTGTTGCTGCGACTCAGGATGAGGCCGAGGGACTCCCCCTTTGTAAAGTTCAAATAGCGTTGACGTGCCAGGTGTCCTTACTGTCTAATACCATCAAGTACCCTAATATGTGTATTTGGGGGGGGGTTCTGGTCAAGGTCCCCACTGCATTGAGCTTCAGTTATGAGATTGAGCTCGGGACGGATTCAGATCATTTTGGGGGATTCTGACCACATCAGGCCCACGGTCCTCGTTAAACCCCATCGATCCATGTTGTGACATTTCGGTGCAGAGGCGCACTCGCACACATTCACACTGACACGGCTGCTCTTTCTCTGTCTTCCTCCATCACCCTTCTAATTTATCTTGGATTGTCGAAAGCAAAGCTGAGCATGCATGGGCATACATGCACATAAACGTACCTACACACACACACACACACACACACTATTTATTGTTTTTAAAATAAATAAGAGATAGTAAGAAAAGGCTTGACCACACAGACACACACGCACACACAGAGGACATATAATCGGAGGATATTGATTGTAACTATGAAATATATCTAATAAATATATAATACATATAATTATTATGTATAATTATTTGTGAAATCTGTAGAAAACATATATATATATATATATGTGTGTGTGTGTACGTACAGTATATTATATATATCAAGCTTTCAGAGGATGTTATAAACACTCTCACGTTGGCACACACACACACACTTGACAGGTGGATGGTAGGTTGGTGAAGCTGTCAGTCTGGAGGTGGGCAGATCGATTCAGAGTGACAGGTAGCCGACCCCCCTGGAGTCTTCATTAAAACCCTGTATTAGAGCTGCAGGGGAGAGGCACACACACACACACACACACACACACACACACACTCCTCATTTCCCTGTAAGTATGGTGTGGCGTGTTTGTGTGGCTCATGATGTATTGATTGGCTGTTAGCGAGTGTGTTGAGGGGATCAGCAGGGCTGGACTCACACTGTGGAGACTGGAAACAAAGCTTTAGCGGAAGAGCGGGACCGGGGCTCACACACACACACACATGCAAATCATCTCTAATGCCAAAGAGCACATTTGCATTAGTTCAGATCATTTTATAGAACTATTTCAAAAATAAAAATAAAATAAAAGTTGATTAAATACTATTGTCAGGTTATTTATTGATACTGCTTGATTCTAATATGAAATGAAAAATAAAGAAATAAAATAAAGGTTTATTAAATACAAGATTACCTGACAAATATTATATTAAAAAACAATTTTATATATTTATTAATACTGCTTGATGGAGATAACATATTCGAGTGGTCTTAAATTGAACAAGATAATCAAACACTTGACAAAAGCTCTAACACCAACAGTTATGACATAGCATAAAATTGCTGGTCAACATGAAAGACTTTCTAGTAGATGAAAAAGTGGGCAAAAGATCAAATAGAATTGCATTGAAAGAGAAACCTGAGCCATATCTAACAGTTGCAGATCACATGTACAGGAATGGACCCTTTTGCAGCCATGAACAACACAGCAACCATATAGCTATGAAAACACTCAGAATGCATGGCTAAACACCTCAGCACTGTGTGTGGCACAGGCAAACACCAATCGCATCTTCTTCAGAAAATGTAAACATTTAGTTCTAATAGATTTTAAACAGAATAGTCCCATATTGTTTTGGCATGAAGTTTAAGTGTAGGCTGCACTGGCCTGTTTGATCTGTGAGGGGTATTCCAGATTCTAATCTCATCTGAAATAATGTGGTCTGGCCTTTTGAGTTTTAGGGTTCAAGTGAAGATGATGGTGATATGATGAAGATTGGTCCCTACACAGACACATGGTATTACCCTGCTACAGTGGGACTCCCCCTCGGCTGGTATGGGGAGGGACATTCTGGAGAGATGGAGAGCGCTGCTTCTTGTCAAAAGTTAAGACTGATTTGTAAAGACTGCAGTGTGTTTCGCTGAACACACTGCAGACTGCCAGGTTGTTAGGTTCAGATTCTCCCCTCAAAAGCCCTTTTAGATTCCACCACAAGCACTTTCAGTTTTTTTCCATCCTCCCACTCCTTCTCTCTGCCTTTATGTATCTCACGCTCTCTTTTCTCTATGTCTCTGCTCAATCAGTGTTTTATCGATATTTAAGATCACACATTTGTGTAAGCATACTGTGTGTAGACACACACCCTACTGTTCGAAAGTTTGGGGTTGGTAATATTTTTGGTAAAATGTTTTTTAATAAAGTGTCTTACGCTCACCAAAGCTGCATTTATCTGCATTAACTCTTTTCTATTTTAATTTTAAAATGTAATTTATTGCTGTGATGGCAAAGCAATTTTTTTTCAGGGTCACATGATCCTTCAGAAATTAGTCTAATATGCTGATTTGGTGATCAAGAAACATTTCTTATCATGATACATTTATTCAAGATTCTTTGATGAACAGAAAGTTAAAAAGAACAGCTTTTATTTAAAATATAAATCTTTTGTAACATTATAAATGTACTTACTGTCACTATTGGTCAATTTAACGCATTCTTTAAAAAAATCTTATTGACCCCACCATTTTTAATGGTACTGTACACACACACACACACGCAAAATGATAAATAATATAAATAATAAATGTATATTTCTATTATATGTATGCAAAATACATAAAGAAAACAACAATAATAAATACTAACCACCTTTTCTATGTAGTTTTTTGTATGTATTATGAGAGTAATACAATTGGAGAGCAGAGGAGTGATTATCAGTCATGTAGATATGGTGGTTTACCTGTAAAAGAGGCTTATGAAACTTGTCTGCACTGTGGCTTTTCACGCTGGTTGGCTGGTTGTGTGGGTGATTTCTTTATAAACAGAAATGGTGGTTACATCTCTTTATATGTCGTTCTGTTTGTGTACTATGTGTGTGGCTGGACAATAAACCCATAGAGCCAGAACTTTTCAAAAAGCCGTTGGGAGATACCGAAATAAAGATACCCAGAGAGAGAGATTGGGAGGGAGGGAGCACTCAGTGGGCTTTGGTTGGATCTCAGTGCTCACATGTGGTTAATCCGTTGGTGTTCCCTAAAGCCGGAAACACTGATCATTGGGGCGCTGAGGGAAGAGCAGGTGTGTGCCTTGTGTGTCTGAACCTTAATTATAAGGTCCTAAAATATTTGCAAAGGCCTACACAGAAGATGTATAGGCCTATGCTTAAAAGGTCTGGATTTGTATTTGCAAAGTCCTGTGACTCTATGATGCAATTCTATAATCTAATCATGTTCTGATAACCTCCTCATTTCAAACATATTTTGTTTAAGACTTTCCTGGCATATGGCAACAGTTATACTGTGCGTTTTTACACAACTCATTGAACATATTGATTTGTAGGAAGATTTTTTGGGGGCAGCTTAGAATCAGAAGGGCAGTAGGCTATGTTAGAACTCACACCAACACTGGGTGAGAAGTTTTTTTTTTTTTTTTTTTTTTTTTTTACAATAATCTCATATTTTTACCTCAAATAGATTTCTACATTTCATTTAACATACAACTTTAGTGTTATCTCTAAAGAGAAATGCCAAGTTAAAGTTAAAATTTTACGTAATAAGAAACAATAAGCATTTTTCGTAACTAAACATTGCTTGTTTGTAAAGTGTTTTATCATCAGGATGGTAGTAAAATTTCCAGCACGTTTACTCTTTTAAAACAGTATTAGTTCCGCATAGTCGGACACATTTCGTCGTTGCACACAGCACAAAGCGAAACCACTGTTTACAAAAACAAAGTTGATGACAGCGACTAAAATCACCGACAGATCGCTGCTTACCGTTTGCTCGACAGGTAAGGAAAGAGTTATGTGAAACTGTAGACGGCAGTTTCATGTGGTTTACTATCACAGAGCTAAAAATGAAGTCTCTGTTGAGGGAGTGTAAGTTAGCAAGCTAGCTGAACTTATACACATCTGTTTGCCTTAGGGATTTCATTATTATTGATTATTAAAGGTAAACTGTTAAATATGAGAAAATGAACATGTAACGTTAGTGCCGTTTTGTCAGCTAACATTGATAGTTTAACAGATTGATCTCACTAAACGTGATGTCTTTTTGACAGTTGACAATGTGTACATGTGACAGCAGTGTATGTTGTGTGGTTTTACCTTGTCTTCTACTCATATAACATGGTAATAGTAATACCGTGTTTTTGGACATACCAAACATCAGCGGTATCGTCTATATCAAAGTACCATGGTATTACCAACTGATATTACAAATATATGATGATGATAACGTCCCAGGGCCAGCACATTTTACTTTCTCATAGAGAAAAACATTTTAGAATAATCCCTCAATATTTATATTTCATCCTGTATTATCTTTAATAATATTTTTTATTAATAATTTTGCTAACACTTTACAATAAGGTTCCAGTTCTACTACAATAACATGAACTAAAGATGAAAATTACTTCTGAAGCATTAATTAATCTAAGTTAATTTAAGATTTACTATTACATTATTAAAATCAAAAGTTATATCTATTAATATTATTTAATAGACCTGAGTTAACATGAACTAATGAACAGTTGCAAAGATGAATAAATAGGCTACTGTAAACAAATGTATTTCTTATTGTTAGTTAATGCATTAACAAATGCCAACTAATGGGACCTTATTGTAAAGTGTTACCATAATGTTTAATGAAATGTTTAAAATGTAATAAAATTCAATTTTATGTAATATATGACTCTTTTAGAGCAAGACTGAGTATGAATGGATGTGTTAAGCCTGTGACCTTATAAGAGAGGTCATAAGAGACGGTCATGATGGCGGAGGAGGCTGGTAAGCTTCCACTCCGGCGCCTGGAGCCCCCCATTCTGAAATTCATTAAAGTGGCCATCCCCACTGACCTGGAGAGACTGCACCAGCACCAACACAACATAGAAAAGGTACAAACACTCACACATGAACAGTGTCAGCAAAGCCCAGCATATGGTCAACAGAGAGAGCCATGTGTCTGTGTGTGCGGTCACCATAGGGAGTCGAGTGCTGAAGATCTCATGGTGTATCTGAAATCTCTCCCAGTCAGTCTGCTTGAGCAACATATAATAGGATAACAGGGTATTGGGAGGTCTTGCATAGCCATGGAAACCTAGATGATTGTGAAATACCAGGCTGTGATCATGACAAGACTTTATTAAATGTCCATAAATAGTTAAAGCTGTGAAATTAATTAATTGAGCTTCCTTGTTGCAGTTTCAGAGAAGCAGACAATGGGACAAACTGCACCAAGAACACATCAACTCAAGCCGCACTGTCCAGGTACAACAAAAGTCTAACATAAATGAAAAACTTGGGAAATTATGGGATATTGTGATGATTGGCGGTGATAACTACAGCAGTGTTTTGGTGTTGAATGGCAACACTTTCATGCCTGAACATGAAAGCCGAAATATTTCAGAGAATATCCAGATTTCCAGAAATCATGGCAATTAATAAAATCCTGAAGTTAAAAAAAAAATTCTATAGTTCAATAATATACACTTTGAAAGTTACAATATTGTTCAAATGTTTGAAGTCAGCAAGACTTTTTTAAAAAAGAAATTAAAACTTTGATTCAGGAAAGACATTCAATTAATTAAAAGTGGCAGTAAAACATTTCTAATTTTAATGTTATAATGTATAATTATAACAATGTTTCTTGAGCAGCAAATCGGCTAATTAGAATGATTTCTGAAGGATCATGTGACACTGAAGACTGGAGAAATGATGCTGAAAATTCAGATTTGCCATCACAGGAATAAATGACATTTTACAATATATTAAAATAGAAAACAGTATTACTGTTATTATTACTGAAAAAAAAAAAAAAATGTTACTGTTTTTGTATTTTGTATCAAATTAATGCAGCATGTGTGAGCATAAGAGAATTCTTTCAAAAACATTTAAAAAAACCTTACAGACAACAAACTTTCAAAAGTTGTACATGCTCATTTTTAGTATTTCTCTGGCCAGTAATACTCTTGGGAGTACAGGCTCTATAAAATTATATATTCTTCTATATTATGTAAAATGATATGTTAAAGTCTTGGTCGCAAAGTGTGGGAGAAATACCATTAACAGCATGGATGCACTTGGCTGCAGATTGTGTTTATTCATGTGTTGTTTCAGTTCACAGAAAATATCTTTCCATTTTATTGTTGGTTTTGTTGATGTTCTCAGGGTAGTGCACTGGTTTGAAAACATTCCCATGTGCGGCAAGGCACTGTGGAATGTTGCTTGGACAAAACATTCTTAGTGATGCAACAGGCTGTTGCTATAGTTAAATTGTATAATAAATCTTCACATCATATGGGCACAGTTCAGCCCAAAATTAAAATTCTGTTATCTTTAACTCACCTTGTATGACATTATTCCATGGAAGTCAAAAGGAGATGTTAGGCAAGATGTCTGAGCTACAGTGGTTTTCAGACATCACCAAGTCTTCTGAAGTCAATAAATGTGTGTGAGAAACAGACTGAAATTTAAATCATTGTTAACTAAAAATCTCAAATTTCATTATATCAAGAAAAGAGCAGCTTGTACATTCTGCTATAAATAAATTGGCTCTTTTAAGTCATCATGTTGGTCAGGTTTGATCCAGGCTAAACTAAAGGTTAAAAGAAAGCAAAGTAATCTGTGCAGCCACAAATTTATCTGAACATTACAAAAAGATCTCATATCATGCTGTCACCCTGTTCTGATACAGCTGTGAGTGTGTCTATATATATTAAGTAATGTTTGACTCAGGCCTCTGGTGTACGGTATGGTGTACGTACGATGTCCTTTCTCTTCCTAATGGCCAGACAAGCATGCAACCTGTGTGTTAATGTCTCTGAGAGTCTGTCCCCGTCTCTCTCGGGGCAGTCCTTGGAGTGTGTTATGTGCCGTGAGTGTGTGTGTTTGACCTTAGCACCCAGGTCTGGTCCCCCCAGAGATGCCAGAGAGCTTTCCTGTGTCCACCACTGCAGAGAGTGTGTGAGAGCCTGCAAGTGTTTCTGTGTCAGCGCGATGTGGACGACTGACAACAGAAGGAAACAAGACAGACATTGTTAAAGTAACTCCCAGGGGACAGAAAGAGAGAGAGAAAAAGAGGAAAAACCCTTAAGATTGCTCTCATCACACACCTATAGAAGGTGGATTGAGAGGGAGAGTAGAGTGTGTTGACCCAGATGAAGATTTATTTTGGCTGTCTTTGAGATCCTTGGTGTCCCCATCCTTAATTACACTGTAAAAAAAACAACATGATCAATAAGTTATGACAACATATGTTTTTACATCGCTTTAACTCATCAATTTAAGTTAAGCAATTTTCAACATCTTTTTATAAGTTATGCAAGATTCAACTAATTTTTTTAATCAGTTTAATGTTATTAAAGTTGGAATGACTTAAACATCCAAGTCGATTGTACTTAAATTTAAGGCAGCAACTTTTTTTACTGTGTATAAAGCGAGCTGCATATGTTAGTAATGGTTAGTACTCTGTGTGTGTGAATCAATTATAAAGAGGGATGATCCTGATGATTATTCAGAGTGTGAAATGAGTGCAGTCGAGCGGAACACTTTGATTGGCCGGCTGTTAACTTTGACCTCTGCGTTCAATGCGTATGAATTGATCTGTAATCCTTGCTAGATGTTTGCTTCCATACGTGAGCTGACAGGACCTGTCAAAGCACCAGTTTATTTGTTTTATTTATAACTTCTGTTTTTTGTCAAGATCTGGTTTGGAATTAATGAGAAAATAAATCATTACAGGGTTCTCATCCTTATAGAAAACTTGAAAAAAAAAGTTTGAACAAAACCCTTTCATGTCCATGTAGAAATACAGTATTAACCTCTTAATGTTTTTCTCTCTGCTGAATATATTATATATTATATTCCATTGATTGAATTTAGCTGTTTGGGAGTGTAAAATCAGTCTGTCTGTTTAGAGTCAATTTGACAATGTGCTCTGACAAGAAAAAATCGAATTATTTAAAAATAAATCTAGGAATCAATAATGAACAACTGTAAAGGGTATGGGAAAGAAATGGAAATTCATTGGTCAAGATGTGTGGGAACCCTGTGTTTGTTATAAATATTTATATTTTTAATTTTAACAACTTTTGCACACTCACAAATATGTTTAAGCTTTGACTGAAAACTTAAAGTGATAAAGTTGGCATATTTAAACTTAAAGTAAATAACTTAAAGTTTTGTCAGTGAATGAGAATGTATCTGGATAAATGTATATTTGGTTGTACTTGCATGGAGAGAAAAAAAGTGTGAGCAGTTTTGGGTTTCAGATCTTCGACAGTACTGGGTCGGATGAGGGTCTTTTTTTACAGTGTTGAAATGTGACATAATCATTCAGAGTGTTATATATTTCGTATTGTTATGTACCAGATTTTTGCTGCTCAAATGAACAAGTCAATGTTGTATAGAAGGAACATGCTATATAGAGGTTTTGAATAAAATCATGGATCCACTTATCACACAGACTTTCTTCTTTTCTCTTTGTAGCAGTTGCGATCTAACCTGCGGGAGATGGAGAAATTGTGTGGGCGGGTCCGCAGCGCTGATGCCGAAGCTCTGGAGACACTTGTTCAGCCAATCAGAGATCGAGCCTCCACTGCCATTCAAGAGTTCCTACAGATGCATGCGGATGCTGTCAATAGGTCTTCCTTTCACGAAACTATCGGCACAGACTTTCACGAAACTATCAGCACTGACTCGGATAAATTGCACAGTATGTGTTTCCTGGTGTGTCTGTGCTTTATGAAGTTAATCAAGATGTGTGTGTGTGTGTTTTTTTTAAAGCATTTTCACTTTCATGTGATGGGTTAGGTTATGGTGAAACAGGTGTCCCCGGTTCCTCTGTCACTCAAACACAGCTACTCCTGCCTGAAATCCCTTCGGAACAGAACGCCGCTGAGTCCTGGGATACTTTAGCTGAGGTAACACAAACAAACACTTACAAACACATAAACATATTTGAATACAAAAACATTAAATGTGTGTGATTGTTGTGGTATGTTTGTTTAGGACCTGCTGGAATTGGATGGTTTAGTGCAAGAGTTCTCCACTATTGTTCACGTGAGTATCACACGTCTATGGAAATTATTCATTCTTTGTTTTTTTTGGAAAGAAGGGAGAGACAGCGTGAAAGTATTTATGGTGTGTATGTGTGTTGATAAAGGGTGCTTACCAAAACCCTTAGGTTTGGCAGAGCTGTCAGACAAATGGCTTTGTTTCCTGAGAGCCGACAAGGTGGTATTATTGATCCCATCAGTGTGTGTGTGTGTTAATGTGTGTGATTGAGAAGACATACAAAGATTGGTGACAGTCTGTCAGCTATGCGCTAACCAGCGAGGATTAATGAGAATCCATGCTGGATAACAGCCATTATTACAACAACGTGCAATTGGAAACTGGGTGGAAAAAAGGAGAGATCATGTGTTTTTCGGGATGTGCAGACAGTGTTCTTATTCTAGGTCCGGCGCCATGAGGGGGCAAAAGGGGCATTACCTCCCCAGAACTGATTTGTGCCCTTTCAGTCCCAATTTGTGACCCCCTACCACCAACAGAAAGCAATTTTAACCGGTGGGGTCAACTACCAATCTCCGCCCCCACAAGAATAATGAATGTCCCTCCAGTTCTTGTGTCATGTTCATTCATTCATTTAGAAATTTAGAATTTATTTTATATATATGTACACAATTATGTATTTATATATTGATTGATTTCACTTCACAGATATTATTCATTTCCTAGTTGTTATTTATCATCCATCCATCCTGCCCCTTTAAATATCAGTGTATTGAGTATTTTTCCTGTCATCCCACTTCATGTGAATCAACCTCCAAGCTTAGGGCTACAAAAATAAAATCGTAATATCAGTAACAGTTGATACTGGCTGTCTCTAAACACTTCACACCCTGTAGGGGAACGATGATGGGATGTGGATGGTCGTAAGTATAATATGATGATAGCCAGGCTTATTAGCGCTTGCCTCTCTTTAGAGGACACCCACCGTATCGTTTATTCCGTTAACACTGAGCCAAAGATGAACCCAGGAGGTCTGCTTGTGTGACTGTGTGTTCTCTTGAGCATTCATACAACTTGTGAGCAGACGGTGCTGATTACCGTCTACTCCTGAGGGGAGGGAGGGAGAGAAAAAGAAAGCCATCAATAGCTTTCGTACCCAGTCATTAGTGAGTGTCTTAAAATAGTCTGTTTACAGGGTTTAGTGGTAAGGTGTGAATTGATGACTAATAAATAAATGCTTATAGGACTTTGATTAGTGATTCATGTTTTGACTTGTCCATCAGTGATAAATTGCATCATTATTACACCAACAGAAACCAGGTTTAATTGTAAAGTTGTTTTTTCCACTGGCCCGGTAATATTTGTACTTTACTGTATAATATGTAATATGTATTTTTTTATGTGCAACTCTATCCATCCATCCATCCATCTGCCTGTCTGTGTATTATATACATTATATGATCTGGAATAATGGAATGGAGTGTGAAACATTACTGATCTCATCCCATTCTTACTAATGCTTTCAAGATCTCACAATTTCCATAAAACTTTTAAATCTGCAGAATTTACAGCAACAGTGTCCAATACATCACAGAAAACCAAATGTTTGAGGCTGCAAGGCATAAAATGACATATAGAAGATCAACACGTATAAGATTTAGTGGCAGCGCAGCACCGGTCTGATAGGGACAGTTCATCAACTGACCTGAAACAGTCTCACACTGGCCCTGGGCCACCAGCTCATCCTTATTGTTGAGTCCTGAGAAAGCACACTCAGACACATTTACATACACACAAATTATTTTAAAAATGAAGAGGAAGAGGAGCACTAACTTTACAGTCGCCATGAGTTGCAGAGAGCAATGCAAACACCGATTTCTTTTCACACAAACACATGCTACACAGGGGCAGGTGCCAGGCTCATGTAACTCTGTGCTAGAGAGTTCAAGAAGATTTTTCCAGGAGTCTCTATTGTGTGTGTGTTTATGTGTGCATGTGTGTGTAGTGATTACTTTGAGCTCACACTGATTTAGACAGAGAGACAGCTGCCACTCTTTGAATATTTCATAAGCTTCCGACAGACCACCCAGTTACCCCCGACAACCAGCCCCCTCCCATTCACCCTTCTGTCCCAGCACTCAAACCCCCAGCTACCCACTACCAAGATTACTGAGCATGTCTTTGTCTGCTTCACTATTGCTATTTATGAGGTGTTTATGTTTTCGATGGGATAGGATTTTGAATTTTTGTCATTAAATAATTGTAGACACATATATGGGCAGTTGATATGACGGCAGTTTTCTGCAGTTTGACATGCCATATAAAACTATATTTATACAGCATTTTTGTCATTCTTGTACATTTTTAATTATTATACATTGATTTTTAATTATTATTTATTTAGAAATGTATTTGGTAACACTTTATTTTACAGTGTTACATGCATTTACCATAGTAATTACAGTATATTATGTATAATTACATCCTAGCCTATAGTAAGTAAGCACAGTAAGTTAATTCATATTACTCAGTACTTAAATATATAATTACACACTGTAACAATGACACATTAAAATAAAGTGTAATTCATACACACTTTTAATATATTGTATTGTATATATGGTCTAAAACAAATGCAAAATTAATTACTTAGAATATTTATTCTTATAAAAATCTATTTGTCATTAACAGGAAAAACCTTATGCAACTCCAACAAATGTATATTGTCCACATATATGTGTGTCTGTATATATATTCTTGGTTAAATCTTGATTAAAAGGTTCGTCCATTTATCAACTTCTCATATACACATATCTTGTTTAGACTTTTGAGGGAGTTTGTATGTCAGTATGTCGACAGTCTGTAACTTGCGTCTTTCTGTCTTAGGCTCAGCAGGAGAAGATTGACAGCATTGAGGCGAATGTTAGCATAGCAGCTGCTAATGTGGAGGAGGGGACCCAGAGCCTAGGGAAGGTAAGGGGAGAGGAGACACTCCTGCTAGGGGATCGATTCCACTCTACCCCCCTGCTTCTCTCGGCCTACCCCACCATCAGCCTATTGATCCACCTCAGAGCGCAAGGAAACCACAATTAAGAGAGAGAGAGAGAGAGAGAAAGAGAGAGAGAAAGAGAGGTGGCGATGGTGGCGGAAGGCATGGAACGGAGAGGGATCGATGTGTGTTGGTCGGCCCCTCACAGGGAGTCGATGTGTGTGTGTGAGCGCATGGAAGTGGAAAGAGTGTAAAAGAGAGTCTATAAACAGCATTCAAGTTCCTGCTGGGGGTTCGATACATATACACACACATACACACACATACACACACTGCGGAGTGCCAACTTTGACAGAAAAAGCAAGGGAAGGGTGAAACATGGAGGCATGGGCCGTGTGTGTTTGCGTGCAAACGTGGGGCTTGTATGTGTTTTATTGATCGAGTCTCAATTGAAATGTTTCTCTTTTTTGGAGTTGAGAGATAATGCAGTTCTATTGAGCTCTTAGTCTGATGCCCGTGTAGAAAGTCGACCCACCTCTGTGACGGCTGAAAAGGACAGGGGGTGGTCAACACACATACATACACACTGCTAAAGACATATATTCTGACACACACACAGAGTCCTTAAAGTGCTGGCTCAGGCGGATCCTAATAACAGGAGTTGCTTCCTCAAACTCTCTCTCTCCAAGCATAATTAACTGCTCAGTTAACCTTGCCTTGTGAAGATGATTAGATGACAGAGAACGAGAGCATGAGAAAGGGTGAAAGAGAGATGAGAAGAGAGGAAAGGTGGCATTTGATGGACGACCCTGCCTTTAAAGTTTACATATCTCCACTAAAATTAAATTGTGTGTGCGTGTGCCGGGAGGCTTGTTTCGTCGTGCTAATTAAAGAATAATCTGGCATTTTTCTTTTTACCTGATATCAATTCATTTACCAGGTTTGGTTTGATCTGCACACGTCCAATTTCATCGTGGCTCTTTTTTTCTTCTTCTCAGATCTCTGATTAATATTGTGCGTGTGTTTACATACGACTGCATATGTTACTGTTTGGATGGAAACTAGACATGAAAGACTTTATAATTGTATGGTTATCAGGAAAACAGCACATGAAAAGTGTGCTAGTTAAAACACTGTTTTGGGATACTGATGTCGCCTAAATGATTCATTTCTCAACTGTCTGATGCTTTCCTGCACATAGCATGTAGGTTAATGAAATGAGGCTCTTTTTTTCTATAGTAGTTTATTCAGAAATACGTAAAAAATGCAAAACTACACACACAATGACTTTAATACACCTTTTATATATTTTTTTTTTTTTTTTTTTAGGTGAACAGTGAAAATGTCAGGATGATAATTCTCCTGATATCAGATATCATAATGAAGAAGAAAAAAAAAGATATTTTTTTGTATATTTAAAAAAGATTGACTGCTTAATACTATGTTTGAAAATCTAAACATGCAGGCATATGTATAAAAAACTGAATTATACTGTAGTGAGGACAATCAATAATAATGATAATAATAGATATTATTAATTATTTATTAAAATATATTAAAAATATATCCCCAATTATTTATATAAATATATATTAAAAAATGATATTAATAATTGTATATAGAGAGGATAATAATAATATATTATAACAACAGATTTTTCCTTTATTGTGGACACTCTCGTTGACTCATGTATATGTTGTATTATGCTCTTTCTCTGCAGGCGGCCCGTTTGAAGCTGGCGGTTTTGCCCGTGGCGGGTGCGGTGGTGGGGGGAGTGCTAGGGGGCCCGCTGGGACTCTTAGCAGGATTTAAAGTGGCGGGGGTCGCCGCTGCAGTGGGGGGTGGACTGCTTGGTTTCGCCGGGGGCAACATTATCCAACGAAAGAGGAAAGAAAAAATCGACCTGCAGCTACAACAACTTAAGAGCAACAACAACAGTAAGAACGACACTCAGTGACACACTCAAGCACATTTGTTTTTGTTGAGGAGGCCACGAGACGTCTGAGTTGCCGACCCACGCTCGTTCTGAAATAACATCCAGACGCTCAACGAACATACATAATAACCACAACTGTAGAATAACTCCTACATGCAGTGCAAAACCTGCACATGAGATGTGCTACACAAAGTGGACCTGCTAATTTTCCGTTTGCCTTAATTCATCATTCATGTCTATGCCAAAGCAAATAAGGCCTTCATCTGATCTTCTGCCAAACAGCTGATTGACCTTTGTAGCAGTCATGTGACTGTAGGTGTTAGAGGTGGTTAGAGATTATAGGTAATTGTTGTGTAAGGGTTTGTTATTTGACTTTTGAACTGCAAGATTTGTTATACATACTGAGGATTTGCAGTCGGTGACATGGTCCTGTTTATTACAGCTATGCAGGTTTTGTGCTTAATGTTACCGTTTACCACACGATTCCATTATAAACACTTTAAATGCACCTGCTCTGTTTTAACTATGATGGATTTCCTTTTAATTTTGTTTAGCGTGTTATGAGTAGATATAAATGAAACATCGATGCTATGTGAAGTATTTTATAAGGTTTGTATGCATCACAACAGTCATGGTATGGGTATGAGAATCGAGGCAATGCGCAGTAGTGAGAAACTCAGTAGACTATAAAAAATAATAGTTACACATCATTATCAATGAGAAATTATGAAATTAAAATGAGTGTCTAGTTTCCATGAATGCCTTAACTAGTGATTGATGGTAATGAAACATGTCAGATATCTAATAATGTCTCAGGCTGCTAAAAATAAATACAATTTCAATGAATTGTGATAACGCTTAATAAGCCATTGTAATGGATAATCAATATACAAGTTAGATGATTGTTTAAATATAACACAGACAGAAGAGATCTTTATAGCAATACTTAAGCCGACTTGGCTTGTAACTATTTACAAGATAAGTTAAATTATAATTGCACATTGAGGAAGAGAATTGTTTGTGAGCTGTAACAGTGAAAATACAATTGAAATGTTTTTCATGTATACTTTTTTATGGTCTTTCTAAGCAGTTAAAGGGATAGTTCGATGCTAAAATAAGGGATAGTAAAATGAAAATTCTGTCATCATTTACTCCCCTCCTCAAGTTGTTCCAATGCTGAATTAATTCCTTTGTTCTGCTGAACACAAAATAAGATATTTAGAAAAATGTTGGCCACCATTGGCTTACATACAATGGAAGTCAATGGTGCCCAAGAACTCGTTTGGTTACAAACATTCTTCCTGTGTGTTCAGCAGAACAAAATAAATGTATACAGGTTTGAGGGCAAGTAAATAATGACAGAATTTTTTATTTTTGGGTGAACTATCCCTTTAATACATGTGATCGAGATACTTCTGATCAAAAACGCTCAGGTTTAGATAAAACACCCTTCTAAACTGTGGCTGTTCTTGTATTTCGTGTGTCTTTCTGTGTGCTGCTGGGGTGGCTGATAGATTTGGGTGAGGTTTCCCTGTAAGGCTTTGATAACACAAGCCTCTGAGAGGCAAATCTAATACTGAAATCAATGCACTGTGAGAGACCTCCTTCAGCACAAACAACATTTGAATGTTATTTGATTACGGCCCCAAAGGACCAGCAGAAAAGAACAATGGCCTTTTATGGTTTATCGATCCTTATTTTACTTTCACTTGTCAAAAGCAAAGCGGAAAATAAAATATTGTCTGTTGTCAAACACTCGTTCAGTCCTTTTGCATTTGATGTGTGGTACCGACTCGCGCAAAATCGTTTATCAAAGTTAAAAAGCATGCAGCTCCTTTGGAAAGCTCAAAAAGCTGCAGTTATTTAAAAATCAACTTCTCGTTTTTGAAAAACAATGTTGAATCTGATTGTTTTTGTCCTGACTTGGAGCTGCGTCTGCTGCCCCCGGTCTCACGCGTTGTTTTTAGGGTGAGCAGGGGGATCCCCTCACAAACACAGAGCCGGGTCTAAGACCCACACTGGCCCCCACGCCTTCCTCATAACACAACACACTGGACTTCCCCTACGAAAGGGGCGAATGAACGTCTCCAACAGCACATGCAAGCCACCCTGTGCGTGATGCACAAGAGAGATAGCCCGAGTGCTGAGCTCTGCATGTGTCGGGCTGTGCTGCTCAGGGAGGGAAAGTCCCGTGAGACTGACCTGCACACAGTCAGACACATTGCACTTTCCATATTCTGTGCGTACACACTCACACACTTAAATGGAAAATATGGCAGGCCATCTGTGGTGCGCTGTGATGTAATCTCCATAGGTGTTGTGATGTCATGGGTTCCTGCTGTAGGCGGGAAGATGTTACATGACATCAGAGACCCTTTTTTCTTGTGTCTCCTTTAAACACCCACTTCAGATCATTTCCATTTTACTATAAAGAAACTGAAGTTAAAAGGAATCTTTGATGTCTGGCGATAAGGATGGCGGGGTGAAACCAGTCACACTATGTCAGCTTCCCTTTAAGATAGAAACAGTTTATATTTCATAAAATATTGTGGACAGTTCCAAGAGTTTTTACTCTCTCAGTTGAGTATGCTCTATATTCAAAGCTGTTTTCCCCACACTTTAAAATACAACCTATCATTTTGAGAAGCCTAAAATCTGTCTGCTGTTATAAAAACTTACTTTAAACTAAATCTTAAACAATTAGGGGTATTAATTAATAAATGTTAGCTATAGGTAACATTCTCTGTTACTGAGCTGGTTACTGTTACTATTTTCTTTTTTTCATAGATAAATAGTTTAGAGATAGGTCACCCAAAACTGAAAATTCAGTCATCATTTACTCACCCTCGTATCATTTCAAACCTTTATGACTTTTAGTCTGTGGAACACAGATGTTTTGAAGAATGTTTCAACTGTTTCTGTCCATTTAATAAAAGTCAATGGGGTCCAAAATAAAACATTGGATTGCATCATCTTTCAGTGTATGGACAAAAACACTAAGACATTTTTCAGTATATTTTATTTTATGTTAAGAAAAAAAGTCATACAGGTTTGGAATGACATGTGTAAGTAAATGATAATACACTTTAAAAAATGAAAACATAGGTTTTTACATTGCTTTGAATCATAAAAATAAGTCAAGTATTTTTTTTATTAGTTATAAAGGATTCAACTAATTTTTATCAAGTCAGTTTAATGTAATTTAAGTTGAAATGACTTAAACATCCAAGTTGATTGTATTTAAAAAATTTAAGGCAGCAACTTTTTTTACAGTGTATAATTTTCATTTTTGGGTGAAGAAGCATAATCGGTTCTGTTGTCAATTGAAGATGCCACTGAGTGGCAATAATACAACTCAGCCTGAATCCAGTTGCTGCATACACTCTTTTATGTAGGGTGTGTGAGCCGTGTCAGTAACATTTGGATGATGCTGCCGCCCACACTCTCAGAAGAAAAAAAATTAGCAAAATTTTTACATTTGGCTTGTCACTGGGACAATTACAAGACACTAATATGGTTCCTTTAGCGGTCGATAAGGTACAAAGGTGTAACTTTGAGGATACAGTGACAAGCTGTTGAACCGCTAAATGTAAAATTTGTGCATGCATATACTGTGTAGTTTATGTGATCTGTTGACTTTGGGACATACACTTCTTTACACTGAGATAATGACACATTTTATGAAAACATGACTGATTAAATCAAGACTTTTTGAGCAATTACATCTTTTGTGGCAGTCTCAGTTTCTTGATGTTATCTTAACCTTAAAAACTTTTTTTTCTGTTTTTCACCTCACTTTAATCATCCAAGTCTGACTGCCACCTTCTTGATCAGCATGTCTGTCTGAAGGGGTAGCCCGATGTTGATGTGTCGATGGAGTATGAAGTGCTCACAAGGCAATACTTTGTCTTTGTGACATTTCTCCCCAATTTGTTAGATCATGAGGACAGAAGATTGTGATTAAAATGCACAATCCTTTAGGTCAAGCACCTTTAAAATGCGAGTTACACCTAGACATGAACATTCTGTCATTATTTCCTCGCCTTCATGTCATTCCAAACCTGTATGACTTTCTTCTATGAAATATAAAACATATTTTGAAGAGTGTTGGTTACAAAACATTTTCAGTTCCCATTGACTTCCATCGTAAAGACAAAAAAACATTAGAAATCAATAACCAAAACTGTTTGGTTACCAACAAAATGTGCATTTGTGTTCTGCAGAAGAAAGCAAGTAACAAGTTTGACATGACGTGAGGGTGAATATTAATGATAACAGATTTTTCATTTTGGGTAAACTCTCCCTTATTTCACACTGCACTTAACCCCGGGTTACCGTTGTTCTAAACACTGCTTTTAACCCTGGGTGAAGGAACATTTAGCTGGGTTAGCACCGCTTTCGGGGTGTTAACCCCGCATTGCGGTGCCACGTGTGTGCAGTAAGAAACAATGCAGTGTTAGAATTTTACGACTAGATGCTTAGCTACCGACAACCAATCGCATGCCTCGTGTTAAATATGCAAATAAAAACGCTTACCCAGGGTTTAGGAATGTAGTGTGAAACAGCATTAATGAACACCAAAGCCAGAATTAATAGTTAACCCAAGGTAAAAATGATGAGCAATGTGAAGACAACCCAGGATTCTGTTTACCCAGGGTTTACAACTATTTCAAGTGCGAAAACCCCAATTTTATTGACAGTAGTGTGACACAGGAAGAGCCTTGTATACTTGCTGTGATTTTGGTTGGGATTGTTTTTTAAATTAAATCTAATTTGCTTTCTAACTATTACCTACTAACTTTTTACCTTTTATGAAATATCTTTTAATGTACACGGCATGCGTAATGTGACCTAGGAAGAGCAAAAGTAGAAAGAAATGAATTACAACAGTGAAACATTTAATGAAACAGACAAAGTAGAATCTTGTAAAATGTTTTTTAATTTACTTTTCTTTTTTTTGGTTTCCTTGTCCCCTCTGAGATGACAGATTTACAAATAATCCTCACCCTTCTAACCCCGCCCCTGACCACTCCCCCTGATGGAATGGGATGATATGAGACTAGCCAGTCTGGATCTTAGCGAGCATGAATTTGAACAAGTCTGGAACGGTACAGTGCATATGAATACAGACTAATAAGCACATGTAACATACATGTGCTGTAACACACACACTCACTCACTCAATCACTCTCACACGCACACTATGTTAAAGACTGGAGTGAAACACCACAGGTTGACTGCAGGTTTGTTCTTGGACTACATTTTCCCATGATTCCACTTGCCCGCATTGAAGATCCATAATAAACTCAATGTGCGTTCCCAACAAAGAGGACCACCAATGTACCAATGTTTTTCTACAAAAAAGGGGACTTGGGTAGACAAAAATGTAGGGAAGAAAAAAAAAAAAAAGAAAAAAAAAGGGGAGAAAAATTATTTTTAATTTAGACAAGACCCACAGAGCACAAACATATTTACAAGCTCCAAAAACAAATGTAAAAACGCTACTCTTCATTCCCCACCCCAAAAAAAGCTCAGGGGTTCACCTTCTCACTTTTTTTTTTAATCTAAAATAAAAATTATGAAAATAGACGTTGCACAGACAGCGGCAGTGCCAGGTTGGCACCAGCTGACTGCAGGGTTCTGGGTTGGGTCTCAATGCAGTTGTGACATCACAGCTCGTCCCGGTCCCTGAGGATGGTGTAACGTGTTTCACTGGGGGCCAATTTCTGGAAGGAACTCTCTGGGGGATTACTGGGCACCTCTCTGTCCTCCTGCTGGAATACACACGCAGACAGGCAAATAAACAACCACAAATCACCTGGATCTGTAAAGCGACTGTTCACACAGTCATTATACCCGGACCACGGATAGATGGATGTGTTCCTGTGACAGATCGCTCTGCACACAGGTCACCGGGTTCATTCTGCTGCGCACGCATTCAAATGTCAGCACGTACGTTTCATTCAGTCATTGTCTTAATTAATGTACGTCTGCATTAATTAGTCTAGTTCAACACATTCTTTTCAGAGATTTTGACTGGGAAGTGTGCTGAACTCGCAACCCGAGTAAAAGTGCCTGTCATAATGGTGCACTTTAATCATCGCGAAATTGGACAACACTGATTTTCAGCAAATGTCATGCACAAGCCAAACAGAGAAACTGATTATTAACTAACAGCATAATGATGAGCTGTTATGTACAATATGTAATTTGTTAAGGGAAATGAGAAATTACAAGCATTGATACTGATATAAAGTGTAGTTTTACACTACCATTCAAAAGTTTGGAGTCAGTAAGTATTTAGGAAATGAATACTTTTATTCAGCAAGGATGCATTCAATTAATCAGAAGTGATAGTAAAGACCTTTATATTGTTAAAAAATATTTCAAATAAATGTTCTTTTCAACGTTCTAGTCATCATGTCATTCTGAAAATCATGGTTTCCACAAAAATTAGGTACAGTAGACAACATTTGAAGTGGATCAAAAAAGTTCATCAAAGTTGTCCTAAGACAAGAACGGGTATTGTTAAAAATTCATGTATAACTTTGATGAAAGATTTTGATCCACTTCAAATGTTGACTACTGTAATAAATAAGTAATAAATTAAGCAGCACAATTGTGTTTCAATATTGATAATGAGAAATGTTTCCGGAGACCCAAATCATCATATTAGAATGATTTCTGAAAGATCATGTGACACTGAAGACTGGAATAATGATGTTGAAAAATCGGCTTTGCCATTAGAGAAAAAAATAAATAATTTGGATAAGTAGTAAAAGTTTTTTGGGGGGAAAAGAATAATTGATTTATTTTGTTTCCATGATCAATCACTGCCTACTTATCCAAGTTTTACGCACATTCCTAGTAAAAACTGAAAAAGCCTAATTTCTTTTTTTTCTTTTTTTTAAATATGACGATGACGCCCAACTCAGATCCCTGTTGTAAATCAAAAGCACACCCATGCAGCAGCTGTGGTGAACTCTGACCTGTCCTGGAGTGCTGTCTGTGGGGTCTGGGCCATGATGGAACTCTCTGTGTAACTTTCCTGAGTGCAGGTCCAATACAAACTGCCTCAGCTTTCCTGGAACCCTGTTCATACACGCAAGGCATCATAAAACAGTCCAAAAAAACAAACAAACAAAAAACCCCAAGCAGCATCATTGATTTAATGAGTGATAAGACCCTGAGAGGGCCGACAGTCTCCAAAACCACAGCATTTTAACAAGATAATGACATCATCTGTACTGCCCCAGACGCCACGAACCCCCTGGAAAATCAGCTGTATCAAAGACTGATGGGAGGCTGGCTGATAAGGCCCTTATTGGATAATAGGATATGCAGAGTGCTTAATAAAATAAGGCATGTGCTGAATTATGATTCTTACTGTCATATGCGGCCTCTGGTGTCATAAATAATTGTGATGTTGTAATAAAGTAGTAATAACATGGTTATGAACCTATGAAAACTAAGCTTCTACGTTCACACACATTACAGCTATCAGTCAGGTGTCGCTAAATTAATTGGCGTAACTGGCTGAGAGATGAAGCCCAAAGGCCGTTCTCTATCACTCTCTTTATGAGCGTGTGCTGGTGTGGGGCCGAGTCTATAATCATCGTATAATTGCTAGGTGTCTGGAACAAGAGATAACCTGCAGGGAGGAGGCTGAACTAATCTCTGCATTAAAGACACACGGACAAGTGCAATACTTACGCAAGGTCGCTGAACTCTGGGAAGACATACATGTGGCGGAAACTATCGATGGCAATTACAGGGCAGTCAGCGGGGGTCTTCTGAATGTGCAGTAAAGGGTGCCGGAACTTATCACAATCTGCATGAAGAAAATTTATAGAACCTGCCGGAGAGAAAGAGAGAGTCAAGGTCAATTTAGATGTTTAAAACCTTGTGAGCTGATCATTTTTGCCCAACAAAAGTATATTTGGATTAGGATTGTGCAAAACTCATTGGTGGGTTATCTGAACGACTAATTGATTAGTCAATTAGGCCCTGATTAGATTAGGCGATCACATTGGATGTGTTCTTGCATTCAAAAATGGCTAGACAAAGCACAATAGCATGGAACACAGCTTGAAACGTTTGAACCATCCTGGGCTGCGTTTCCCAAAAGCATTGTAAGCCTAAGTAGATCATAGATACAATTGTTGCCACTGGTCTCTATGATCTACTTAGGCTTACAATGCTTTTGCGATGCTATGTCTAAAGGCCTGTTCACACCGATACAAACGTCTATGCAATTTAAAGGGTTCAGACCGATGTGTAAAAATCAATAAAAAGATGAAATTACTCTGACTTTTTAGAAGCGTTTCTGCTTGTCACAGAGAAAGCGAAACAATATTTACATTTCAAACAGAATGTAAATGATTAATTTAAAGAAGCAACTTCTCTGAGAGGGTTTTATTCAGTCATGTTATGATTTAAGAACCAAAGATGTGAGTCAACCTCACTAACTGATCAATTTGTTAACTTGTTGACCATCCTGCCAAGCCCTATCCAAAAATCAGGGTTCACACACATTTTAAACAATTTCCATGACCATTCCAGTCTTTTATGAATACAGTATTTGATTTGTTCGACTGGTTAGAAACAAATCATTCAGACCAATTTGAATTTGTGAATATGTTCGATTCTTTGAAAATGAAAATTCTCAATGTAAATGTAAAAACAATATCAGCTTTTTTACTGTTGTTTTTCTGGAACCCATTCAATATGACTATACAATAATAATAAATATTTTTATTACATTATAAACTTATATCCACACAAATGACACATTTTGGATTCAAAACAGCGATTTTCACTGAAAGGTGAGAGGTTTGCATTCCTGTATTATACACGTGAGCGATATCTAACCAATGAATTATGAAAGATGACCCTGATGCTGTCTGGCCCCTGTGCATACCCTTTTCACTGATAAGCTGGCGAGCCACCTCCTGCTGAAATTTCTCCAGACTCTCTGTGTCATCCCTCTGATGGAAGAGGATCAGGAATGGGATGCCCTCCTCCGTCAGTTCCTTCACACACACAAAAACACACATTTTAATCATAGTCCAGCAGAATGATACGAACAGTGGAAAGTCCCAGTGACGTTATACAAAAAATGAGGACCATTGGATTGGTTGTACTGATTCGAGGCCTGGAACTAAGTGCTGTATAATGAGTTTTGAGAGTGTGTAGGATGGCTGGGTGAAGTGCAGTCGAGGAGAGGTGGGTCAGTGGAGCAGATTGTGGAGAATCTGCCATGTCACCGAGCAACAGAGACTGAAGTTATTCAAAACATGCGGTCAAGTAAATCAAAGAAAAAACCCACACCTACTAAAGGACATGGCATGCGGACGTCTTTAAAACACAAACACACTTGAAACGTACACACTCAGATGTGCTCGAGCGTGGGAAAAGTACACTGAGGGGGAGGGGACTTTTCTTATGCAAATGACGAATTGGCTGTTCGACAGAACTGTACACAAATAACAATGCGGACAAAATGGAAAGAAAGTACATGTGATGCCTCACATAGACACACAAAAATATATTTCAAGAAAGGGAATCATACCTCTCCATTTTCAAATGTGATTTCTCGGACTAGCGGCACACACTTGTCCTGTGTCCAGGCATAGCTGAGGTCAAAATTTGTGAGCGAGCCCATGTAGACCATGTCAGGAGCATTCTCTCCCATTGGCTTATAAATAATATTATCACCACTGAACCGCTCAGGCTTAGAAACTTCCCTGAAAAAAGAGACGCATAGAAAGAATAAGACTGATGTGAGAAAAGACATTTAAAATTGAGGTAATGAAGTTCACCCAAAATGTAAATTCTATCATTATTTACTCCCCTACCATACTTCTATTCATACTGAACGCAGGCAGTCAAGCTCCAAAATGGACTAAACGGCACCATTAAGAAATCATAAAAGTAGTCCATATGATTTGTGCTTCTTCAGAAGCCATATGGTCACAACTGTACTGTTGTATGGAAAAGAGCTGTGTGAAGATTATTTAAAAATATATATATATATATATATATATATATATATATATATATATATATATATCTTTCTGTGTTCCACCGAAAAAATAACAGTATACAGGTTTGATATGACACGAGGGTGAATAAATGTCAGAATTTTTATCTGAAACTGAACTGTCCCTTTAAAGGCCCAAGGGACTTCTATCTATCAGTTGTTGATTGGATAGAGGCAGATCTGAATGAAAGATTGCAGTTGATTGTAAGAAAGGGGCAGGGCTTATGCAGACTAAATGATTGAAGATTGAATTATACTTTTTAGAAACATATGCATGGATAAATCGTTCACAATAAGATCAATACATGTATTTACAAAGCAACAGACTTTAAGTATCTTAAGTGCTTCTCCTACCCAAAAGATGCCAGGAAAACACAGTCATCTCTGAGGATGTTCGCCACTTTCTCATAAGTACGGTAATTGTCAGAGTCTTTATTCTCAAAGTAACCAATGATGGTGCGTCTACTCCTCTGAAAGAGAGGAAGGAAAGTAAGATGACACAGCAAGGAAATCCAAACTCCACGTCATTCTTAGTTACTAAACCTGAAAAGCATTTTGACTTAAAATGTGCCACAGAAATAAAATTGTATAGCATTGTGATTGTGAAACACTCACATCTACAGTGCTGATTTCCTCCAGATTTTCTATCACTTTGATTGGATCCACTTTCTGCTGGCGGATGAAATCAGCGATGGCGGTTACTGACCTTTGACCTCTGTACTCTCGCTTCATCATCATCCCATTTCTGAACAGTTTGAGTGTGGGGTATTTGCTTATCCTGTAGCGCTGGGCTATATCAGCTATCAAGAGAAACAGAACAAAAACAGCAGCCGTTACCCCAGTCGTCAGTGTCACATGATCATTCATAATATGCTGATTTGCTGCTCAAGATACATTTCTTATTATTATCAATGTTGAAAACAGTTGTGCGGCTTAATATTTTTGTGGAAGCTGTCAATTGTTTTAGGATTATTTGATGAATAGAAAGTTCAAAAGAACAGCATTTATTTGAGATGAAAACTATTTTGTAACATTAGAAGTTCAGCTTTGCCATCACAGGAATAAATTTGACTTTTCGAAAAAAAGACTTTTCAAAAAATTAAAACATTGTAATGTTTCCAAACTTTTGACATGTACTGTAGATACCTAAAGGTGACCATCTAAAGGTGTGTTTAAATCAATGAAAACCAACAGAATGAGATAACATGACTTTTCTGGTCACACTGATTTTTGTTTGGCTTGTAACATAGAAGGGCGAGTTTTAGGACCCACATGCAGAAGAACACTTTACCCTTCCAGATGCTCTGCTTTTGAAGAACAAAATGTGTCAATCCATGAATATTTTACTTTTAAGGTTATGAGAGAGAAAGATCAAAAGGTCAGAGATAGGCTCGTTTTAAAGAGAAAGATGGTCTCAAGTCAAAGTACAGAGACAAAAAAGGGCTAAAGAGAGAGAAAAAGGGAAAGAATTAAAGAAAGTAGAGACAGAGAGAAGGCAAGAAGGAAAGGGGGAGGGGCCGAGAAATGAAAGTCAACCAATGTGGGGGGTAAATACTCCAAAGCCGATCGGCTGGAATCAGTCATGCGAGGTCTCTCTCGCTCACACACACCCACGCTGTGGGGTATCTTTGAGCCGCCTTGACTTCACAGAAGATGCAGTTTTGTCATTAAACCATCAAACACTTTACAAGACATCAATAATTCTGTTTAATTTGCTTTATCTCAAAGGCTAAACCAATGTGTGTGTGTGTGTATAAACTCACAGTGCTGGTCACAGTCCACCCTGGCAAACACCACCTGTGTAGCGTCTGGATATTCCTCCCGCACTATGTTCGACGACTCCTCAAAAATAGGGTGAAGCATCTGACTGAAACGACACCTGCGGAAAATACATACAAATAAAATGACTTCAGATACAGATAGAATATTTCAGGTCTGTTCATTCTGTGTAATAAGCTGCACAATATGCTTTTTATAATATATCATCATCATCAGGACATGTCAACTTATTTAAAGGGATGGTTCACCACAAAATAAACCGAAAACTCTCTCATCATTTACTCACCCTCATGCAATCCCCGGTGTATACGACTTTCTTTCTTCAGATAAACAAAGATTTTCAGTAAAATAATCAATCTCTGTGAGTCCGTATAATGCAAGTGAATGGGTGCTGCTCGTTTGATGCTTGAAAAAGCTTAGGCACGTTCACAACAAGATCAGCTTGACAAAACTAAGCAGAGGACCAGCAAAATTTTTGGGTTTATCTGAAGAAAGAAAGTCATATATATCGGGGATGGGATGAGAGCAAGTAAATTATGAGAGAATTTTCATTTTTGGGTGAACTATCCCTTAAAAAAATGCGTAAAACTAATACATATGAATTGGGCGGTTTAGCCCAAATTTTCTGAAGAGATCGCTTTATGATGAACAGGTTTAATTTAGGCCTTTATTCACATATAGACATTCATCAACTCACACATCAGTTGTGGTAAACAGAAGCTCAAGCATGTTTGCTTGATGTGCGAGAACCAACAAGGTTCGTTCTCACCTGTTACGCAGCACGTTTCAGCTTCTGCAAGAACCAATGAGGTTTGTTCTCAAGCAAGTACGGTTGAGCTTCTGTTTATGTTCGCTGATCAATGTTCATATGTGAATAAAAGCCTAAATTCAATTCTGGTCATCATATTAAGTGATCGAGTCTTTTCAGAAAACTTGGACTAAACTGCTCAATTCATATAGATTCGTTTTACGATCTCTTTTTGAAGCAAGTGGTAATAGTTGCATAGCTGTCAATGGAGGGACAGAAATCTCTCGGATTTCATGAAATAAAGACACGTTTCGAAGATGAACGAAAGTCTTGCGGTTTGGAATGACATGAGGGTGAGTAATTGACAATCTTTTCTTTTTTGGGTGAACTAACCCTTTAAGTATTTAATGTCAAAGCAAATCAACAACTCTCATCATCATCACCCTTTCTGACAAACACACATCTGGAGGCGTTAATCTGAGAGACACTCACCAGTCTGCATAGAAGTTGACTAGAGCCACCCCTGCACTGTCTGTGGAGAGAAACATGTGGTTTAATGTCATTTGATCTACTACAATGACAAAGCACCATTGGATAACTGACACCCACATGCACAACACAGGTGCAGTAGCTGTCTGATTGAAACAGCCTCCTTCAAACACACAAATAAACAAGGTAAGAACTCACTAAGGATGTCATCGATGTTTCCAGCATCCAGACTTGTTATTTCTCCTCGTCCAGTAGTATACAAACCCGTTACCTGCCAAAAACAGAGGTGGTTTATTGGTAAACTTTGTGTATGTGTGTGTGTGTGTATGTGAGTAATAACAGTAACAGTGCGCATAAAAGAGCCAGTGGTAAATCATTATCATTAGACAGTCATACTCATAATCTATAATCTCTCTGATACAAAAAAAACCTAGGCTTTCATGCAGGTGCAAAAATGAACCCTAGGAAAGCCCTGAATAAGAATAAAAATGGTCTTAGAGTGTAATTATAAGAACAATAAACAGATTTTCTGGAGTGATGCGAGCGATTCAAATTAAGTCGAAGAAACCATCTACTACAGTAAACATCTGTCTCAAGTTTTAACAACTTAACTACTATCATAATAACGTTGCCCAAATTTATTTTATCTTTTGCAGAACTTGCAACGGGGCATGGGGAATAGTCAGCAAAACAAAAAATTTGGAGAATAAAAATCACAGAACAATATTTCTCACTAATAAATAAATGTATCATTTTAAAATATTTTTGAACAAGTAAACAATTACATAATAATTATACATTGAAAACCTTGAAAAAGTTGTAACAGAAAATTTGAAAATAAAAGTTGATATGTGCTTGTTATGAAATATGTTAAAAAATACAGAATTGAGGAGTGAAACAAGAAACTAACAATAACCTATTTATGCTAATAACATCATCAAATGGGGCACAACGAACAAATACAAATAAGCATTAAGCAAAACACATGGGATAAAGTCAGACTGGGACAGTAGTTTCTTTAAATGACAAACAGGAGAACAGATTTCATTATACTATCATCAGTCCAGGCAAAACTATAAAAGATCTAACAAATCAATCATAGCTAAATACATCATGTGACATTTTTTTTTTACAACTAATGTGACATTTATTTGAGAAAGTGAATCTTTGCTGACCAACGTGGCCGTTTTTAAAGCCTCTAGTCTTTAAATCTTTAGTGCAGGTTATGCGTCTAAGCAAACAACACGCAAATTGTGGCTTCACCATATTCCCAAATAAGTAGCAAAATGTGCTTGTAACAACAGTCCAGCCTATATTTAATTATTTGTCATAATGAGATTAAAGATTGAGAATGAGTCGAATTTATATATTAAAAAATAAAAACTTTAAGTATATTGAATAACATTTTTACTATTATACAGATGATCATGTTTTAGTATATAATGTATACTTCATTTTATTCATATTCTATATATATATATATATATAACTGATAAAAGTTTGAAAGTACTAAAATTGTTTTTAAAGAAGTCTCTTATTCTTTCTCACCAAGGCTGCATTTATTTAATCAAAAATACAAACAAACAAAAAAAAATGTTATTATTATCAATGTTAAAAACAGTTGTGCTGTATAACATTTGATGAATAGAAAGTTCAATGAACAGCATTTATTAAATTTCTTAAAGCATTTAACTAGAAATCTTTTGTACCATTATAAATTGTCTTCACTGTCACTTTTGATAAATTTTTAAATGCATCCTTGATTAATAAAAATATGAATTTATCTTTTTTTAAGCTTACCACAAATCTTAACACTTACCATTGAATGGTATCACTGTTTTCCCAAAAATGTTAAGCAGCAAAAACTGTTTTCAACATTGATAATAATAATAATAAATGTTTCTTGAGCAGCAAATCAGCATATTAGAATGCTTTCTGAAGGATCATGTGACACTAAAGACTGGAGTAATGATGCTTTGCCATCGCTGGAATAAATAACATTTTTAAATGTATTAAAATAAAAAACATTATTTTAAATTCTAGCCTAATATTTCACAATATTACTGTTCTTACTGTATTTTTGAATTAAATATCTTGGTGAGCATAAGAGACTTTCAAAAAACATTTTTTTTTAATGTTTCCAAACTTTTGACAGGTACTGTATTTGCCAAATAACGTGGCTAATCATCTAACATACGTAATCAATCCAAAAGACACTGTGAACAGGTTTGGTAATGCCACGCGTTAAAGTAGAGTTGTTGGTTGTTGGATGAGTCTGCTTTTGCAACATATCACTACATCCTGTTTGAGTGTGTCAAAGATAGACTGAAGACAAGTATAATGATATTCCGATGGATTCACCTCTCCTTGATTAAACACTGTTGCTTGGCAAGTAAATAACATTGCGAACGGCCACACTGACTGCGATTACATGATGCAGACCTTCTCCCTAGGGTTGCAAGTTTGCAACAATATATCGCAATACAGAAAAGCAACAATATGTATCATGGATGGTGACAATATGTATTGTGTATAGTTCACCCAAAATGAAAATTACTGCGTGAGAAAAAATTCACGTTTACAGAGTTGTAGTGTCAGTACATTAAAGGGGTCATCGGATGCAAAATTCACTTTTATATGGTGTTTGCATATAAATGTGTCTTTGCAGTGTGTGGACACAACCACCATATGATACAATCACTCCTTTTTTTTAATCCTCAAAAAGCCTAAACACTCTCAATAATCAAGCCGTTTGGATTTTTCATGCTCTGCCCACGACCACTGACGGGTTGTCCCGTATTAGCATATTTGCTCAGCCATTTGTATACTATCTGCCAAGACAGCACTTTACATGTCTTGTGTCAACACGCCCCACGGAAGAGAGGGGTGGGGTGAGCAGTTGCTCATTATCATTTAAAGAGACATACAACCATTGAGGAATTTGAACCAAAGTATGTTACAAACTTTACATGAAAACCCTAAAGAATCATACCAACTTGTGGAAAATGGGCATCCGATGACCCCTTTAAACTATTATATACTGTATAATGCTGAATATAATGTATAATAATGCAATGGGGGAATATTTGTGGGTCCTGATTAGTGGTCGACCGATATGGGTTTTTTGATGGCCGATGCCGATATCTTAGAGAGCAGGGTGGCCGATATATATATATATATATATACACATATATACATACACACACACACACACACATTCATATTATATATATATATATATATATATATATATATATATATATATATATATATACATACACACTTTATATTTATATAAATTAATATTTAATAAATTTGATAAATTTAATAAATATTTAAAAATCTTTAAAATAAACATGCTTAGGCCCTATACTTTAGATGGCAACTTCTTGAATCTGCAATCCTATTACAGATTTTTTCATAAATAAAGTAATTGTTTAAAAATATATGAATATGAGAATAAAAAGTAAGTAAACACTGTAACAGGGCACTCAGTAATCTGGTAATTAATCAGTAATCCCTGATAATCATATTTTTTCAAATAAAGACTTTTTTTTTACTTTGACTTTTGACAAGGTAACGCTAATTTTACATACAGCAGCACACAGTGAAAACGACATGAATATGACACAGTGGGCCACTGGATATAGCACAGCATATTTTAAAATGAAGGATTTAAAGTGTTTCGATCGAGTCTCCTGTGAAGCTGATCTTCTGTTCGCATTTACTCACTTCACACGACCGTCATTCGCAGTCACACGTTTATGCCGGCTACAAATGCACACTTCACAAGATATCACAGCTGGATTCGATTAAATCTGCAAGGTTTGTGAAATGTTTATTAGATATTCAGAGATTTGTTTAAATTATGTAGATGCGCATTTGCTGAATGTTGACGTAAATGAGCAAGTATTTTAGTCTGATTGTTTGCCTTTTCGGTTACAAATAATATAAAAGCAAACGTATTACTTTTTCGCATACCATTTACTTTCTTTGACCAGTTCTGTAGCCACCGGTTCTGTCTAACAAAGTTTTAGAACTGACAGAGAATGTGAGTGAGCGCTGTGTGATCAGGCGCTGCCATTCTCTTCTCAGGTGCTGGTGTTCTCAGCGCCGCTCGTCAAAATAAAAGTCCGCAGTGCCGTCAAAATAAAGGTCCCGCTTCCAACACATCGGCCAATCAGAAAAACTTATCGGCCCATGCCGATATTTTAAAAAAGCCAAATATCGGCCGATATATCGGCCGTGGCGATATATCGGTCGACCACTAGTCCTGATTATGCCAAATGTCTTAAATTACCAGTAAAGAGTGGCCTACATTATTTTAAATATTTCTAGTCAGTGACAGTGCAAGCATATTTGTCTAAAATAATTCTGTATTTTCAACTTCGGAATCATGAATTGTTTTTATTCTAATGTCACCATTGTCCCGTGCATTGGGTTACCAGCACCAAATACAAGCCCAAATTTAGCATTTTAATCAACAGTAAAACATTTTGTTAACCCTTTACCATATGTCTTGGAGTATCACAACAATATTGTATTGTGAGTTCTGTATTGCGATATGTATCGAATCGTGACATGAGGGTATCGTTACACCCCTAATTCTCACACTGGCTGTTTTAAGAGGCAAAAAGAACCATTCAGACTAAAATATCAAATCACACTGAGGCATATCTGATCCTCTTCAAAACAAACAAAAAACAGGCAGCTGCTAAACAACACTGCCTAAATGTATTTGCTAATCTCTCAGAGAACTCAAGTCTCCAACTGTCACAACAGCCACAGAAACAAAACAAACACACAGCTCCACATGGGCTGATCTAAACCGCTCAGATCCCAAAGTAAAAATTCACAGCTAGACCCAACATACGCTGTAGTTTCGGTAATCAACTTTGGACCCGTGCATGTCCGTTTCTTACTGAGATTCATCACAAAGAGCTTCCCACTTCTAATGAGGGAGTTTCTACTCAGATACATAAAAATAGGTTTGAACCAGGGTTGATGAGAGAATTAAGACCCGTTCACACCAAGAATGATACCTATAATATTCACTAGGCTAGAATCCACACAAACAAATTATAATGTTTTGTATGAGCATGCGCTACAGGTACGTCAGCTGCCACTTTCAAGCTCTTTAAAATCGGGTAGATTCTGCTTGGCTATTTTTATTGTTTATCAGTTGAAACAAAGTCCAACGATAGTGTTCCTCTGTGTCGATAAGATGTTTAAGATAATATTTTCCCCTAAAAACCCTAAGACTAAATTTGGATTTATTTTGTTACAAATCTTTTTAAAAGTATCAACAGAATAAAACAAGTTTATCAAATAACATAAAAATGTATTCCATATAGTATGTTGTTTAAGCACTGATCCCATTCGAATTGACATTTATTTTTGGTGTAATTATAGTAGTGGTGTGGATTTCACCATTCTCATAAAATTCAAAGGTATGCAAAAAACCTTTTATAGTTGTAGTTATCGTCCTTGGTGTGAACATGCTTTTACGTATAGATGTTTTTATGTTTGTGAACAAACATTTTGTTTTATATTATTTATTTAACATTGTATACTTAAATACTTAAAATAGGTTGAAATCATAAACAAATCAGTAATGCTTCACACTGTATGTAAAGTGGGTTTTATTTATTGCTGTCATGAAGTTTAGCAATTTTAGTTTTAGCAACTTTAAAACAATTTCAGAATGAGGAAGGAACTATACCACACAAGTTATAGAAAAGATTAATGAAACAGTGACTGAAGTGCTGAAGGTCAATCTCAAAGCAAACTATACCTCTCTATGGTGATAAATATTAAGTTCACAAAGCAAAACAGACCAAAATCTTTCAATTTTACAACTTATGAGAAAAATATCTACAAAAATATGTGTCCCTTTCTATTTACTGCTAAAATACATACCGAAACTGAAAGCTTGTAAAATGAACTCAATTGGCAGCAAGGCTACCGCTGCTGTGGTTTTCACATCATGCTGTGCTAAACAGACAGAGCAGCGCGGCTCACTTCCGGGTTGACAGCCAATAGGATTCGGCCACAACAGAGAAGTTCACCAACCGGTTTCTTTACTGCGAAGTCGGATGAAACGAATCCCAAAATAGCCATCTCTTTACTTTAGGACTATAAAGATCACTGTTGACAGCTGCAAACTGTATGGCTCCTATTGTAAAAACGACTTTAAGTGCTTAATTCATGTGTTTAAAGGACTTTCCGAGTTAAACAGGCTCACATCAATTGCTGTCTGTGAAACTTTACAACTATGAATGGAAACAGGACACCTGCAAGCAACTCAGTTACTGGTTCATTTGAACAAGTTGCGTTTAACATTTAAAACCTCTGCAAGGTTCCAAAACTTGCGTTGCGTGTGACGTAACTTAGTGCCTTCTTTTCCCATCTAAAACTCGTCCAAGTCATTTGGCCGTTTCAACACTGTATTTGAGAATGCTACAAATATAGATTTGTATGATTCAGTGATCCTTAGTTTGCTTGCAGACATTACAAATGAAAATATAAGTTGGCAATGTTTATAAATGACAATGTTTATATGCGAGTGTGGTTGTGAATTCAATTGAAATAGTTGACCCACAGGCTATAAACTCTCAAAATGTCCCATACTAGCAGCTGCATCATGACTACAAGTCCGGTGGTAACTCTAATAGCTGGTTAGCCGCATTAGCCAGCTGTCTAGCACTTTCTGTAGCAAGCATATATTCACTATAGGCAATTAGACCAAGATTCATAGTTGAAGTCGTTCGTTGCACACATTCTAGAGGCCTTTTTATAATAACTCGTTAAATAACAAGAGCATCACATCCAAGTTTATAAACCCTCCTAATAGCTAACGTAACGTTATATGAGCTAGCTATCACAAGCAAACCTGTCAGAAGTGTGTTACTGAACGAGCGCGCGATTACTCATACACATACCAGCAGGAGGGTGAAGTAGTGCAGTTCGGGAGCGGGAATTATTGATGATAATTTCATTGTATAGTGGTGTTGGTTGAGGTTACGATGTTGTTGGATCTTGCCAGTTTCTCGACACCACCTCCTTCTCCTCTGCTGCAGGAAACAGGCAGTACATACGGCCAGGGCTACGGGAACTGGAATTCCGGGTTTGCCGGGAATTATGGGAAATGTAGTTTCATACTGGGACTCTTGTCGTTCAGCCAAGTAAGATTTGTTTATCAAAAAACTACAATCCCAGTTTGGAATGTGTGGGGAGAATGTGGTCCTTGGTAATTGTAGTTTTATTTACATACGTGTCCAGATGTGTTTGCGGTATCAAGAGTTTTTGGAGTATCATTGACCACAGCGGGGCTGAAGTACCCAAGTTTACGAAAACAGCGAAAACACGGCATTGCGTTTAAAACATTTGTGATGTCTAAAGTCAGAGATGGAAATATCAGATTAATTGTGTTTCACCTTGAATGTGGTAAGTTGCATCATCGTTTCCCAACTGTATAACGGGATTTTTGAATATTTAGCAATCAAGCTACATGCAAACACATCCAAATGCGGGATTAATAAATGATTAAAAGTTCATTGACACTGTCATTTACTGTCGTTGAAGTACTACAGCAGTTATGTAACTATGTTTGCATTTGTTAAAATAATTGTTTATTTTTTTGCAGCTTAGGCACAAAGAGTTCATGAATATGTCAGTGAGCTCTGCAGCTGATTCATAAATATGACTTTGTCTTTGTGATTTGTCTAGTACCAATCCAAACACACCACGTACAACCTAAACAAATTAACTGTCAAGTGTCAACACTGTTATTCAGGCACAGTGTACATTTGTTTAGGAAAAGTGTATGAGCTTGTAAAATCCTGGAAAATGGGTTCTTATAATTGTACAGATTTTAATTCTGGCTGTTTTATACAAATGAGATCTCTGTTATCTGTATTGTTTGTGTCTCTTAAGTAAAGGAATTTGGAAATGTGTCTCATTTAGAGTATCAGAAGAGTTCTCAACAATGTCAATGTCTCAAATTGTGCTCAGATTTGCCAAGGTACTAAGGCCTGATATATCATTATGTAGAAACAAATGTCATAAAATTCTCCAAGAGATAATCTTTAGAGCTGCATAATTCAGATGAAGCGAAACACTGTTACTTTACTTCAGCTAATAATGACTCACTGATTATTTCTTCTAAATAATTTTAAAGGATATCTGAGACAAAGTTGAATGAAACACAACTGAGAACAATGAGCAATGCAATTTTCCTCTTGGTATTGTTGACATTTTATCTTTTGTTTTGCAGTTATTTTAATGCATATATTTCAAACACATCTAGTTCATCGCTTGACGTGTGCTTTAACAGAGTAACAGGTTGTTTAAAACAAATAGCTGTAAGTTGTAGTCAAAAATTAAGATTTCAAAAGTCAATGTAGACTATAGTTTCTTGCAAGACTCCAGTGTCGATCGACCGTTTTATGTCAGCACACTCCTGTAAGTCGGCCTTGGCATTGAGCACTGGTAATGTTTGGCACAGTAGGTCAGAGCAGGTGGTTTGTGCTCTGTGTGTGAGTGATCCGCTCTCTCTCCTGCAGAACACTAGATCAGAGCTGCTAGGGGGACCTGCGGCTACGCCAAGCCCAGCGAGGCTTCACTTAGCTGGGTAACATCTGCTAAGGCCACCCCTGCCTCCTGGACATCACCATGGTAAGAGTCAGAAAACAAAAGCTGTGCTGAGATTTAGAAGAGATCATGAGTATTGTATTATACATTATGAGTTTTAAAAGTGTTTTTACAGACTTACACTTTTTTGTGGTTTAATTATTGACAACAGCAGTTTTGTTAATTTGATTAAAAAACAGACTATGCTGCTTGCAAAAAGCTTGCATATTACTGACACATTAATGTCTTTAGAGATTTCCACCACACTTCTTCTGTCATATCAAAGAGTTATAAATGACTCTCTTTAAATATTTTGTCACATTAACAAGATGCATTTCACAGAGTAAAATAGCAGGTGTGAAGAATGCAATTAAAAAGCTGTTAATTATACACTTGTCGTGAGGTATGGCCTACCAGAACCAGAAGATTTCAGCTTTTGGCAAATTTCACTTATAAGCTATACTTTGTAATTTGGGTATTCGAATTCTAAATCAGATTTTTTTTAATGTGATATCATTTTACATACAATATGTGCTTAATTTAGAACTAGAAATTGAAATGTATATAATATATATATATATATATATACATCATTTTTGTTTGTGTATATATACATATATATATATATATATATATACATACAAGTAAAAATGACATCCTCACAATTTGGTATGTTTCATTGTGCCATGAGAAACAATACAATTGAAATGTGGAATTCCCACTTTAGTTTGACCCTTGTGTCCCTTTAGCCTCAGCGTGTACAGTATGAATGAAAACAATCCATTCAATGGCCTCAATGTTGAATGTGACCCCTTATATTAATATTTAATGAAGCGAAGGGTAAGTGAATGTTTCTGAGGGAAGCTTGGCTCTCTCCAGGGTTAAGTGAGCTGTTAATAATTGATGATGTGCTGATTTTTATGGTTCTTTGAGCGTGTTAATAGAATAATGTACTTACTGACTGCACCAATAGAATAATGCAGTTAACGTGTGTTTTGAGAATAATGTAATTAGCATGTGTTCAAGGGGTTATTGCTGAGGGAGAGAGCGGGCAGATACACACATCTACATGATCTGTGATGGAACACAGTGTGTGTCGTTCATTGCTTTCTAACCTTATAAACACCCAACTGATTCAAATCTTGTTTCATCTTTTTCATTTCCACTGTGTCTCTCTCTCTTCTTCTCTTTTCCCTCTCTCTCGCTCTTTCTCATTGATTTTCTGTTTGTTTTTCAATCACATTATTTCCCGCGCACAGCGGTGTAGCCAGCGGCTAAATGGCCCCTCTCCTACTAATTGGACGTTTAATTAGATCACAGATTTGGCCCAATTAGTCGCTGTAGGGAGGACAGGGGATAGCCTGGGGGGCTGTGTGTGTCTTTGGGTGCGTGTTTATGTGAGTAGAGAAAAAGTGAGGAACGGAGATACAGAGAAGGGGGAGCAAAAGAGAGAATGGGAGGGTGGAAGAGAGATATCTCTCTCTAGGCTGCCTCATTAGAGATGTCAGAAAGGGTCTGCCATGATACTTCCCCCCTCGCTATGAGTCCAGCCCAAGAGACCTATCAGAGCAACCCAGCCCAAGTGTGCTCCGGGGACTCAGACCGTGCCGTCTCTCAGTCTCAGGAGCAGCTGCGGTTCAAATCACTGCCGTATTACCACCAGCCTCAGTTTATCAGTGAATGATGCCATACATTCGTGAAAACATACAGAAAAAGGGTGTTTCCTTTGAGGTGGCACTGTACTAAAAGTTCAGTACAAAATATGATATCAAGTAGGCAGCATATCTTTTGCCTCCCATTTGCTCATTGTGGTCTCTGAGCTGATGGTCCTAACGCATGGTGTGAGTGTTAGGGACATCAATGTGATTGGCTGATAAAGCTGTCAACGAGATAATGGCTGCCTATCATGTTCACAACTGGCCTGCAAATAGACGCGTGGCCTGAATGGGTCAAACTGGTTAAAATGCATACTTGGACTCATTTAGGCCGTCTTTGTCCAGGTAACCTGCATGACATGGCATCACTATTTCCGGTTGAGTTTGTATTGAAATGAGCTTGAAATGTCTTTTTGAAATGAAATGAGTTTTTTAGAGAGCTTTCAGCTCTGAAATTAAAGCACATTTGTTGGCTACTGAAAATTGGTGACTTAAAAATTATTCAATTTTGAATAATTTCTTGATTTATACTCATAAGCAAGATGGAAATCTGTTATTGGACAATGAAAGCCAATTCTGGGAATTCTGTTTTATGTTTTGATAGCAATATTGAATAAAAAGTGCTACGCGTTGGTTATTATGTGTGTGTTTATTTATATATATGTGCACAGAATTCTCTACCACTGTCCTATGTGCAGTGTGTTTGTTATATGTCTTAGATTTCACACATTCGACAGTGTGTATTGTTTAACTGTTTAATAGCACACGTGTTTTTCACTTGTTGTGACTGACACATTTGGAACTATATAATTGCATTACTTTGCCCATTGGAAGGCACACCTCGTTCACCAGAGGGGCTCATTTGTCGCTCTGCATTGTGGGAGACGACAGCTAATGAGGCACAAGGTGATCATGTCAGTCAAGACACACTATGGATGGCATCCGCAGGGATGCTTGCATGCATCCACAGCATGGAGTCCTTTCTCCTTGGAGAAAGTATGGAGGATTTGCCCTCTGGGCATTAGATGAAAGAACCGGTGTCTCTCAGCGAGATACTTAGAAGAGATTTGAATAAAAGCTCTGTTTTTGGAAATGGAGATGTTGATGTGAATCATACAGATCTGCTATTGCAATGCCAGGCACTGCTTTACTGACAAATGTGCACACAGCTCAACTTCTGACCCTGTGGTTTGTTCTTCATTATTATTTCTTTTTTTCTCTCTCTCTCTGTCTCTCTTTCTCCCTAAATCCTGACTCAGCTGGTTGTTCAATAAGATGCTGGTGGGGAGTCATTTGGCTGGGCTAGACAAGCTGGATGCTTGCCCACACACACACACGCACGCACGCACGCACGCACGCACACACACACACACACACACACACACATGTTGGGTTTTCATGTTTTATGGGGACATTTCATAGATGTAATGATTTTTATACTGTTCAAACTGTATATTCTACCCTCTAACCCTACCCCTGAACCAACCCATCACAGAAAACTTTCTGTATTTTTTACCTTTTCAAAAAAAGTTCTTATGATTTAGAAGCTGTTTTAGAGGCTGGCAAAAAATTATAATGCAATCTTTGTGGGGACATTTAAGTGCTCTCCTCCTTGTGTAGAATTCTTACACATATATCTAAAACTTTTTTTAATTTAATAAGTATACTGCTTCTTTTCACTTCAGAATTTCTGTAAGGCATAAAAACAGTTAATATGACAGATGCTGTATATTTTTTGAATGGTTATTGCTTTAAATGTTATTATTAAGTGAATTACTAGTTGCAATGATTCACACTTAAATTTGAAGCTGTGATAATCTACAACAGCAAAGGTTGTTAATTAAATTAGTCAAAAATGAGTATACGCCATTCAAATGCATCATCAATATAATGACAGTACAATTTATATTAGATTTTCCTTCTCCCTTTTTTAAAATTGATTTAAAAAATATGAACATGTTGAAAATTACCAGCTTCTTTTCAAAGAAGTCTGAATCCCTTTTATTTCTCATTCGAGAGTCGTTTGATTTGTATGCCAGGCATTGTTGTTATTAAGTCCCAAGTGTGTGTTTGCATGTATGTGTGGGTCCTAGTCTGGAGGAAATCGAGGAAAGCTTGTGGTCGATATGAGTGAAGCCTCCATAAAAACCTTTTCTCACGGAAAATCACTTCCCACGCGATCACGCACGCACACACACACACACACACACACACACACACACACACACACACACACACACACACACACACACACACACACACACACACACACACACACACACACACACACACACACACACACACACTAACGTGTGGTCAGACGCAAACACGCTCGCCAGTACACGTACAGATAGAGCTCACGCGTACACCTTTGTCAAAGGCATCCCCCTGCTGTCTTTTTTCCACATCGTGATCCCAAAAGCAGACTGTGTGTGTGCATGCTTTTTTTTTGTGATGTCTGATTTCCTTCGTTTAAGTACGTAGAGTCATATAAAGCTGAATTATAGTGTATCGGAGAGCATTTAAAGGCTTTAATCAGAACATACACACACAAAAACACATGCTACTGAACTAGTTGTAACCCTTAGTAGTTTTATGAGTCTGCATTAACTAACCCCAATTACCCTCTCATGAGGTGCGTGAGAACAGAGCGGCTAATTAGTTGTGTCTGTGCGAGACGAGAAAGAATGGCAAAGAAAAGGGGAATGTATGACTGGGTTAAAGTGCTCATTGAAAAAGTTATTTCTGCAGTCATAAACATGCTTGGCACACATTTAGTGTGGATTTGTGTACGTAATTGATTTTTTTTAGTCTCTTGCAATATTGATGAGTATGAATAAGAGATGAGTGGGGCAGGGTGTGTCCCAGTGGGGGATTTGCCCCCTTACTTCCTGTCTGAGGATTACCCAGAATTCTGGCTGAACCACTAAGAGTGGTTCAAAGGTGGATTCAGAAAGCGTGAGTTTAGATTCTAGGCCTATCCGCTTGTTAAGTTGTGATGTTAAGTGGGGAATACTGTTTCTGGGTCCAAGCCTCCATTCGTTTCAATTGAGAATACTATCTCAACAGCAATTGATAAGCACGATTTATTCATATCACACTTTTAAGCTAAAGCTTGTAAAACCTTACAGTGTATGCTATGGATATAAAATTTAGGATCATGATTTTTCAGTATTATTACAGCACACCATGAGTGTATATTAGCACTGTTTGTTGTTTGCTTTTGGTATCTAATAGAGCGCTTGAACCCAGAAACAGTGACACGTGACGTCAGACTTAACAAGCGGATAATCTTGATGTTTGGCCCCTGAGTAAACATATTGCATGACCGCTGATGTGTGTTTGTGCACCAGGCGATGCTGCTCCCCCAGAATCCATCTCAGGTGCATGCGGCCGCTGTGAATGGAGACAAGAACACCTTACAGAGGCTGATCACAGGTATCACACATATTTTCATGCTTATAATGCTCCATGCTATTCACTATGTTTTCTGTGTAAGCCTGTGCGATATATCTAAAAAAGTTTTTAATTGGTTTTGAAATAAGTCTCTTTTGCTCAACAATGCTGCTTTATTTGAAAACATATAGTGAATTATTAGTGTAATTACAGTGTAATTATCATTACAATTTAAGTTTTATTTAATATATTTTAAAATGTAATTTATTCATGTAATGGCAAAGCTGAATTTTCATTCAGAAATCATCCTACTATTCTGATTTGCTGCTCAAGAAACATTTCTCATTAGTATCAATGTTGAAAACAGTTTGATCAATTTAATGCATCCTTGCTGAATAAAAAACGTACTGCCCCCAAACTTTTGAATGCTATACAATATATATACGAAGAGTTCAGATGCAAAAGCCTCTAAACGCCACCTCCGTCAAAAATGAGATAATGACATTGAGTGAAAGCTATCTGAACATAGTACATGTTCAACAAATATATTTGCTTCAAATCCTCTAAATCTCAGCCCAGCCCATTCAGAAATATCAGTTTGTCGGCAAAAGCCTCTAGACGCCACTTCCTTTTGGCAGCAAAAGCCGCTACATCCCGAGAACCAATCAGAAGGCGCGAATCAGTACAGGCTGTCTCAATAGAGCGGCGCGCTGAGGAGACGGATTTTTTGAGACGGCTGAGGAGATTGTTTTGGTTTTGGATTCAGATTTTTTACATTTTTAAGATGGAGTACGATGAAATGGATGAGCCTGTCCTACTGACATCAAATGGCAGAAGAAAACGTCGTTTACCTCAAAACTCTTCCCGTTACAAGGCAAAAGAAAATCTGTACTGTGGAAATGGCTTGGTCGCAAGTGTAGCATGCACTCATAACAGTTCTTGGTGCAGTGCTGTAACTCTGAAGGAGTCTGATTTATTATACTTGAGATATACATTATAATATTACTTTACACTACTTAAGTCTTATAAGCTTCTTATACAAAATGCACAGATATTGATGTTTAAGAATGTTGCTCTGTTCTACTTGATTATTAGCCTGGGAAAACCCAGACAACTTCCGGCAAATTTAGATTTGCTCTGAAAGTTAGTCTGGCAAAGAGCTCATTCAAGCCCATTTCCAATCCGCCGAAATCGAGGCACCAATCAGAAACGTTGGGGCGGGCTTTACACGATGACGACAGCGCTGGGATTTTGAAGCAGATTTTGTAGCCTACATTACAAAGATGGATAAAATTTGTCTTTATTCAGACAGGGCAGAAAGGTGACTGCAGACAAATGGGGTGGGATTTGCAAATAATCGCAGATCTCATTCAGCCCCCCTGTAAAGAGGTTTGTCTACTGTTTAGTTTTGAAATGAATGTGCTCTAATCTTTTTCAGTGTTTCTAGTTACATTTTTAGTGATTTTTCAGCTATTTACTATGTCTTGTCCCAAAGAGGTGGATTTAGAGGTTTTTGCGAAAAAAGCACAAGTGGATTTAACTGTTTTTGACGCAAAAGAAAATCTAATTTGTTAAAAATCACTGAATTGACTAAAGTGACATTTTTGAAAAAATGTTATTTTATTCACTGACTAATAACCTTATCAGTACCTTTAAAATGAAACTACTGGATGTGAACATAGGAGCCTGATAAAAAAATGCTCATTTAAAGAAAATAAGTCTGACGGATTTAGAGGGTTTTGCATCTGAACTTTTCACACACACACTTTTTTTTATCCTTTTGACAATATTCAGCATATATATATATATATATATATATATATATATATATATATATATATATATATACGTATATATATTACTTTGAAATATCTTAAAATTATATATATATATATATATATATATATATATATATATATATGAAATCTAAATTTAAGCTATCTAAAAATAAAAAATAAATCTATTTCAAAGTAATATGTAAATATATATATATACTGTGTATATATATATATATATATATTACTTTGAAATAGCTTAAAATTATATATATATATATGAAATCTAAATTTAAGCTATTTAAAAAATCTAAAAATCTAAAAAAATCTATTTCAAAGTAATATGTATATATATATATATATATATATATATATATATATATATATATATATATATATATATATATATATATTACTTTGAAATAGCTTAAAATTATATATATATATATATATATATATATATATATATATATATATATATATATATATATATATATATATATATATATTTACATATTACTTTGAAATAGCTTAAAATTAGATTTTTTTAAACAGTGAAATCTTGATTTCAACCAGTCATTGTTACAAAGTACATTCAAAATGTTCAATATGAGAATTAAAATACAGTAAAAACCTAGTTAAGTAAAAAAAACTTAACTTAATCTCAAGTTAAATTAAGAATAATGTTTAATAATTTTAATTTATATACACCATACTTTCTAAGAATGTACTGAATTCAATGAGGAATTGATTTCTTGACCATTAAAGTTCATTCTTCTTTAGTATGAATATATTGTGTGACATTACATCTGCCATGTTGCATTGTATGTTTTTTAACCTAGGATGTAACTACAACCATGTAGATAATTTACTCCGATATCAACAAATACCATTTAGCAATTTATGGAAGAAGTTTCTGTAAAAAAAAAAAGATCTCATATTTTCAAATTTAATTTCCATGGCCTTATGGGATAGCAAAGTGTCCACTGGTTCACACTTCAAATACCTAAAAGTTGCAGTACGTTAACCAGGTAGCGTAAGTGTTGACGGTCAGTAGTAAACTTAATAACCACACAAAAATACCATTAAAATCATTGCGAATATTGCTTAGTTTTATATCGCCAGCAAAATCGTCTTAAATCTACTGTGAATATTCAATACATCACTCACTATTTAATATCTCACTACCTATTTCATTTTATATTAAGTGTGGATTCCAATAACAGGCTAGGGTTGACTCATTTATGTGTGTGTGTGTGTGTGTGTGTGTGTGCTTTGTGTTCACAGCAGAGTCTAGTCTGCGGGACAGCGAGGATCAATTCGGCCGGACCCCTCTGATGTATTGTGTTCTGGCTGACCGCTTGGACTGTGCAGAGGTGCTGCTTAAGGCCGGCGCAGCCGTCAACAAGACTGACCACAGTCAGAGGACTGCACTGCACCTCGCAGCACAGAAGGTGACACACACACACACACACACACACACACACACACACACACACACACACAGCCGTCTGTCTCTGAGCTGACCCTGTTTCTGATAGAGACTTACAAAAGGTTGGTGTTGCTAGGGTTTACTGCCCTCTAGTGTTTGTGATGTTGACACATTTCTCCCTGAGATTTAAATATGAGAGCGCCTGTATGTGTTATGGTATTTTGACTTAGTAAACAGGATGGTTTGAATGAGACAAGAGGATTGGATATGAGAGCAGAGCAGAGTGGAGAGGAAAGGAGAAGAGTGTGAGGAGAGGAATACAGGGAGGGACTGGATTGATGGGTAACACTCTGACATCTAGATCAATAAGAGCTGTAGCTCAGGGATTAACAGTCTAATTGGGCTGGGAATAGAGACTGAGAACCCTGACACACACACACGAGGGCTCTCCCTGGAATGTTTTACACAGGAGCTAAGGAGGCCTGGGAGGATACTTGATGAGAGGGGAGGGCCATTCGCACTCAGACACATTCAGACCCTTTAGATGGATAAGCAGCCTTCTCTATATCCCAAACGCAGCCCAATAATAAAGCACTGGGTTTTTTTTTTACTCCATTTAGATATTTTGCAGGCTTTGGATGATTTATCATTTTAAAATGCTGATAAAATATCTGCTTATATAATAATTCAGTCAAATGACTTAAAGTAAAAAAGAAAAACTTAAAAGACTTAAAAGAAAAAAATGTAGATCGGGGACTTGATTGTATTCAGTTTTCAGTTGTAAATTGAAAGGGAGCAGATCTGAATGCAAACTTGCAGTGGATTGTAATAAATGAGGCAGGGTTGAAGCGGACTAAATGATGGGAGAAGTCGGGCATACGTCCGGACAGAGAAGTCAGTCGTTTCACCAGAAGATAGAGTTGCGATATTTTGATGAAAAATTAGGTCTACAAATTTGTTAAAAAATGAAACGAATGCCTTGATGTTCACAAAAAGAACAATAACATGCATTTAGAAAGTAGTTGGGGTGCATTTTTGAAGGTGAAATATGTGATTTCTAGAGACACTAAATGAAATTGCAGAAATAATGAATATTTTCAATCAGGGTTTTTTTCCCCTCACAAATACTCCCCGTCTGCCATTGGAAGGACAAAAAGATGTTGCTGTGTCAGGCTGGTTGGGTTGTTTTAGGCACCCCGCAGTTTTTTCCTTTTTTTTTTGTTACACTTCCGGGGGAAATCAACTTACAAATACCTTTGGATATTAAGTACAGTCATCAGTGTCACGTGATCCTTCAGAAATCATTCTAATCAACGATAATCATGATTATCGTTGTGCTGTTTAAATATTTTGTGAAATGTTTTTTTAGGACTTGGCTTACATATTGCTGTCTTTGTTAGGATATCCCAGATAACAGAAAGGTCATAGAACAAATTATAAACTTCAACTTTGAAGCATATGGTTTCACATTTTGCACAGGAAACATCCAAAAGAGGAGTACATCTAACTGAACTGAAATCATAATTCTAGAAGATAGTATTTTTGGGCCTTGACAGAAGCCAGACATAAACTTGCAACATCCACATGAACACCACAGTTCAACATACCATTGCATGGGCACCATCAGCAGCACCATAGCAAAACACAAAAATTCTTCATTAGGGTGTTGTGATCCTCCAATCATTACAAACAGACGAAATATTTCTGCAATTAATGTTAAAAGTTGTTGATTTGATTGTATTTTTGCATGTGCACATGCTTTTCAGGGCAACGTGCGTTTCATGAAACTCTTACTGTCACGCCATGCCGATTGGCGTTTGAAGGATCTGGAGGAAATGACTCCATTACACCTGGCAACCCGTCACTCGAGCTCCAAACCTCTGTCTCTGCTCCTCAAGCACATGGCACCTGGTGAGGTGGACACACAGGACAGGAATAAGGTACCGAACGATACACACAGATACAGACACTACACATGCTCACTCACACACTCAGCGGCTCATATATAGATGGCTTGGGTGGGGATCAGGGGTGAACGTGAGGTTAGGTGGTGTGTGTATGTATGCGTGTGTGTTTGTGGTTGCATATATGCCGTAAAGCAGCAGGGGGTCTGTGCACCCTCTGATGTTTCTCTGGAGGATATGAGCTCTGTTTAAATTGTCTAATAAAATATATTTTCTCAGAGCTGCTGCGAGAGCTTGCCAGGCGCCTACAAGGCTCAGGATCTCATCGCAATGTTAACCTTATGTGTGTGTGTGGACTGACGGTCACACTCGCTGCATGCCAAAGACGTCTTCCACGAATCACAGAGGCCAACCCAAATTCACAACAAAGACGATATGTATGGATTCCACCTCAGAATAAAAAATATAGCAAATTGTGAGATATAAAATAACAAATAAATTCCCATTGTGTGATAAAATAAATAAAATTGCAATTACAAGAAACAAAGTCACATTTACAAGAAATAGTTGCAATTATGAGAAATAAAGTTTGGGGTTGGTAAGATTTGTTTATGTTTTTGAAAGTCTCTTACGCTCATTAAGGTTGCAAAAAAACAAACAGTAAAAACAGTAATATTGTGAAATATTAATACAATTTGAAATAACTGTTTTCTAAGGTAATATATTTTAAAGAGTAATTTAGTCCTGTGATGGCAAAGCTGAATTTTTTTAACAGCCTTTACTTCAGTCTTCAGTGTCACATGATCCTTCAAGAATTATTCTAAATTATATATTTGGTCAACATTTCTTCTTATTTTCAGTGTTGAAAACAGTTGTGCTGTTTAATAGTTTTTGGGAAACCTTGATACATTTTTTCAGGATTATTTGATGTATAGAAAGTTTAAAAAAACAGCATTGATTTAGAAATATTTTCTAACATTATAAATGTTTTTACAGTCAATGAAAAAAAATCGAAAAAAATAAGAAATAAAGTTGCAATTGAGATATAAAGTCACAATTATGAGATATAAAGTGAAACACGCAGAAACAGACATTCATAGATATGTGCCGTACGGGTTCAATGAAACTGGAAAGAGTTTCTTTACTGGTTGGCACTGCTGTTGTACTTTACTGAAATATTTGTACTCTATGAGCTATAATACTGGTAATAATAATAGCTATAGTACTAGGATTAGCAAACACAGACTAGATTAAGAAGATATATGCTGGTCACCATAGAGCAAAAGGAGAGGTTGGAGAGATGCTTATATGCGCCCCGTGCTTTCCTGGGAAACACTGCTATCAACTGCTCCAGATTACCAGACCACATGCAGCTTTATTCACTTTGGCTCCAATTACTGTAAACATTCACCCCAGTTTACTTTCCGATGATCTACGCACATACAGCGACTCTTTAGATACGCCGTCATTTAAAATCTCATTCCACAGACAAACTGCTCAAAGCTACCAGGGTTATTAAGGCTCCTGTTTTAAATCATTATTCTCTCTGTGTTTGTGTGTGTGTATGGTTGTGATTACGCTAGCATGAGTGTGTGCGCGTGTGGACACTGTGGTTGTATCAGTGCTCCCATTGAGTCACATAAGGGAGTTTTGTTTGCAGGCCTTTATCCGTCTGTTGGTTTTGTAATAATTTGATAAGCAGAATCATGATTTCTCGTGATGAGGCTTGTTCTGTGGCCAGATGCAAAAAATAGCTCATCTAGTGCGTCTTCAGTCTTCACTTTCCACATTGGCTGTTTGTAAGTTGCTGAGGAAACTTTATGTGATGGATGAAGAGAGAAGGGCATGTGTGCTTTTGAGGTAACCTTTTTCAAAAAGTTTTAAATCAAACTTGACCAAGGATGTCCTGCTGTTTAAGCTTGTGAAGAAGCTGGAGACCAGCATCTATTTAAAATGTAACCATTTAGCAGACAATTCATCCAAAGTCAAGTACTTACAAATGAGGAAAAGCTCAAACTATTTATCAGAATTTACCAAAAATATTAGTAATACTGACAATAATGAATTTTGACCTCTGACTACCAGGGGCCAGAGTCTCAAGCTGAGAGGGCCAAACTGGCCTGACACACACAAAAAAATGGTATTTGTAAAGCTACAACTGATATATATATATATATATATATATATATACACACTCACCTAAAGGATTATTAGGAACACCATACTAATACTGTGTTTGACCCCCTTTCGCCTTCAGAACTGCCTTAATTCTACGTGGCATTGATTCAACAAGGTGCTGTAAGCATTCTTTAGAAATGTTGGCCCATATTGATAGGATAGCATCTTGCAGTTGATGGAGATTTGTGGGATGCACATCCAGGGCAGGAAGCTCCCGTTCCACCACATCCCAAAGATGCTCTATTGGACTGAGATCTGGTGACTGTGGGGGCCATTTTAGTACAGTGAACTCATTGTCATGTTCAAGAAACCAATTTGAAATGATTCGAGCTTTGTGACATGGTGCATTATCCTGCTGGAAGTAGCCATCAGAGGATGGGTACATGGTGGCCATAAAGGGATGGACATAGTCAGAAACAATACTCAGGTAGGCCGTGGCATTTAAACGATGCCCAATTGGCACTAAGGGGCCTAAAGTGTGCCAAGAAAACATCCCCCACACCATTACACCACCACCACCAGCCTGCACAGTGGTAACAACAAGGCATGATGGATCCATGTTCTCATTCTGTTTACGCCAAATTCTGACTCTACCATCTGAATGTCTCAACAGAAATCGAGACTCATCAGACCAGGCAAAATTTTCTTCAACTGTCCAATTTTGGTGAGCTCTTGCAAATTGTAGCCTCTTTTTCCTATTTGTAGTGGAGATGAGTGGTACCCGGTGGGGTCTTCTGCTGTTGTAGCCCATCCACCTCAAGGTTGTGCGTGTTGTGGCTTCACAAATGCTTTGCTGCATACCTCGGTTGTAACGAGTGGTTATTTCAGTCAAAGTTGCTCTTCTATCAGCTTGAATCAGTCGGCCCATTCTCCTCTGACCTCTAGCATCAACAAGGGATTTTCGCCCACAGGACTGCCGCATACTGGATGTTTTTCCCTTTTCACACTATTCTTTGTAAACCCTAGAAATGGTTGTGCGTGAAAATCTCAGTAACTGAGCAGATTGTGAAATACTCAGACCGGCACGTCTGGCACCAACAACCATGCCACGCTCAAAATTGCTTAAATCACCTTTCCCATTCTGACATTCAGTTTGGAGTTCAGGAGATTGTCTTGACCAGGACCACACCCCTAAATGCATTGAAGCAACTGCCATGTGATTGGTTGATTAGATAATTGCATTAATGAAAAATTGAACAGGTGTTCCTAATAATCCTTTAGGTGAGTGTGTATATATATATATATATATATATATATATATATATAGTCATGAACAACCAGACAAGGTTAGATCCAAACGCAGCGTGAGTTTATTCACAGGGTAGTCAGACAGGCAAGGGTCACAGACAGCAAACACAGCATAGGAGACAAGGCAATACTCAGGATCAGAAACCAGGCGAGATGACAGAGGCAGGCGGCAAACGAGACGGAATCCGGGAAACAGGCAATGGGTCAAATACACAGACAGGAACAGACTAGACTAGGAAAACTAGGAAACGCTCGGAGATGTACACAACAGTGAAACAAGACTTAGCCATGAGTGAAAGTGAGAGTGGGGTATAAATGAGTGTGGAGCTGCGTGTGGAACTAGATGCAGGTGTGAGAGTGATCAGTGGAAACAGGTGTGAGTAATCAGTCCAGGGTGTGTGCGTGAACAGTCCAAGGGAAGGCAGTGCAGAGGTGGAGCGCCCTCTCGTGACACTCGAGGGCAATCCAGCCGAACCTCATCACATATATATAGACAAACAGTGATTTAATGTGTGCAGCTGAGATGCTGCTGTAACTCAAACCTTGAACAAAGTTTTGTCAAGCACTTGACAATTCACATTTGCAAAATATAAAATTGGAATTATTAGAAAGTATAATTTTAAATTTGTAATGTGTACTTTTAAATGTAATTTTTTTTAATGTTAGTTTAAATTAATGCAAATTTAAATTTGACTCTACTTAAAGTTGAAATTAAAATTGTACATTTTAAAGTTGTTTTAACCCAAATATTCAATAATAGAACACAGAAGGAAAGAGGTATGTAGAACAGAATATTTAGAATGACGTACAAGTTCAGAAAGTGCACTTTTTAAGAATGTCACAGTTGCTACTTGAAATCTGCTTTTCCCCCAGATTAATACAATTCAAAACCATACATTGTAACTTTAGGTTCAATAAAATGTAACATTTACATGTAATTGAATTTAAACTTTATGCTTTATAACTTTAAATTAAAATGTAAAATTTAAACTTATAAGTACCACTTTAAATGGGACCTATTATGCCCCTTTTCACAGTATGTAATATAAGTCTCTGGTGTCCCCAGAATGTGTCTGTGAATTTTCAGCTCAAAATACCTCACAGATAATTTATTATAGCTTGTCAAATTTGCCCCTATTTGGGTGTGAGTAAAAACGTATTTTTGTGTGTGTCCCTTTAAATGCAAATGAGCTGCTGCTCCACACCCCCTTTCCAGAAGAGGGCGGAGCCTTTACAGCTCGTGCTTCCTCTGGCAACAAAACTCTCCGGTTACTATCGTAACCTCGGTTCCCTGAGAGGCGGGAACGAGACATTACGTCGTGACGTATATGGGAACTCCTCCCCTTCTCCACTTTTGCTGAAATCTTATGGGCTAACGCCAGCTGGAGAAACTGGCCAATTGACCTGAAGCATGCAAATACTGCCATACCGTGGGCAGTATAAATTGCATGGGCGCGACAATTACGTCAGAATCATGACTGAACGCGAACACGGCGGCTAACGTAATTTCTCGTTCCCGCCTCTCAGGGAACCGAGGTTACGATAGTTACGAGAGTTCCCTTTCGAGGCGGTTACTTCGACATTACGTCGTGACGTATATGGGAACTGTATAAAATCCCGCCGTGAGAGCAGTGAGATAAGCCCAATGACAGGGTCAAGCTCCACCACCCGTATTGACAGACAGTTCATACAGCCAATAGCCGCGCTGCTAGGAATACACGTATCTGATAGAAACTAGACCAATGGCGTGCCTGCCTACACCTTATCAAAATTTGCATATCCCAAGGCAATGAAATAGTGAAGGCTGCACTGAATCTGAACAGGGCAGACAACACAATAAGTATTGAGTACTAGAGTAAACGCAGTGTTGACGGCATTAGCGGTGACAGCCACATAATAGACATAATACAGAGTTAGCAAAAATGGTAACTACTGCATACATACACATGAATAAACGCTCAACTCACCGAAAGTATTTGTGACGCTACAGAGGGTACGTCCAGCTTGTAAAACCTGGCGAAAGTGTTCTGAGAAGACCAGCCAGCAGCGAGACATAAATCCTGTATAGACATACCTCTAGACCAGGACCACGAAGAGGCGATCACCCTCGTTGAATGAGCCCTGATGTTAAGGGGACAATCCTTCCCCTGGCAATCATAAGCCAAAGTAATAGCGTCCACAATCCAGTGAGCAAGCCTCTGTTTTGAAACACCACGTCCCTTAGTACATCCACCAAAGCACACGAACAGCTGGTCCGACTGACGAAAGGCGGCCGAGCGGTCCATATACATCCGTAAAGCCCTGACAGGTCAAACGGCGCTCTGAACGTTAGCGTCACGCGAGGCTGAAGGCTCAGCAGATAAGGCGGGCAGGGAGACAACCTGCGCTCTGAATGGTGTATTGAGAGACTTCGGAACGTAGCCTGGTCTCGGCCGGAAAGGGACGCTGCAGTCTCCAGGGCCGAAATAGACGCAATCGTCGTTCACTGAGAACGCTTGCAGGTCACCAATGCGCTTCACCGACGCGAGAGCGAGAAGCAAAGCCGTCTTCAGGGAAAGCTCCTTAATCGCGATCGAGGCAAGCAGCTCGAACGGCGGTAAAGATAAAGCCCTCAAAACTAGAGCTAAATCCCACGGCGGCACGGATGGCGGCCGTGAAGGACACAATCTCCTCGCTCCCCTGAGAAACTTGATCACCAGAGCGTGCTTACCGATCGATTGCCCGTCAACTGGGGAATGAAAAGCAGCAATAGCGGCCACATACACCTTTAGCATGGATGGCAAACTCCCGGTCGTTATCCAATCTGTGCTGGAGAAACCGCAGAACATCCGACACGGGACAGCTACCCGGGTCAACACCGATGTCTTGGCACCATTTCATGAACACTCCCCATTTCAGAGCATAGAGGCGCCTGGTAGAAGGCGCGCGCTTCCGTGAGTGTGCTCAGCACCCGTGAGTGCAGGGTGTCCTGCTCATTCAAAGTCCCCGCAGCGGCCACACATGAAGGTTCCACAGCTCGGGGCTGGGGTGCCATATCGTGCCGTTTGCTTGAGACAGCAGCTCCTTCCTGAGGGGGATTTCCCATGGGGGAGCCACCAATAACTCTCTCAGGTCCGCGAACCAGGGCTGATTCGGCCAGTTCGGGGCCACAAGAATCACAAACGCTTTCTCCTCTAATTTTGCACAACACCATAGGCAGAATCTTCACCGGAGGGAACACGTAAAGCCTGGTTCCCGGCCAGCGCGATGTCAGAGCATCCCCCGTCAGAGGGGAGTGGGATAGCGAGAAGAACGCCTGACAGTGCGTGTTCTCGCTCGTAGCGAACAGGTCGACTTCCGCCGACCTGTGGAATTCCCTCAGCGACACGGACCTGCCCGGTCTGAAACGGCGCAGAGTCGAAGATATTGTATCTATGTGCTCTTGAGAGAGGTGGGCTCGCATCTTCATCGAGTTCAAACGTACTCCCAGATACGTTATAGAATGACTCGGTATAAACACGCTTTTCTCCATGTTCACACGCAGTCCCAGCGTATCCAGATGGCGAAGCAGCGTCTCCACGTTACCGATTAGCACATCTCTCGAGTGGGCTAAAATCAGCCAGTCGTCCAGTTAATTCAGGATGCGCATTCCGCTCGATCTGAGGGGAGGAAGCGCCGTGTCTACACACTTCGAGAAGGGGGGGGGGGGCGGAAGCTCACGTCCGTGAAGCTGACGGCGTCGAACTCCTTGTCCTTGGGCGTGGAAGGGCCCACCAGCGGCTCGCTGGTGGCAGTGGGCCCAAACCCCGGTGTTGCTCGAGCCATTTCCCTTCTGGCTCTGAGGGCGCGCACTGGCAGCTCAGCGCAGTGGGCGCACGTGCCATCCATCAAAGCCGCCTCGGCGTGGGCGAGGCCCAAGCAGGCGACAAAACTGATGGGTGCCCGAACAGATCCGGCAAGTAGAAGCCATCGGATGCTGTGAAGAAAGGTAAGAATCTTCTAATTGCACCTTCTACAATGACTAAGAATTCCGTAGGTTGAGTTGTAGCACAACGATTTAAGCATGAAGAAAGAGATTCTGACGTAATTGTCGCGCCCATGCAATTTATAATGCCACGCGGTATGGCAGTATTTGCATGCTTCGCGTCAATTGGCCAGCTTCTCCAGCTGGCGTTAGCCCATAAGATTTCAGCAAAAGTGGAGAAGGGGAGGAGTCACGACAAAATGTCGAAGTTACCGCCTCGAAAGGGAACTGGAGAATGTCATGCAGCCAAAATGTCAGAAATGGTCAGTAGCAGTGTTGTTCCGCCTTATATTTTCGAACTGGAGTTGGACACTGATGAAGAGACTCAGGAAGAGGTAACTTTTAGAATGCAACTGGACGTTTATGAATGGTTAGTGAATACATTTATGTAGTTGTTGTGGAGTTAACTTTATTCAACTCATCGACTAACATGTACAGTCATGTTAATCTAAAAATCTTTCAGAAACAACTTTTGTGCAAATCAAGCATTGAACTGACCCTCGTTTGTGAAGCAGTCCGGTGTAAAATGATTTGCTCAAATACATATCACTTTAAAAACTTTCTCCGGCACATTTCCTTCATAAATGAATTTCAACCACGTTGTTCTCAGGCCCTGTTTACAAGAGAACTCTCGCGGGTGAAAACGTAAAAATATTTAATTAGATGTGCCTTTCGTTTACACGGCGACGGCGTTTTGGGGGCTTAAAAACGCAAAAAAGTGAAACCACCCTCCAGAGTGGAAATCTTAAAAACGCTCCACCGTCGCGTTCCCATCTAAAGGGTAAAAACGCAAAAGTCTGCTAGACAGTTAAGGTTGTACGCAGGCGCGCGGACTTGGTGTTGTTGTGTGGCAGTGCTTCACATTGCCACCTAGCCGCCTGGAGTGCATACTACATCGAATTTCACACACTTTTGCGTCACCATATGCACGCAGATTTCCCACCCATAACGCTCGTCTAAACGCAACGCCACTTTTGCCACCAGTCATGGGCGGGGCTTCAGTAGGGGTAAATCTGGAACCGCTCCTTTGGAGAGACTGTTTATGATTTATGAGGATTATAAAAAAAAGGAGTGTGTTGATTTTTACCATTATAGGCTGTTTGTTTACACTGTGTTCAAACACCTTATAAAAGTGAATTTTGCATAATAGGTCCCCTTTAAGTTGAGTAAAATTCAAAACTAAAAAATTTAAAAATGATTTTATACTTAAATAAATACATATGTTTTCAGATAAGAGTGTAGTACTATCAGCTTTGCTTGACACATTTGACCTTCCAGTTTTCCCCTAAAATCAACATAAATATGTGAAAAAGAAAAATCCACGTATTCGGTCTGGGCCTGGTGGTATTGTGGTTAAAGAACGTCGTGACCCTCAAAGCCCAGAGGGAACTGGCCAACTAGTTTGATGTGATATGATAAAGAACGAATGCCAGCACTCCTTTATTTGTGTTTTTTATTTGTGTTTTTGGAAAAGCCCCATAATGTTATTTTCTTGATTGCAGTTCATTGACAGCTCGGTAGCTGTGATCACATTAAGCCCCAATTTGCTTGAAGGCCATGAAGCAGCTCTGTAACACAAGTGAACAGTAAAACTGGAAATGTAATCTTTGAAATTGAATGTTGTTTGTTCCACAGCAGACAGCGCTGCACTGGAGCGCCTTCTACAATCACCCCGAGCATGTTAAGCTGCTGATCAAGCACGATTCAAACATCGGGATTCCAGACAGCGAGGGCAAGATCCCTCTACACTGGGCGGCACATAACAAACATCCCAATGCCACACGTACGGTCCGCTGTATCCTGGTGAGTCCACACTCATAACATCACTAGTACTCTTCACTCTTAAAGTATACGATTATAGCATCGTTGGTATGTCCCCCATTTGTGTATATTGTAGGAAGCTGCTCCCACCGAGTCTCTGTTGAACTGGCAGGACTATGAGGGACGCACCCCTTTGCACTTTGCAGTGGCTGATGGGAATGAGGCGGTGGTTGAGGTCCTGACTTCATACGAGGGTTGCAGCGTGACAGCCTATGACAATCTGTTCAGGACACCACTGCACTGGGCGGCGCTGCTGGGTACACACATTTACACTCATGCACATGCATAATTTGACTGGTTAAAGTAATTATTTGAAATTTAAATCATTTGCTGTAAGTGTAGATGTTAACACAGGGTTTGTATGTGTTTGTGTAGGTCATGCAAAGATTGTCCACCTCCTGTTGGAGAGGAACAAGTCTGGGATGATCCCATCAGACAGTCAGGGAGCAACACCTCTGCACTATGGAGCTCAGAGCAACAATGCTGTAAGACATTTTTGAGTGTGTAAAATAACATCTAGTTTGATTGGACCATGAATTTTTTGCTTTTCATTTGGCTGAACGTCTATTTAATAGTTTTTTATTCATTCATTCCAATATGCGCAAACAAATATAAATGTTCCTTTATTTGTTTATTTGTTCATTTATTCAATTATTTATTTATACACATACAATAATTCATTTTGTAATATGTATATATACTGTACTTGCCAGATGATTTATTAATAGGATTATTATTAGTCATTTATTTGTTTATTTAATTTATTTGTTTATTCATATATTTACATACAAATATAATTATACTTTTTTAAAATTAGGATTATTATTAGTTTTATTTATTTATTTATTTTTTATACACATACAAATATAATTTGGGATTATTAGTAATGTTTTTGTTTGATGAACATTGGTGTCTTTTGTGAGATTACTGTTATTGCTGCCATTTTATATTAACAATACATAAGCTATTCGAGGCAAACAAATCGCTATAACACATGGCCTTTGCTATCCTATTGTTTTATTTAATTGGTTTTATGTGATTTTACCTATTTATTGTGTTTTCTGTCTGTTAAGGACACAGTTGCAGTGTTCCTGAAACACCACTCTGTGCGCGATGAGCCTGATCTGGAGGGACGAACAGCCTTCATGTGGGCTGCTGGGAAGGGCAGCGATGATGTCATCAAAATTATGCTGGATCTGAAAAAGGACCTGGACATCAACATGACTGACAAATATGGAGGGACAGGTGTGTGAGAGAGTTACACACTCGCAAACACATACACACACTCAGATTGTCATTTTGAACACAATTACCCATTCCTGGCCTAAACTGGTTAGTTTCAGCTCAGATCAGTGATAATTGCATTTTCTTTTCAATCAAGCAATTAACAAGCCATTTCCAATGTATGTACCCCCCATACAGCCTTAACAAGAGTTGACGGTTTGTTCGCTGTCTTCATGTGCTCCTTTTGTGTGTGTGTAGCACTTCATGCGGCCGCTCTCTCAGGGCATGTGTCCACTGTGCGCTTGTTGCTAGAGCAGGGAGCCATGGTGGATCCGCTGGACGTAATGAAACACACGCCTCTGTTTCGTGCTTGTGAGATGGGCCATAGAGATGTCATCCTAACACTAATCAAAGGTTTGTAACAGCATACATTCCCCTTTATCCCCTTTATCCCCCTATTCCCCTTAAATCATTTTACTTTAGACATTTAATAATTTATATGTCGAAAATCTAAAATAAATTAAAAATACAAATACAATTTAAGTATTTTTAAATGTAGTATGTTTATATTTATTTATTTGTTTGTTTATTATTTAGACATATTATGTTCCAAGTAGTGTTAATTTTGTCAGCAATTGTTTAAAATTTAGTCATTTAGTTAATAAGTCTTAGCCTTAGGCCCCGTCCACACTACTGCGTTTTCGTTTAAAAACGGAGACCTTTTGCTACGTTTGCACCTCCCGTCCACACTAAAACGGCAAAAACGGAGACCCAAAACGGAGAAGTTTAGAAACGCTGCCGATCCGTTTTTCGTTTTGATTCTCCGGAGGGCGTTTTAGTGTAGACGGGTCAAAATGGAGGATTTTAGAAACGATGACGTAGTAGAGGCTCACGCTCGGCTCTATGATTGGGTGTCATCAGTCATGGCGTATATCTTTGCTAGCAGCTGTTGTACAAGTAAATTCTGCATTTTACAACGCTATAACTGCCTATATGCGCCGGAGTCAAGCTATTATTCGAGCGATCTGTGACAATTCCCGTGTGCAGCGGCGGCGTTGACCGTACATGGAGCGTCGGTTTGGGGTTAACCCAGAGCATGGTGGGATAATTTTATCAATGAAGTTGTGTTTACACCGGCACACGCATGCCCAGTGTTGGTGAATGGTCACGTGATCCGTGTTTTCAGTCGTTTTAATGTGGCCGGAGATCAATTCTAATACGCAGCTAAAACGCTGGTGTGGACGGAGATCGTATTCGTTTTAATTATCCGTTTTTAAACTAAAACGCAGTAGTGTGGATGGGGCCTTAGTCCTAGTCCTTAAACGTACTTTTTAGTTTTTTATCATATTTAGGCAACCTTGTCCTGTTTATGTTTAGTAAGACTAAGACACAGACTAAATGTCTAGGCATTTTAGTCTAGTTTTAGTCAATGCAAACTTAGTCACAATTTCGTCATGCTGCATAATGGTTAAATTATTTTGCTCAAATTTATAATCACAACAATTGTCATTTGAAAAATGTATTTTTATTTCATCAGAATTATTGCACTTTCACCTATAAGCACAAATCAAGATAATCTCATCTCGTATGCATGGTTATTTGACCTAATCTAGTTTCCTGATTTATTATAGGCTATTTATCATATAAATAAACACACTCTCTACATGATGAAAACTGGTAAAACAAGAAACGCCTCTCAACAATTAAAATTTCAATAATTCCAAATTACATTAATGCTTTTCTATTAAGACAACAGCAAAAAAAGAAAAGAAACAAGAATAGATTATCACACATAGTGCATTTATTCCACAACCACAATCACAAGCAATATAGTTGAGATTTAATATAGTTCATCACTTAAAGCTGCAGTCCGCAGTTTTTCCTCTTTGTCGCCATCTCTGTTCGAAATCTGCAATTGCAGTTATTCGCGGAATTATCAGCTTTACGCGAGTTGTACTTCGACACGACACAGCGCGGATGAACACAATGTTTGAGGAGAGTGTGCAGCTGTCAGTCACCGCACCGATGTGGATACTGTCATTCAGAATCACAGATTATTATTTTTGGAAGTATGACCAACATAAGAATTTTCACCGGAAAATGTCATCTGAACAAGTAAGAAACATCCACTTTTGTTCTGGTTCTGACATTGCAGTAAATCGCACTGATTAAATCTAAAAATCGCTTATCATATCACGCAAAACCGTGCAAATTATACTTTGTTCTCAAATTGTTAATGTTAACAACGTCAGCATTGCGTGACTACATGTAATGTCCTTCCAATACGTATCCTTGTTTTCGCATGGCCCGGTTGCAGTCTCTTTTTTTTCTGTAAGTTAGCCACTCCGAAGTCCGAACGAAGTCTTTTGTATTTTACAGCGGGTGAATCTGTTGTCACTGGTGATTGTCGTTTGAACCTTTCTGGATCCGCCATCAAATTGATAAGTTTAATTATATCAAGTGCTGTGAGAAAAGGCTTTAAATCTCCACCTCCAGCATCCTCACACGCAATATAGCCTATACTAGCCGAAACTCCTTCTTTATGTGTACAGATGTGACGTAATGACGCAAAGACATGCTCGAATCTCCCGCGGAAATCCACCAGTACCACTGGAATTAAAAACATTATTACAAGCTTACCGCTTTGAATCGAGCTACGGCAAGCAGAGAGTTTTGAACACTGGCTGGTTATGTATTTTCTCAAATATGTATTTTGGATAATTTTTAACCCAAAAAAAGCTACGGACTGCAGCTTTACGGTTTGATGGCAGATTTAGTCGTACGCTCACAGCAAACAGCACAAGCGGTGAAGGAGCACAGACTGACTCACTTTAATTTGAGGCAGAATAAACTCTAAACTCCAGCTTGTATGTTTGTCTGTTGCTGAGTTCGGAACCACTTACTAGCACACTATTAATATTTCATAAAGGTAATACGAGTAGTATACTAGTATGTAGTTCTGAATTCAGCATGTGTTTTCAGATAATCCACGCTTTTTCCACAGTGTAGAGAGAACGCATGGCTGTCAGATTGCAAAGATTAAGTAAAACACTGGGCAGAAAATAAATATATTCTTTTAAGAGAAAAGCTCTGATTGGGGTCTTAAAATCTTGACATCTGGCAGCTGCAAGCATGAAAGCTTGTAGAGGCTTGTTAAAAAAAAAAAAAAAAATTTGACCAAAAATGAAGAGAGATTATTCCATGTTGATATAGTCAGATTCATCATTTAACGACGTTTGTGTTGTCTCGTTTTAGTCATGCAAAAAAGGTCGTTGACGAACATTTTTCTTCATAAATTTCGATAACAAAATGAACACTGGTTCCAAGTCTGTCTAAAATAATTAGTTAAATTGTTTTTGCCCACTTTTATCTATTTTATTTTATTTTTTTATTTGATGAACATTGGTGTAATTTATCACATTGATATTATGATTCTGTCTTTATTCCATCATGAGCTGCTTTTGATTCAATGGTCATGTTATTTAAATTTCTAACATAAAAAAATGAATCGCAAGCAACCGCTTTTGTAATTAAACAATTCTATTTTAGACACATGCATCACATTCCTTTCTAGACAGCTTCGTTTATCATAATTGTAGTGTTCTAGTTTTGCCAAGCATCGCTTGAGATGTTTTGAAAACTTCCTGTGGCACTTTGTCGGTGGAAATGTGTCTGACATCTCTGTTGAAAATACACCAGTTCCCAGAGTGCTCATGGTAAATCTGCATCTCGAATATGTTTAGGAGGGGCACGTGTTGATCTGGTAGACATAGACGGTCACTCTGCGCTGCACTGGGCGGCTCTGGGCGGTAATGCAGAGGTATGTGAGGTGCTGATGGAGAACGGGATCAGTCCTAACCTCCAGGACCACGCTGGACGAACTCCCCTGCAGTGTGCGGCATATGCCGGCTACATCAACTGCATGGCCTTGCTCATTCAGCATGATGCAGATCCCAATATCCAGGACAAGGAGGTATGATTGTAAAGCAAGCCCAAAGCCAACACTGAGAACATGTACTGGCCATTACCCATGCGTGGCCTGCTTGAGATATGAAAAAGAGAGAGACTGAAAAATAACAAGAAGTCTGATTTTTGTGTACGTTTATGTGTTAAGGGGAGAACCGCGCTCCACTGGTCCTGTAATAACGGTTATCTGGATGCTGTGAAGCTGCTTTTGGGGTGTGGGACATTCCCCAACCATATGGAGCACACTGAGGAGAGGTAACAAACATTCACACATGCACACAGTTCTTGTGGTGTGGCCTAGTGGTTGCAGATCAGATGTTCTTATTTAAACCATTCAAATGTTTGGGGTTAGTAAGAAATTAATACTTTTATTCAGCAAGGATGCAATAAATGTTTCAAAATTGAGAGAATTCTTTGTAACGCTATAAATGTCTTTACTATTTCAAATAAATAAATGCTGTTCTTTGGAACTTTCTATTCATCAAAGAATCCTGATTTTTATTTTTTTTTTTTTATCATGGTTTCCACAAAAATATTAAGCGTCCGAAATCACAAACTCTCTTGAGTAGGGACTTATTTTGAATAAGTAATTACTTCACGACCACTAAAAAAGTATGTTCTATATAGTTGGAATGTGTTTTTAATGTAATCTGGACATACTACATTTGCCATGTTGCCCTTATAACGTGTCCTATCAGTTACGTCGCTTCACTGTCATTCACAAATCCTCTCCCGTGGCCTCATGGGATAGTAAAATGTCCATCGTAACTTGTACTTCAGTCGGGCATACTTGGAAAACAATATTACTGTGTTTTTACTGTATGTTTGATCAAACAAATGCACCCTTGGTGAGCAAGACTTCTTTCAGAAATAAAATATCTTACTAACCCCAAACTTGCTATATAAATGTTAAATATAATAAAAATTTTTGGGAGTCCGTGGCATCAAAAAGTTTAAAACCCCCTGTGTTATATGACTAGGTACACTCCTCTAGACTATGCCCTGTTGGGGGAGCATCAGGAACTGACCCAGTTTCTATTGGAGCATGGAGCTCTGTCCATCGCCGCCATCCAGGACATCGCCGCCTCATCCATCCAGGCTCTTTACAAAGGCTACAAGGTCCGACGGGCCTTCAAAGAACGCAAGAAGCTCCTCATGAGACATGAACAACTACGCAAGGACGCTGCAAAGTAAGACTCGCGTAAACACATATAGGTTCTTGTGCCTTGAAAAGAAAGAGATAAATGGTGGGGTGCAAATATTCTCTTACCCACAATCCAGTGCTGATTGATGTGGCTAGGCTGATCTGTGGAGCTGACATGAAATGTTTGCATGAATATAATACGTGTTGTTTAATTATGTGTGTTTGCCCTGAACCAGCTCATCTATCTACCTGCCTGCTGAGGAATATGAGCATCAATTTCTTGCTGTCAATAATGGAAATAGATGAGACGATAGAGAGAGAGAGAAAGAGCGCAAGAGAGATTCACTCATTCTCCCGTTGCTTTTCTGTTAATTGGGCAACACTCAGCTGCTCAACAGCTTGACATTTAGAGTCTGTCAGCTCTGTGGATGAATGAATACACACATACACAGATTGGAATATGTTCTTCTCTCTTTTCCAGGCTCTGCATACTCACATTAACATACATCCTCTAAACTTGTTTGCGTAGTCCGACTCTCTAACCGTCTGTCTTTTATCTGTTATCCATCTACTCATTCGTTTTTGTTTCCTGCTATGTAAAGGTGTTCAAAACCATGGAGGGATGTGTAATGCTGTCCTGTTAAACTCAGATATTGACTTGAAAGAGATATTGTACCAACCAATAATCTGAACAAAAAGCAGATGAAAGATTAATAATTGATCTGACTCTAAAAACCTTAAATGAACTTAATGAAAATGGGTTGTACGTACACTGCCGTTCAAAAGATTTTTTGAAGTCTCTTATGCTCACCAAGGCTGCATTTATTTGATCATACAGGAAAAAACGTAATATTGTGAAATATTATTACAATTTAAAATATCAATTTTTTTATTTTAATAGATTTTAAAGTGTAATTCCTATTATTCCTGTGATGGCAAAGCTGAATTTTCAGCATCATTAGTCCAGTCTTTAGTGTCACATGATCCTTCAGAAATCATTCTAATATGCTGATTTGCTGCCTAAGAAACATTTATTTTATTATTATCAATGCTGAAAAAAGTGATGCATTTTTTTCAGGATATTTGATGAACTGAAAGTTCAAAAGAACAGAATTATTATTTGTAATAGAATATTTTTAACAATTTAAAAGTATGACTGTCACTTTTGATGCACTTTAATGCATCCTTGCTGAAGTATTAATTAAAAAATAAATTTAAAAATCTGATCCCAAACTTTTGTACGGTAGTTTAAGTGTATTAGAATATTCGCAATGGCAACCATAACCAGATACTTGACCTAGAACTGACAGCCAGCAGCAAACGGCACAACAAACATTAAACAAATTATCCAGGACAGTCATAATCAACAGGATAAATATGTGTCAAGTCAATAAATGTGTGTTGTGTGTGTTTTTTGTTTCTCTAGGAAGAGGGAGGAGGAACGCAGACGTGAGGCAGAGCAGCAGCTCTCATTGGCTGAGGCGGATCACAAGCAGCGTGTGTCATTGGCTGCAGTCGGAGTGGAAAAACTTTCACTGGATGAAACGGAGCAGAGGTTTAAAGATCCAGCGGTGAAAGGACACAAACACAAAAAGTCCCCCGGTGCTCATAACATTCATTCACAGAGCAGGAGAGAGAAACAACATAGAACTGGTGAGTTTAGTTTATGAATAAAAAGTAAGGAATAACATGCTGACCTTGCTAATGCACATTCATTTGTCAATAAATTTGTATTTTTAAACATTTTATTAAATATATCTGTCTGATAATAAGCGGATACATTTTTTCACGTTATGGCTGCTAACCAATAAACGACCAACAATACAAATCCTGTAATATTTATATAAAATTCATAAAATAAAAAATGGTCTAATTTAATACAAAATATGTTCATCCTCTTGCGAGGGACCTCCATCCTAAAATGTAAAAGGCAGCTATATATTTTCATGTATAAAGACCGAATTTATGCTGAGAAAAATTAGTATTATAAATAAAATATAATATATATGTGTAAAATATTAATTTGAAAGTCTTTAGTTTTTATTACATTAGATTATCTCACTTTTTTCTACTCACTATAATACTGCACGTTTAGGTATATTATTTATTTATTTACTTATTTTATGTATTTTTTAATTGGTTATTTATTTTATTAATAATTTTTTAGATGCTTATGTCATAAAAAAGTACATTCACGTATACTTAATACCTGAGTTCAGCCAGTTGTGTGGAAGAATTAGACCATTTCTGTACATATACTTCAGGTTTATATCTTGATTTATTTATTTACTTTAAGTATCTATATGTATTATTTATTTCAACATTACAATGTTTATTAAAAGACAACAAAGAGGATCTTTTAAGCAACCACCAACTCTTGTCTCTCTCTCTCATTTACTGCTACGTTTTTAAACTGCTTACATATGCTTAGTCTGTTTTCTGAAAATCAGTCAACACTTTAGCACAGTTGTCTATCAATCAGAATCAAGCATTTAGCAGCACCATAATAATAACAAATAATCTTCTGTTGTGCCACCTAATGTTATTGCACTTTGTCATCTCTAACGAATTGCTTTGTTTCTCTGTCAGAGCGCAGAACGAGAGAGGCCAAAACACCAGACACTACTCTCCCCCCTGCGACCTCTGGCCCCACGGTGACCCCTCTGAGTACCAAGAAGTGTTCAGGCACTGTAGAGGAGGTGTGTGTGATAGAGACGTGTGGCCTAGACACATGCGTATCAGTGGAATGTGGATCCACATATGAGCGCCGATCCCCCGCTGGGTCCAGTCGACCAGGCAGTGCCAAACTGGTCCACACAGGAGCCCATGTAGCACCAGGCCACATGGAGACCACCACAACCCCCAAATCAGCAGTACATACCAGACCCAGGACTACAGCTGCCCACTCAAAACCAGCGGCCCAGTCTACACTAGGTTCCACAGAGGCACCAACAGACGGCATCTATAGATCAACGTCCAAGGGGAACAAGCCAGCATCAGACCACAAATCCACAGGAACCCAGCATTATAACATCTCCAACTCCCCCTCCGAAAGAACCTCAGTCACACGACAAAAAGAGAGACGGGCAGAAAGAGAGATGGACAGAGAAAAGGATAAAAGATCAAGGACTGAGGGACAGAAAGAGACTGGCAGAGAGAAACAGGAGATGGACAAAGAGAGATGGATGAGCAGAACAAGAAAAAAACAACAGGACAAAGAGAAGGAAATGAAGGGAGACAGCATCCGTTGTAAAAATCAGGCGGCCGTTGTGATACAGAGAGCATGGAGGAGGTACTGATTTTTTTCTTCCACTATTTCTCTACTTCAATAAATACTTAATTCTGATTGGCCAACTACAACATTCTAAACTCAAATATTTTTGTATAATGACTTTGTGTTTGACCACTGTCCCTGGAAACTAGTCTCCTAAACTAGGCATATTCACGTGCTCTAGTTTTCGTCAATCGGAATAAATCCAATCCCATTTCAGATTCTGAAAGTTCTGTTTATATGAACCCTAAAAGTTGCAATCTGATGTACATTTTCGTTTACATGTGCATTACATGTATTCCAAACAAAAGTTAGTGTCCAGAACCGAAAAAAGCTATCGCGATGTTGTCACCAGAGTTACTGTGAGTATAATTGTACATTTTGCCTTGATTACATCTAAAAATGAAAGCTGGCATTAATGTCAGGAGTAACTAATATTAAAGTAAGCAAATATTAAAGTAACCATGTATTCAATAATTGTATCCCTTAAAACTCATCTTTGATCACCAAAATGACATATTTAAAAGTTTTTTCCTTAAAAAAAAAATTCTTCATGCCTTAAAAAGGCTTGAATGTAACTCTACACCCTTGCCTCATTTAGTATACCCGGTTCTATGAATATGCAAATTAGCCCGAGCTCCATCACACCAACTCAGAGATCCACTCGTTGACGATCACACTTTGACAGGATTGGTTACAGGGTAATGTTTTGAACGTCCGAAACACCAGCGATTTTAAACTGTGTTTTGGAGACTGCCTTTGGTTTAGTGCAGTTTTAAGGAGAAAATACTCAGCAATGGTGTTGAATTATGAATTTCCAAATGGTTTGTCTTAAAGAATATTAAAAACACCACATAGACATATAAATAACATTAAAACATTTTCACCACAGGGGGACTTTAAGTAAATATTCAGTCTCGTCCACTGGCCAGTTCGTAAGACATGAGGCGTAACATATGCACGTTTGTATGATGTAAAATGTATGTACACATGCATCATGGCACTGTGCATGTGCGCAAATTTGAGAAAATAATCAGATTCAAGCGTTTACATGCTTACTTTTTTCCTGTTGATCAGATTATTTGTGGTCTACAACATCCCTTTCAATCTGATCGAAGTTTCATTCGGATCAAACTGAATCTAAACGATTGAGGTGTTTATGTGAAGGCTTTTCCGTCTGATTGAGCCGTCAATATGATTATAAACGGATTATTTGGATGCATGTAAACGTAGCTAGCTAATGTGTCTTCTCCTATATCTTATCTCTCCGATTAATATTTTACACATATTTATAATACAAATTTTTCACAGTATAAATTGTATTTTTCTATACATAAAATGTACATTTATTTGTTTACAAATAAATGGACAATAAATTGTTAAGTTCAAAACATTCACATGAATGAACATCCTGCAAGAAAAGTCTGCAGATTCCATCTGTGTCTGCTCATATGTTGCCCACATGTTCCTTGTTTGAGTTGTGGCATGGCTTTGTGCCCACCAGCACATCAACACCTCTGAGGGGAGGTCACCAGAATAGGCCTCTTATTTATTTGTGTGTGTGTGTAGGGAGTGTAATGCAGGCCCATAAGTGCACTTTCTTTTAATGGCTTTACTAAAATAATGGGATTCAGAGTACAAAGAAGGTATATGCACATTCTTCAAGTCCTTTTTATGAACAGTAATGTGGTTGGCTCGTTTGATTGTACATCTTTAATATGCTGTCGCTGCATTTGCTGGTACGTATGTGCTTGTGAAAGCGTAACATGTTTTTCCATTCAGGTCTTGTATTCGGGGTCGTCTTCGTAAGGTACTGTGCAGGACTGTGAAAGGGGCGGAGTCTGCTGAACTCACAGCCCTGTTGATTCAGTTATTATGGGAGTGGCCTATAGCTCATGACCACACCCACCATAAAACTTCTTCTGAAGTTCAAGCTGCTCCTACCAGGAACGCAGGGAAAAAAAGCTCTGTGCTCCAAAATATCTATGGTGAGTGTTATATTACTGTCCACTAGGAGGGAAACCAATTAATATCACAGTTTTAATCATGTTGGGTATGACATGTAGGTACACATTAAAGAGTTTGTTCATTTTCCCAGCCCTAATTTGCATATTATATAAATATATAGCCGTTCAAAAGTTTGGGATCGGTAAGATTTTTTTATGTTTTTAAAGGTGCTCTATGTAACTTTTAGCGGCCTCTAGTGGTGATGTTTCAGATTGCAACCAAATTTTACAAGAGCGCTCGTGCTCGAACTCATAGACAATACCATCTATTACGCAAATATCTCGGCGAATACTAGACGGATTCGGCGAGCACCGAGCTCGTTGGGACCATCTAGTCGAGCTGAAAAGAACCATATACGTTCCATAGTTTTTGGTGGTGTTTTCGCGGAGATATTAGCAGAAAACCATCGGGCGCGCTGCAAAATTGCGGACGCCGGTGACGTCACGATCTCAGAAGAAAATCGCTCGTATCTCTGGAACACAAAGACCCAGAGAGCTCAAATTCGGGGGAGGAGGTCCCAGGGGAACCCTTGCCCGAACGCTAGAGTGGCGGGCCTCGGGGATGCCCTCTACCGGATCGCCGTTCGCTGGGACCCCCGATTTCGAACGGCTATAACTCGGGGAGCCGGGCGGGTTGGACCTCGGGGGTGGGCTCGTTCGAAAGGCCCCGTCCAGCACTACGAACGATTAGAGTCTTGGGAATATTGATCAAAGATTGACTGAGATATAAGCCGAAAAACGTGCGCCTTTAACCGGACGTAACTCCCTGACCGTCTACAATAGACTGTATATAAGGAGAGAGGCTCGGGAGGATTTCGGATTTCGCGGTAAATCCGACCCGGAGACTTCACATAGAAATAGGAATACTGTCCTTCAGAGGTAATAGCAAAACTCGACAAGTGGATCATTTTAATGTGTGATTACAACCCCTTCACACACAGGCAATAAAAAAAGGATTCATTTTAGTAGAAAAGTTACATAGAGCACCTTTAAATAAAAACAAATTTAAATAACTATTTTCTATTGGAATATATTTTAAAATGTAATTTATTCCTGTGATGGTAAAGCTGAATTTTCAGCATCATTACTCCAGTCTTCAGTGTCACATGATCCTTCAGAAATCATTATAATATGCTGATTTGCTGGTCAAGAAGCATTTATTATTATCATCAATGTTGAAAACAGTTGTATACAAATTTTTTTAAGGATTCTTTGATGAATAGAAAGTTCCATAAAAACAGCATTTATCTGAAATGGAAAGCTTTTTTTTTTTTTTTTAAAGAAATAATTTTTTTATTCAGCAAGGATGCATTAAAATAGTCAAAAGTGACAGTAAAGACATTTATAATGTTACAAAAGATTATATTTCAAATAAATGCTGTTCTTTTGAACTTTCTCTCTATCAAAGAATCCTGAAAAAATTATCACTGTTTCTACAAAAATGTTAAGCAGCACAACTATTTTAATCATTGATAATAATAACACGTTTCTTGAGCAGCAAATCAGCATATTAGAAAGATTTCAAAAGGTCATGTGACACTATTTAAGATATATTAAAATAGAATTTTATTTATTTATAACCATATGCCTGATTGCTTGTAAAAGTAATTGGATACCTTTCCTTAAATAGCGACATGATTTGAGTTATGATTCCTGTCCGGAGCATAAGTTAAGTTTAAAAGTAGGCCAAGCATCACTAATAAGATTATTATAGAGGGTGTTATGTTTTTATGTGACGTTCCAACACAGACACACACCGTCACCCCCTCCCTCCTTTCATATCAGTTGATAAGGTGGAGTTTCGACCCAGTTAACGCAACTGACCTTCAACAGACATGAACAGGTGATGATGGCTGAGCAGGCCAGAGACGCTCTCATTCTCAAACACACGCGTGCACGTACACACACACACACGGACACTTGTTCCCCTCCCCGCTCCTCCCTGACAGTCACAGCGCTTTGAAAAGTTCATTGCTGTCAGACGGAATGTCGAGCTGTCTCCTCCCGCTCACAAACGCAAACCTCCCTCCCCTCGTCCTGCCCGCCGCTGCCAGATGGACACGCGCTCACACACACCTGCACGTTTGATACCAAACTGTCCAATTCTTGTTATTTTAACAGCTCTAGTATCAGTCGTGAGTCGTGACGTTAACGTGGAGATATTGATCCATTCAAGTAAAAAAAATGTGCATGTGACCACATCTAAAGCAATAAACACTGCTGTTATATTTGGTCTAGGTGGCGCCCCGTCCAAGAGAGGGCACTCTCTGCGGGCTGCAGTGCTTAAACCACAGAGCCAAAGCCAAGTGCTGCTGGATCTGTCACTCAAAACAAACAAACAGTGTGAGTACTGAGGTTTATAATCACTGCTTGTGTTCTTTGGTGGTGCACGTTTTCAGCAGCCATTACACCAATCTTTAGTGTCCTTCAGAAATCATTCTTATGATGCTGATTTGGTGCTCAAGAAACATTTCTTATTATTATCCATGTTGAAAACTGCTTAATATTTTAAGCGTTTGTGGAAACCATGATACACCACCAAATGTTTGGGATAAGATTAAAAAAAAGAAAAGGAATTACTACTTTTAGTCAGCAAGCACACATTCAATCAATCTAAAGTTACAGTAGACATTTAGAACGTTACAACAGATTTCCTTTTGAAAATAAATGCTGTACAATGAATTTTATATCCATCAAAGAATCCTGAAAAAAACACAGTATCACGGTTTCCACAAAAACATTAAGCATCATAAAACTGTTTTCAACATTGATAATAATAGGAATATTAATAATAGTAATAATTGTTAGAAATTGAGCTAAAAATCTGCTCGTTTCTTGAGCCACCAAATCAGCATATTACGGTAGAATGATTTCTGAAGTATCATGTGACACTGAAGACTGTTATGATGCTGAAAATTCAGCTTTGCAACAGGAATAAGTAAAATTTTAAAATATATTAAAATAAAGTTTTTTTTATTGCAATATTTCACAATATTACGTTTTTTAATGTATGTTTGATCAAATAAATGCAGCCTTGGTTAGCATAAAGGTCAATTCACACTGCACTGACAGATTTTCTGCAGGTTTTGTCGGATGTGTCAATGTCTTTCTTGTCATGTGTTTTGACACGTGTCAATGTCTGTTGTCATTGGTCAGCGCTCGTTTTCGCCATTGAATCAGTGTTTGTCAGGTCGTGGAACGTCTGAGAAGTGATATACTGTAATCTGGTGTTTGTCTGCATTGGTCAGTGTTTGTCAGTGCAGTGTGGATTGGCCTAATGAGACTTCTTTCAAAAACATTTTTAAAAATCGTAATTATTCCAAGGTTTGACTGATAGCCTGTGTGTGCTTTCTTTATCCACAGTGAGTGCCGTTGACTGTGTGAGCCTGGTGGATTCTTTAAATCAGGCAAAGCAATACTCTTACCATCTACGCCCATCCAGTACTGGCAGTCAAAGCAGTCAGAACAGAACTAAGAACTAACACCACAAAATGGACTCCAACGTTTTTTTACAGGAACTAAATCTCTCTAAGAGACAGGGATTATATGCACTTAAACTCATTTGATGTTTATTTAAACTATTGCATGAGGTACAGTGAACTTGCATGGTACGTGTCTCGGTTTACATAAGAAATCTGCAGTATCACCTTGATTATTGCAGAGGTTAAAACCACAAACACAACAAATGTATTAGATAACCTTTCATTCTGTCAACAACAGGTCATATACCTGTCGTAAGGGTGACACGCCTTACATAACAAGACCACCTGCATGGGAGACCACTGAGTGTACATTAAAGATGTCACAAGGCTGTTAAACTGCCCCTCTATTTGAAACATACTCATATTTTCAGCCCATTTCTGATATTGTCACAGATCTTTGTATTCTTATACTCTATCGCCAGCCCTATTTTTGAGTGGGTTGGATTATTAATACATTTTATTCATCACTATAAATCATTGTACTCTTTTTTTTTTTTTACTATTGATGTATTACTGTAAAATAAATTTTGTAAAAGTGAAGATACCTCAATTTATGTGTTAAGAAGGGAAAGATGTTGCTGTCACTTTTGCTAGAATCATCTTACCTCACAGACTTTGTTCTTAATCCTGAGAGTAATAATTACGCTAGCGTTCAAAAGTTTGAGGTTGGTGAGATTTTGTTTTTGAAACACTCTTATCCTCACCAAGGCTGCATTTATTTAAACAAGAATACAGTAATAAACTTTTAAAAGCTATTAAAGTTTTCTATTTTAATAGTTATAAAATGCAATTACTCCATTGTCACATGATCGTTCAGAAATTGTTTTAATATATTTGGTTAACATTTTATCTTATTATCAATGTTGAAAACAGCTGTGCTGTTTAATATTTTTGTAAAAACGGATCATTTTTTCCAGGATTCTTTGATGAATAGAACATTCAAAAGTACAACAGTTATTTGAAATATTTTATAACAATACAAATGTCACTTTTGATCAATTTAATGCATCTTTGATGAATAGAAGTATTAATTTATAAAAAAAAAAAAAAAAAAAAAAACCTTACTGACCCCAAACCTTTGAATGTAGTGTTCCCATTTTTAAATTCAGACTTCTTTAGGAAACTTTAAAACAGCAGCTGTTTGTATGTTCCAGTTGCTTTGAGTAAATACCATTATTTCATGAATTCAGTTGATTACGAAACAGTGGGTAATTAAAAAAAAAAAAAAAAATCTCTCCAGGTCTATATTAATAAATGTGCAATAAATCTGAAACCGAACTAATCAGTTCATTATAACAAGGTTTATTTTCTTCATTTTGTACAAAACGACTGGAATCAGAAAACAAAAAGAACATGAATGGCTGTGGCACTGAATACTGCAACAGTCAGCAGTTAATAGATGTCCCTCATGGCCATGTTGGCCCGCTGACCAGACATTGTCACGCTGTAGCAGTACAGCAAGTCAGTCAGCCACTGCTCTCGAGTCTCTCCACCATAGAAATGCTACAAAAACAAACAGTAAAGAGAGTGTCGGCAGTTTGAGTTTTCAAATTTGAATATGTAAGCATTTTAAGTTTGATCTTTTGAAGCAAAATTAAAATAGATGCATGCAATTTTAAGCATTACCCATTACATATTTTGATGTGCCATACCGTTAAGTCCTGTATGATTTTTTGCAGTAGACTGGCGTTGGCCATCATGTGGTTGCGTAATTGAGTATGCTGAAGAAGTAATGACAGGATCTGTGCCAACAGGGGGAGCTCTTCCTCACACAGGTTGCACACACTAAAAGACTGCAGGACCAATCGCAGGAGCCTCGGTACCGCACTCAACGCAGCAAAACATGCCTCCCACACGGCATCCCTGAAGGAGATAAACATGTTTTGACAACATTTTTAGTTTTCGTTTTGAGCATTAGGAGCGATTGGACCACGCATTTCTTTGAAGTCAGCATAAAGCGGAAGTTTGCGATAGTCTTTTATGTGAAAAAAGGCGGCAAAAATGTAATGAATATATTATATATTTATAAATAATGATCATGTATTTATTATTATTATTTAGAATAATTGTAATTAATATTTCTTATACATTACAGACACAAATTAATAGACACTTGTACACCATTTCGGAATAAATCAATTGCTGATAAAAACGTAAGGAATTTTAGGCGCATCAAAACCAACTATTTTCAAATGGTTTTTTTATTTTTTTTATTTTTTTTATTTTGCGGTCTTCATGAGACTGCCCTTTTTGGACTTTCCCCAGTCCTGTTTTCCAAATTCTCTTTGCTGTATTATCCAATAGTCTTCTTTGTGGTGTATAAATGTTACTCTATGCAAATATTGTGTGTGTGGGTGCGAGCGTGTTAGCGAGCACACCTCTTGCGGGCACTCTGCTCCAGTTGTAGCAGCAGATTGAGCATGCTCAGGCAACAGTTAGACAGGAAGTGGAGGAGTTTGTCGCTGGGCAGGAAGTTGACATCCAGTAACCGGGGAACACACCTTAAAATCGCTGCACACACACAGTCTGGCACCACGGCGAGTCCACACTACAAAGAGACGGAGAGAGTCTCACCCCAAACGGTGTCTGGCTCCACTGCCCACTCGCATGCAAAACATTCAGTAGAAAAACACGTTCACTCACCAGATTCTTAATGATGGCGTTCTGTATTACATCAAAACACTGTGCACGAGATCCCAGGGTGTCCAGGCAGTGACACACCACCTACAAACACAGTGAAGAAATGTTTATGCACTGAGCAGGTAAATTTAAGTTTTCACACAGCAGAGTTAAGGCCGCTCTGAGCACCTCCATAATCTGTGTAAACGTGCAATGCTACATAAATGTGGTACTAAAATATGCAGCTGACACATCTTAAAGATGGCTCTGATGCTGCTTTTGTTCTGTGTACATGAAATGCAGCCTTAATGTCAGCATGAAACAGAAATTGTGACCAACTTCTCTTCTCTGTTGTGATGTATATCCAAGTGAAGCATGAAGCAATAAAGAGCAGGACTGGATTTTGTTTTTCGACATTTGATTGGATCGTAGAAAGTGGGCATTACAAACTAAACGGGCACATATTTAAATAATGATGTGCATGGATAAATCATTTATAATAAACACTGCAACATTACATAAAACATTTAAAAAAAGAATTGCCAACTTTGATTCAATGGTACCTTTAAACTTTGTGTTTGAAAAAGTATATATTTTATAATTAGTATATTTATAATTAGTATACATCTTATTAAAATTTTAAATTAAAAAACATACTCAAAATTAAAAACAAAAAATAAATCTGAAATTTTAATATACAGAGTATACATTTGATTAAAAACATTAAGTTAATTTATAAAATATATAATTTCATCATAAATAGAAATGCAAAATTATAATTATAAAATATATATTGTATTAAACTAGAAAAAATAATGAAATATACTGTCATGAGCAGAAAAAAAAAATATATATATATATATATATATATATATGTGTGTGTGTGTTAAAAGTAACATTTCATTCATCATGTCTTTATACATCTGCCTTTAGTGTAAAAACAGCAAAGTTGATAGAAATCAAACTAGACAAAAAGATCAAATGAAGATAAACAGATTTTAGAAACAACTTAAGAAGAGAGTCATTTCACAGACTGAAAGCTGAGAGGCAGGTGACACTTTTTCTATCTCAGTCTACAAAGAACCCTTGAATTATACATCACAACATCTGACACATACAAACGGTTTAGGTCGGACAAAAATAAATCCCCAGGCCCAGACAAAAGAGAAGTCGGCAGAGAACAAAGAATCCTATAGCACCACACACACACACAAATATACAGTGACAGGCTCAAAGGGTTGGACCTCGCCACTACGGCCAGTCTGTTGTAATGGAAGTTGACACTGGACAGATTAGCGACACCCTGCCACTCTCCGAACTGATATTTTATGAGCCCAAACAATAAATAAGTGTGTGAGTGTATGTGTGTGAGAAATCTAATAGTGCTAATAGCATTAGGGCAGATTAGATTAAACAGATGAAGGCGGAGCAGAATGTCATTCAGAGCAGGTTATTATCAGACATTAATCAGGCTAACAGTGTTAAGAACACATTACGCATGCTTTAGATTAGAGACGCCTGATTGGCAATAAAGGAATGGACCCCCAGCAGCCATGTGCTCTCGCTCTCACACACACACACCACTCAAACTTCATTTGATGCTAATTGCCAAGCTATATATCTGAGAAACAGTAAGTGAGAATTTTCTTTAAGAGTGTGGTGTGAAATCCCAATAGGATTAGAAGCACACTTTTTTTTTAGCACATTTTGTTTTAGCACATTAAGATATTCCAGCAGGGCAGTAAAAAAAGGTGCTAAAATTATTTTCATAAAAAATAAAATTTAATAAAACTTTAATATAAAACTTTGTAAAATTACACACAACGGTCAAAAGTTTGGAATAATATTTTTTTAATGTTTTTGAAAAGCTCACCAAGGCTGTATCTATTTGATCAAAAATACAGTAAAACAGTATTATGAAATATTATTACAATTTAAAAGTACTTCTATTTTGATATTTTAAAATTGTATTTATTCTTATGAATTTTCAGCAGCCATAACTTTAGTCTTTTGGGGTAGGAGATATGTATATATATATATATGTGTATATATATATATATATATACACACACACACACACGTATGTCTGTGTGTGTGTCTGTGTGTGTAATAAATAAATACTTTTTAATTCAACAAAGGCACATTAAATTGAACAAAAGTGACAGTAAAGACATTTATAATGTTACAAAAGATTTCTATTTCAAATAAACTATATATTCTTTTGAACTTTCTCTTCATCGAGGAATCCTGAAAAAATTAATTTCCACAAAAATATTAAGCAGCAAAATTGAATAATAAGAACCATTGTTAATAATTGAGAACCAAAAAAAAAAAAAAAAAAAAAAAAAAAATTTAGCATCAGCAAATCAACATATCAGAATGATTTCTGAAGGATCATGTGACACTGAAGACTGGAGTAATGATGCTCAAAAACTCAGCTTTGCTTTTTACTGTTTTTACAGATTTTTTTTAATCATATAAATACAGTCTTAAGGCTTGCGTTCATTTTCCGTGAAAACTTTACGCCTTTGGCCGTGAGAGTGCGCACGGCAAGCGCCGAAGATGTCTTTCCACGATCTAGTGGACTTTGTTTTCAAGCGCTCATGTAACTTGGAACTGTTGTACGCAAACCGTCCGTGCAGACACAAAAATTGAGCTTAGTGCGGACTTCCGGGAACCCTCCTAATGACCAAAATTACATCACGCGGAAAGTGAACAGCTGGGGTATACTTTGGGCTTTAGTCAACATAAGTCTTCTTTCAAATTATAATTTTTTTTTATCTAACGGCTTAAAAATATCTTTATTTAATATAATTTTTTCCCACAAGGTTGAGAATGCAATTACCTTGTACCAAAATGCTACATGTGTATTTGTAAGGCAATTTCTTTACTGTTAAAAATAATTTCTAATTAAACCCAAGTTATGTGATTGAGCTGAGAGAAAGCGTGTCCTGTGCTTGTGTACGCGAGGAGGGAATCAGGCTCTTTTCCTCATTAAGGCCCATTATTCTCCATCAGCCTCACCTGCTGGCATCATCCCCCCCGTCACTCCTCATTACCGTATCAACGGAGATGCCAGCCGTCCCTCTACACCTATACTGTCTGATTGACTTGGACACAAAAAATGAAAGTCCAGAGAAAATTGCATAGAGGAATTAGCTGTGTGTGTGTGTGCAGTAAAAAGAGGGGGGCAGTGAGAGTCAGACCCTGGCCTGAGGGAGTGGTTTTGTTGGGTTTTAATTTCCGTGTAAAATGTCAGGTGGTGATGGTGTCCGCTGGCTGGCATTAGCATTTGCTTTAGCCAGGAGCGCTCTGATAACCAGCCCTTATTGAAATATGGAGACACCTACACCGGCGCGATGCGATAAACCCTCCCTCTGCTCAACGAACTGGCCGTCTCCAGGGGGAAACTAAAACACACTTGGCCCAAGTGGCCCTGCGCTGATTCAAGTGCTTCTTGGTAGAAGTTGAAAATTGGACCAGGTTAGCATGAAAAAAGACGATGCGATTAAGGTGAACAGCATGACCTGGTTCATATCTCTTTCATGATGTGCATTTACAAAACCAAGACTTTTTAAGTGCACTTTTCTAGTGAGCACAGGAAAATACTGTTACCGTTTCCTGTTAATGTATATAAAATTTTCATATGTGCATGAAAAAGTTTCAGATTTTTTTTGTGCAAAAATGTTCTGCAAGAAAAAAATATATGTGTACGCACAAAAGTCTCTTTTTTTTGTGCAAATATCACATTAGGGGCTCTGTGCTATTAGAGCTGTCAATTTAATGCATTCATTTAGTGTGATTAATTATTAAAAAAACCAATACATTAATATTAACGCAATTAACTGTGCCCCTGACCTGTATGTAAGTTACGTATTCAAGGAAGTTTCACGTTTTTGCAACAATGTAACAAATGGAATGGCTTTGAGAAGCACTTTCAACATTGAATTAATGAAAAAAAAGAATAAAATTGGCACAAAAAAAATAGCACAGATGAAATACTGTGCGAAAAAACAAACAATCAACATGTTGACTTCTAAAGGCACTTTTTATCATGTTTATTCAACTATTTTGCCTTTCACAATAATGTGATGTCTTTAAATTATATATTTTGATTTTCATCTAAATGTTCATGGGGACTTTTCTTAGAAAACATTCACATATTATTGTTATTATTGTGTATAAAAAATTAAGCACTGGACAGGAAAAAATATTTAATGCTGAAAATGCTATCCCAGGCAAACATGTGTAATGCAAATGCAGTCAACAGACTGCAGACAGACGAGTGGATTGACACCAGAACCACCACATGACTGACACAAGCCAGACTAGATGAGAGAGGAGAGGGGCGCTCACAGGGGACAGAGTGGATGACAACAGGATTAGAAACATATGCCAGCGATTGACAGCAGAACAACTGACATAACACACATGCTGGAGCAGCTGAAAGTGGAGAAGGGACTGGCAGATAACAGAGAGAGAGAGAGAGAGAATCACCTCCACCACATCCCAATGATGTAGAAACTGCTCCAGGGTGGTAGCGAACACACTGAGGGGCGAGAGTGTGGAGGAGGGCAACAGGCCATCTTCATCTGTGTCCTGCAGGGCCTGCAACATCTCAGAGGAGAAACCTGAAGCACAGGATCATGGGAACGCCGCTTTATCAATATCAAGCATGCTGTCGGTACTAGTATCGTTGAATGTGATGTATGATCTGTGTGTATACAAGTGTGTGCGCACCTGTTAGTGTGGTGAAAAAGAAACTGAGGTAATCTACATCCTTCACTGGCACATCCTGTGAACTGCTCGACCAGCCACTCAGAGGAGACCTGCAGGGAAGCACACACGCATTACTGTGCAGTGGTCCGGCACTGAACCGCTCTCCCGTTACACATCTCACACTGTACCTGTGTGTGTGTGTGTGCGTGTGGTGAGAATGTCAGTCTAAAAATACTGGCCATCTGAGATCCTTCATTTCCTTTGAAATCAAACTCCCACCACAAACACACTCACTTTCAGCAAATGAGAACACTCACGGTATTAAGGAAACGCTGGGGTCATCCTCACAATATGGCAGACATCACTTACTGTTCCTTCAGAAGATTTTAAAACATTCCTGAAGCACAGGATCATGTTGATAATTTAACCATTACATTTTTTTTTTAGGAATTTTAGTTTTTTTGTATAGGTCATACTTTTTTTTAATCAAGTAAAGTCTTTTTTGCTCTTTAATCTTTAAGGATTTTTATAAAGTAAATGTAAGATAAACATTTACTGGACTGAAGCAACTTGGGTTTTCTTGATTGTTCATATACCATTTTTTTCATATTAACGTAAATGTCAAATATGACACAACATGCTTTTGGGGAACATTTATTTGTCCATTTCTCAATTATCATTAATTTGCACTGAATTGCATTTATGAGCCATAAAAGCCTGATCCAACATGGACTCCATGTGATGCTGTGCTTCTATGTGTGCGTTCAAGGCTTCAGCGAAAACTTTATGTCAAGATATTTTAGAAGTGACCATTTTATAGTCACGCTTTTCTGAGAAGGAAATCAGAAAGAACCAGTGTGTGCGCGTGTGTGTTATAGCTATTCAGGGACAATCCACGCAGTCTTATGATTCTCCCTTATTGATGTGGATCAGCCTCAAGGCTAATAAAGTGAATGGATATCTGACCTTTTACTTGTTTGATTTCATTTCTCTTGTGATTGTGGAATGAGCATGTGCTGGACTTCCTTAATGCATACTGATTGGCATATTTCCCAACAAATCATTAGCAAAAAGGGAGTCTGGACACACAAACACAGAGAGATGCACCAAGAAAAAAGTGCTACTGTTCACTGTCTTTCTGTGTGCCAGCCACACACACACACACATGGATAATACAACAACACACACTCTATTGCTAAACTATTAGCCATTCTTGTCTAAGTTTAGCAACACTTTCTGAACCCCACGGCCACCATTCAAAACTCAACAAGAGTTAGCTTCATTTCGCTGATGTGATCAAAGCCAAATTCTTGCGAAGGACAAAATGTTCGGTTCATGTTGTTCTGAGGATTGGCTCTCTTAACGGCATGTCACGCAGTTCAGCCATGAACAGAAGCAGCCTTAAGTGATGCTTGGCTTATCACGGAGGAATCCTGTCATGGGTCCAGATTTTTTCAAATGTGCAGTCGGTGTGAATTCACTTGCCGTAGCATTTGTTTTGGAATTTCGGTGCGACTCTTAGCAGGGACCTTGAGGATCGTTCAACGTCTCATGTAAAGAGTAATACTGCCCTCTATAGGTTTCCGAGCATACTTAACCCAGTGTTGTTGTTATGAGGAAACAGAGAGCCCAGAGGAAAGGCAGTGTATCCAAGACACATTCACACAGGGACTCTAAGTTACACAGTCAGTGTGTTCTCAAACATTGCTCCCTTTAGGATTTAAGGGGAAACTACAAATAAAAGAGTGGCTTTAGGCTAGTGACTAAAAGAAACACAGTGGGGACACAGCATGTCACGAAGATACACACACAAATGTACTTGCACACAGCCTAAGGCCCTCAGCATGCAGAGGAACTCACAAAGGAATATTCTGTCAATCATACATTACTAGTTTACACTTGTAAGCTTATCAGATCAGTCCTCTAATAAGACTTTCCCTATTTGTTTTCCTAAATAAGAACATATGAAATGATAAAAACCTGATAAACCTTTGTATGAGGTGCACTATTTTATTATTATTTGGTTACTATTATAGTACTTATTAATATTTTGAATTCGCTTTTATTTTTATATTGTCATTTTAGTTCAAATTTTTGTCATTTTGTTGTAGTATTAGTTTTCTATTTAAAATATTTTTATTTAGCTGTAGTTTATTTTATAACGGTTTTATGTTAGCAATTCAGCGTAAACCTATTTCAATAGGCTGCCAAGGAAACATTTCTAATTTTCACAGGTTTTTCATCTAATATTTTAGCTTTATTTTTATTAGCAAAATTGATTTTGAAAAAATTATTTTGGTTTTAGTTAATAATAACTACACTAATGAGATGACAGTATCTAAGTACCGTCTGTTTGCCATTTCATTAAATTATTCTATTTATTTTTTTATTAAAGCATATTAATAATTACATTGATTAAAGCATTGATGGTTTAAGTTAATGATGCAGCATTTGTGAATAAAGCAAGAGGATGATTTTGTATCATATACGTTATTTCCAACTAGATTTATAATTTTTTTTTTATCTTTATTTCATTCAAATCAATTACTTGTTTATTTGCGTTAAGAGTAATCAACAATAAAACTACTCAAAATGGCCATCCCTGCTCCTTTCCTGAAGACACTCTCACTAAACAAAATTTCTGAAACCCCTTTTTAATGTGAGTGTATCATGTTAATACAACTTGCCGAAAACAGTGCAAAATACTAAGGCCTGGTTTCACGGACAAGGCTTAGATTAAGTCAGGATTAGGCCTTAGTTAAATTAAGACATTTAAATAGCTTTTTATAAACGTGCCTTAAAAAACATTACTGGTGTGCATCTTGAGACAAAACAATGGCACTGACATATTTTAAGATAAGTCAGTGTAAGTTGCTTTCAGTTAAAACAGCTCAAACATGCATTTTAGTCTTGGACTAGCATTAAGCCTTTACTGTGAAACCGGGGGCAAGTGTTGTGTATACTAAAGACAACGATAACTCTGAATATACTGAACTTACTGCAGTATGACCTCTGCTTCACTGCACAGTGACTCGTGGCTCCGTTCCGCCGCATTACGGCCAATCACGGTTAATGACTAATGGTCACGGCCAATCAGAGTTAAGTGGGAGAATTGGCCATCCTCTTATCATGCCGCAGAGTGCTTGGCTGTCTCTGATTGGTTAAATTGTTTGATTCTATTAGCAGTGAAAACTCTGAGGCTGCTGTCTCCTCTCGGCAGTCGTAGAAAACAGAGTCACATTCTAAACATATCAGTCAGATGCAGACAGATACTCCCCCTCCAGGGCTGAGCTGTACATGCATAACCAGCCTTGGTCAAATCCACACTAATGCACTTATTTCCCCATTTTAGCAAGTATTATGGGTTACACTTTATTTCGATGTTACACTTTAGACATTCTACTAACTAAAAATACTTTGCAACTACATGTCAACTACCAGTCATTAGAGTATTAGTAGACTGTTAGGTTAGGGTTAGGTTTTAGGGTTCAGGTTGGTAGAATAAGTTGACATGCAGTTGCAAAGTTACTTATAATCAGTAGAATGTCTGTTGGGGGACCATCAAAATAAAGTGTTAGCAGATATTAAGCAGACAGTCTACTAATGCTCTAAGTAACTTTGCAACTACAGGTCAACTAGCTATTTGTAAAGTTAGCAGAATGTCTAAAGTGGACCATCAAAATAAAGTGTTAGGCAACGCTCAACTCATGAGAACTGTACTAAAGCAGGAGTGTGTATGAAATTCATATATACATTCTGTTTTAAATTCATTCATAAATTAAATCTCTTGTCCAAAACCTAGCACATTTGTATTTCATTCAATGATGAAAAGTAGTGATCAACTCTACATTAATAAACAACAACAGAAGATTATTTTACAAGTGATTATGCAAAGACATTTTGGAATTCATTTCTAAAACGTTACAAAACAAATTTGAAATGTCCCAGAGCGGAACACAGAAAGCAGACTTAAAGACTGCATTAGTGTGTGCTGATGTGTCATCATAACCCTCATACCTCAGGTGTATGGTGCGTATTAGTGTTGTAGCGAGGCTAGCCGAGACTCTCCCAGTGTTGCAGACCTGGCTGAGACATGCCAGAAGCTCTGCTGGAAACGCTGGCAGGAAATGGAGAATCTGAACCAGCCTCTTCTGCGACTCCACAGGCAACACAACCACACAGCCATCCTGTGGATCTGCAACATGAACACATACAAATATATCACACAGATTAGAATAAACTGAGAAACATTAATACAAAAGATAAGCTCACCACGGAAAAGTTATAAAAAGAAAATATATACAATAATTAAAAAAACATTTATGAAATAAAATTGTACTAATTGTTATGAACCCAGTATGGGTTATATTTGTGGTTTGTGTGTGTTTCTTTTTGTTTGGTTTGCAGGATGGAGTTAGAGTGAGTGACGTCATTATTGACTAAGGAGTTACACCTGTGTTGGAACTGATGCCGGCAAATAAAGCAGTTCCCTTCAGCTGTGACGGGGCGCGCTCTCACCATTCTCGTGCCGTTTGTGTCTTGGATCCGATTGTTGCTTTGCGTCTCGTCTCATTTAATTGTTCTTACTTAAATAAATGTTATTCTTTTTGAGCATTATCCAACGTGTTGTCTCCTTCTTTGTTGCGGCTTGCGAGCCGGCCGTGACAAAGAAGGAGACAACACGTTGGATAATGTCTAGGGGTATGATTCTCGCTTGGGGTGCGAGAGGTCCCGGGTTCAAATCCCGGACGAGCCCCCATTTGTCACGGCCGGCTCGCAAGCCGCAACAAAGAAGGAGACAACACGTTGGATAATGCTCAAAAAGAATAACATTTATTTAAGTAAGAACAATTAAATGAGACGAGACGCAAAGCAACAATCGGATCCAAGACACAAACGGCACGAGAATGGTGAGAGCGCGCCCCGTCACAGCTGAAGGGAACTGCTTTATTTGCCGGCATCAGTTCCAACACAGGTGTAACTCCTTAGTCAATAATGACGTCACTCACTCTAACTCCATCCTGCAAACCAAACAAAAAGAAACACACACAAACCACAAATATAACCCATACTGGGTTCATAGAAACCTAGAAACATAGAAACCTACTGCTATTTTAAAACTCCTTTAGAAATTCCAGGCCCAAGGCGAATTACCCTTAGGGGTTGACTGCTCTCTTTTGAGATTGATTATTCATTCTGATTGTGAAACTTGATGGGAAAAGAAAGAGCTCCACCTAGTGACAGATTTATCTAAAAGCTAACACAGTGAAGGAAAGAATGCAAGTGAGAAGAGAGGGAGAAAAAAGTAAGAGAGAGAGTTTTGTCCTGTCAGTGATCACAGATAGACAGACATTATTAGCTGCTGACGCACGCTGCTGATGTCATGAGTGCTAACACACACAAAGAGAGTGCTGTGCTCCCGAAACACAAAACTACAGAGCGCTTATATCACACACAGAACCAGAGACGCCACCACTCTAATGCTCTCCCTCACTACCGCCCGATCCCTTACACAAGACTCTCTCATGCACACACACACTATGCGCCAGAGAAACAAGAATCTTTTAGAATTTTGTGTTTGAACTTCCGTTTTGCGGCAGTTCTGTATTTTTCAATGACATCGCTATGACATGGAAATTGTCATTTTCTATGACAATTAGCTGGTGAATTTACTTATTGTAGAGCTAATGAAAGTCATTGACATGAGCATTGTTATGTTTGAAGCAGATGTCATAACAAATGTCAGTAGACCGGGAAGATTTTAAAACGAGTGGTTCATTAATTAATCCGTAAGATCTTACCTTCATGCTGTGACACAGCACACAACGAGCTCAGCGCTGAAAAGGGGTGGGGCTACATAAGGTCTATAGTAGTGAGAGAGTATGCTAAACAGTTGTTTGTGTGTATGGGCATATATGATTACCATAAAGACCGCAGGCATTTTTCTGAAGACTCTGCAGAAGGTCTTTGTTGCCCCTCGCGGCAGCTGGCTGCACCGTCTCCAGCAGTTGTGCTGAGAGCTGAGGATTCCTGCTGCCCAGCTGAACCAACTGCACCGGCAGTGACGCCAACCAGCGCGCCAGAATCCTGCTCCTGAAAGAGAGGTAGACTTCAGACTCTTCTCATTATCACAAGGTGCATTTCTAGACTTAAACAATGAAAAGATGCTAGGGAGAGTCTTCAGTTTACTTGAATACAATTCATTTCACAAACAAACCTGAATACATGGAAAAATATGGCAAAATTGTAAGACCATACAGATAAAGACTAAAAATATATAACCACTAGAGGTTGAACGACTTCAGATTTTTTTAAGTCTACATTTATGTAATTATAGTCGCTGATGACGTCATTAATGAACAAATAAGCCTGAACCTCGAGCTGACAGCTGAGACTCGAACGGAAGTTGCCTTGTGCACAGCTATGGCATATGACACAGCGCTAGGGCTGGACATGGATATTCGAATATTCGAATTAGGGCTGTCACGATGTTAGATTTTTCACACCACGGTTATTGTGGCCAAAATAATTCACGATATCGATATATCGCGATATCTATAGAATCTATAAGAGGGTAGGGGGGTAGGGGGGGGGCTGTTATCAGTCAAATTAATTTTTACTTTGTTTATATAGTTTTTCTTTTATACCCAACAAACATAAGGGTACAAACAAAAAAATCAAGTGCAAATACAAAAATAAGATGGTTTTTAATAATCACCCTTTATTAAATGTATGAACACAGAAACCCCCTGTTAACAGGTTAATGTCACGTTTCCCATTCCATGACTAGTAAAATAATCGCAATGTATTCTCTGTAAAATTGCGTAATCCGCAGGGTGATGGACACTGAGATGGGTAAAAAGGTTGGTGGCTACACATTCTGCAGAGCCGCGTCGCGTGTAGGACAGCTCGAGGTATTGCACACCGGACGCGCACTTTCTCAGTTTATGGCCAGCAGTGTTCTTATGTTTAATGAGATTATGAAATTAAGATAATGTCTGACTCTGTACTATGTTATGATTGTACTGTACAATTAAATACAATAGTTGCTGAGTCTGTGATCTGAACACTTTACCAGAGCATCCATTAACTGAATGAATTGAGATTATCACCTGAAAATCCGATAACATCAGCAATTTTCATTCAAGCAGCTGATTTCTGTATCATTTAATATAAAACTATGTAATAGCGCTCTGTGTCGCGGCAGGATTTTGAACAAGAGCCGTTGCTGGGCGCCGACAGACGCGAAGAGAAAATGTGTTCGAATTTTAAAGACGTGGCCCTCGCTTATCGTCCGGTGTGCCGGCTTTTCTTTTGAGCCGAGGAACTCCCATTCAGGCGAGCTTACTTTTTTCGGGTGTGGACAGTGTTTCACTCTCTCCCTCAGACGACGTTCTTCTCAGAGTAGCTGCGCGGCGCGGGCTGCGTCTTCTTTGATATGTCAGCGGGTGCAATACAGCTGAGACGTCAACCGGGTACTCGAGCGGAAGTATTTACGCGTCATGTTATCATAACAGTCCTATTCATTTTAAACATCGTGGTTATCGCCAATACCGGTATATCGCCACACTCTAAATTAACACGATGTCGATATTTCATGCTTTGAATATCACGATTATCGTCAACACCGGTATATTGCGACACCCCTAATTCGAATGAAAACCGTTCGTTCAGTGTGTTGGTATTCGATTTGAAAATGTGACATTCGAATATTCTTCTTTTTTTTTTTTGCACACCTGGCATCCCCCTCGAAACGGTTTTCATTCGCGCTTGAATATGTTTTACACTATAAATTAAATCTGGTGAAATATAATACTTAACATATAACTTCGTTATATCTACTTAATAAATATATTTGCTTCTTCTTGGACTACTAAACGTGTTCCTGCAACGGGAGTATTCTCTGGCTAGAGCGCAGAACAGCGGAGTTTGTATGGACAGAAGTGCATGCCTGAGCTTGTATTTTGGGTTAAAGGATTAGTTCACTTTTAAAAAAACTTTTGCTGATAATTTACTCACCCCCATGTCATCCAAGATGTCCATGTCTTTCTTTCTTCAGTCGAAAAGAAATTAAGGTTTTTGATGAAAACATTCCAGGATTTTTCTCCATATAATGCACTTTACTGGGTACCAAACGGTTCAAGGTCCAAATGACAGTTTCAGTGCAAACTGCAAACTGTTCAAATGGCTTTAAACGACACCAGACGATGAATAAAGGTCTTATCAAGCGAAACGATCGCTCATAAAAAAAATAAAAAAAAGGTTTAAGTTTTATAAGCTCACATGCTCGCCTCGCTCTGTTCTGTGTGACTCTCCTGTTCGAACTCGTTCATCAAAATGAACAAATCTTTTTCCGAGTCAATTCGCTCATTTCGGTCGTTAAATGAATCAAATGACTCGAAAAAAGATTTGTTCATTTTGATTAACGAGTTCGAACAGGAGAGTCACGAACGTGCATCACAGAACAGAGCAAGGCGGGCATTTGAGCTTATAAAACTTAAACTTTGTTATTTATTTTTTAAATGACCGATCGTTTCGCTTGATAAGACCCTTATTCATCGTCTGGAATCGTTTAAAGCCCTTTGAACAGTTTGCAGTTTGCACTGAAACTGTCTTTTGGACCTTGGACCGTTTGGTACCCAGTAAAGTGCATTATATGGAGAAAAATCCTGGAATGTTTTCATCAAAAACCTTAATTTCTTTTCGACTGAAGAAAGAAAGACATGGACATCTTGGATGACATGGGGGTGAGTAAATTATCAGCAAAAGTTTTTTTTAAAAGTGAACTACTCCTTTAAGCTGCGTTGCTTTGACATTGTGGAACATATAATAGTAGAAACAAAATGTATTATCCTTTTTACCCTTATCAATCTAAATTAATCTACAGCTAAATATAGGAGACTTTGAGATTTTACTGGGACGTCACGTTTATTTTTCGTTTTTCTTTATTTAAATTTCGTTTTTCTTTATTTAAATTTCGTTTTTATTTATTTAAATCTACCCTACTTTGTCAGTGAGAAAAATATTATAAGACTACCTTATTAAAAATATTAAAAGTTAACAGACCTGTGTGTGTTTTATATCACTAGTGCAGTGTCCATTCTCGGAGCATATAAGCTCTGCTCGCGTGAGGCGCGCGCGCATCCCGCTCGCGCTGTTCTGTAGTTTATTAAAAGTTTATTAATTCTGAACGTGTCGCGTCTCGCCTGTCTATCTACGTATATTGCACCAAATATGACACTGCACTCCCTTGTGAAGTCGTTTGGATGAACGGTTCTCGAAATAATCAAAATGCAAACAGACAGACAGACATAGGCTATAGAGATTCCGAAGCTTAGAATATTCGATGTTCATTACTACCGAAGCTTCGAAGCTCAAAAAATGGTATTCGGACCAGCCCTACACAGCGCTGCCCACAAGACTATTGCTCCTACATAACAAGCTTATTTTTATCAGTTCTTTTGTCTTTGGGTCATTATATTTCTCACAGATTTTTTCTCGTTCTAAATCAGACACAGATAAAATAGCACAGTAAAAAGATTTAAATGGATTAGTGAGAGAGCGATTGCATAGGCCATGATCAGCGACTAGTCGACGTCAAGCTTAAACCATCATGGCAGAGTATTACAGTCGACTAGTCTGTACAACTCCCTAATAAACAAGTAAAATTAATTATGTTTTTTTACAATACTTATTCCTTTCGCAGCTTAATGTGCAGAGACAATTAGCTGTAACTAGGCTGATGATACACCGTTCAAAAGTTTTGGCTCAGTTTTAAAAATGTTTCCTATGCTCACAAAGTCTGCAACTATTTGATCAGAAATACAGTAAAAACAGAAATATTTTAATATATTCTAAAACGTCATTTATTCCTGTGATGTCAAAAATGAATTTTCAGCATCATTACTCCAGTCTTCAGGTTCACATGATCCTTCAGAAACCATTCTAATATGCTGATTTACTGATCAAGAATCATTTCTTATTATTATCAATGTTGGAAACAGCTTAATATTTATGTGGAAACCGTGATACATTTTTTCAGGATTCTTTGATGAACAGAAAGCTCAAAAGAACAATTTATTTAAAATAGAAATCTATAACAAATGTGTTTACATTCACTTTTGACCAATTTAATTAATCCTTGCTGAATAAAAGTATTAATTTTAATAGTGTGTGTGTGTGTGTGTGTGTGTGTATATATAAATAGAAAGGACAAATATATTGACGCTGGAATAAATGGGTTTGGTTTGGTGGTGGGCACCTACCTAGCAATATGAGGGTGGTTCTGATGCTCTTGAATGTAGAGCTGACTGAAGAAGCGCAGCAGCAGAGTGCGGACACTCACACTCAGGTTCCTCTGCTGGTACTGCACAAACACAGCCTGCAGGAGATCATCGGTCACCACTGCAAACACACACACATTTTATATCCAGCAGACCTTTATAAGAAAACAAAACTTCGTCCTCTATTAAAGGGGGGTGAAATGCTATTTCATGCATAGTGAGTTTTTTACACTGTTAAAGAGTTGGATTCCCATGCTAAACATGGACAAAGTTTAAAAAATTAAGTTGTACGTTTGATTGAGTATTTCTGTTCTCAAAATACTCCTTCCTGGTTGTCACAAGTTTCGGAAAGTTTTTTCGAGTATGGGCGCGTATGACGTCAGATGCGCCGGAATTTCCTTATACGGTCCTAAGGGCACTTCTCTCGGAAGGGCGCGCGCGCAGCTGTAGATCGATAGCCGTAACCTATGCCCATCAAAGCGCTGTGCATCGGCTGCGCTGCAATATGTCACCAAAGAAGTGTGTTTTCGGTTCCCAAGGAAAGACAACACTGCACAGATTCCCAAAGAATCAAGCGTTAAGGGACCAGTGGATGGAGTTTGTTTTTCCAGAACATCAACACAGTTGTGCAAGTGTTCTTGTTTGTTCCATGCATTTCGAGGATGATTTTTTTTATAAACAAGGCCAAGTTCGAAGCCGGATTTGCTAATCGTTTAGTTCTCAAGGATGGAGCAGTCCCAACACTAAAGGTTAACGGTCTTGCGTTGGAACCGCAGGCGGTGAGTAGAACTGCTTCAAATATCTGTGTGTGTCTATCGGCGTGTTAGCTCCGCCCACACGGCACGCCTCCACCCGCTCGGCTTTTTCCGGAAAGACTCGGTACAGCCTATCTTTCTTTTATAAATATAATAAAACTAAAGACTTTTTGGAGATATGATGGATGCAATATTACTCTATAGGTACTCAAGATTAACATGAGATTGACTGAAACTGAGTGTTTCACCCCCCCTTTAAGAATATGGTCTCACCTCGGCTGCGCTGGGTGACAATCATTCTCCACACCACCTCCAGTAAGGCTGCCAGGTGCCTTGAGCTCAGCTTGCCCCCATCGGATAACGTCTCCCTAATAAAGACCCTGATTGGTCCGAGCCAGTCAGCATCTTCGACTGCTACGTGATCCTGGCCCCTAAGACTGAGTGTCACCATAACTTGACACAATGTGACGTTTACGGCCAACGGTTCCACGTTACCCCCAGCAACTGTTTCGCTTGCTACTTGCAGCCTAATCCTGAAAGCAAAAAAAGAGAGATAGTTACCTTCATACTGTGCGTTCACACCACCGCCCTGCCAACGACGCCATGGAAAGATTCATGGACGCCCTGACGTAGATCGAATGCTTGGTCTTTTTTTAAACTGTATTTAAAGGGGCCGCAAAGCAAACAAGCACGTCGATCGTTATTTTTGCAGACTGACCAAGTAGGGTATAAGTTAACCTCATGGAATCTTTTAAATGTGAAAGTAATAAATTGATTGATGGAAAGAGCTTAACAATTATAGTGATATGTTTGCTAACTAAATAAACCAATAAAAAGCCATTTGTGTGGTGTGGCTTTTGTGTTCATGGTTAAGTGCTAATCTAATTTGCATTCCCGCTGAAAAACAAGCGTTCTAGACCGAAAATCTTGCCTATAAATAGTGTTGCGTGTCTTCTTATCAAATTCAAATGATCATCCTCTCCTCTATTGTGCTTGGGAACCAATATGGTCGGAACCAAAGTTTACAGGACTGCGTTCCCTGGAATCCTCTCAAACGGAGCACTTCTAAATTCTGATTGGTTGCTGCCGGTTGCCACCGAACCGCGTCATAGCTCATTACCATAAAGTTGACCTGACTTCAACTTCTCCTCGCCGCTCTCGCCGTCCAAGACGCGCCGCCGGCTCTCATTGGAAATGAATGGCTTCCGGCCACTTTGACGCTCTCGCCGGCGGCGGTGTGAACGCAGGGATATAGAGCAGTAGTTCTCAACCACTAGGAGGACTCAGGGTGATTTCAAATTAAATAATTATTCTTATTATTAATATATTCAAATAATCAAACATATCTAAAAGGCGATCATTAATTTAAGTAAAAAGCACAGTTTGCTTTAACATAGAATATATAACATATAATGATGTGCGATAATGTATACACATTTTATAACTGGGTAATCTACTATAATCTAATTGGTTATGTCTTTTTAAAATTATTTTACACCTTTTGTCCAGGTGGCATAACAGGGCTGGGGAGTAGATGGGGTTTGTGTTATTTGTTTGGTTGGTTGGTAATAAATAAAATATTTAAAATAAAATAAAATAATAATTTTAAAATGCTTAAAAACATACAATCAAGTTGTATTTATTATTTGAGTTTTATCCCAAATTTTTTTTTATTTAATAACTATTGTTTTTATTGAAGAACGTACAGTTCTTGAAACTTCTGGAATCAAAAAAATGAATTGTGGTTCATTCATTTACAATTATTACCATCGTGTCTGTTAATAAAGCATATGGACTTTTTGGTCACCTCTTTCCATCAGCTTTTTTCTTGAGTCTTGCTACTTCCAGCAGGCCGTAGGGGAAGTTTTTCATGAAGTGCTGTTTGAAATCTGTCAGGTACGAGTTCCGGAACCAGGCATCCTGTACGATACAGTGGAAACAGGGTTTATGTGAGCACACCTGGCTGCACAACATCAGTGATGCTGCCACTGCAGTGTAAGTGTATGTACCAGTATGTCCTGTTGGTCTCTCTGTGGGGTGAGTCTTCTCAGTAACTGCAGTATGGTGAGGATCTGGAACATAAGAGCCATGGACTCGGCTGAGAGCAGGTGGCCGCTGTCCATCTGCACGCGCTCTCCACCTGCCGCCTCAACCCAGATCTCCAGCAACAGAGGCACCAGGGTTCCTGCAAAGCCCTGCACCGTCTCAGCTGAGCAGAGTTCCTTATTCATTCCAGCCCCTGGCTTAGAGTCAGGCCTACACAAAACACACATAAAGACAAAACAATGATCATCATGATATCAAAAACAGTAGCATAATAACACTAGTGCACAGATCTGTAGAACAAGTAGGTTACAGAATGAAACATGCCAAATATGCAAATACACTGACCATGAGGAATGCTATGCTTTTTCATTCAGTTTACTAGTTAACCTTTCACAAAGTCATGCTAGAAACATAGAGCACTAGACAAAGTTCGTATTACTAATCCATATAGAAATGTTACAAAATTTTATTTTACAATGAAACTTTCAGTACAATGAAAACAAACAATTAGATTGAGTATTATACAAAAGACTGACATCAGTAAAAAAAATTGTCTTTGTTGTCTGTGTGCTACTGCCTCAATATCAATATCATGACTGCGAAATTACTCCATTACTGTGCCAGCATCTCAAAAAGGGCATTCAATTTTTTTGGAATATTTACTTATATTCTCTACATTTACAATGCAAAAAAAAAAAAGAAAGCTAAATTAGAAAAAAAAAATTTGTTGCAATTTACTGCATGGCAGGCCAAATCAAAGGTCATAACGGGCCAAATTTAATTCCCTAGTTTGGGCACCTCTGAAATAAACAAAACACTTTCAATGCAATATTCAGTTGGTCTACATGATGAAGGACATTCTGATAATGAAAAGAGAAATTAGTCAGCAATCATTTAATGTAACAATGAAACACACCTTAGGCGATAAGTGGAGCGTGGGGTGGGCACGGCTCCAGAATGTTCAAACACTTGGATCCTGCCCTTTCCAAAGACATGCTCCTCCCAACTCACATCTACAGGTGTCACCGAGCCTTTCTCTCCAGCCCACATTCCAAGGCCAATCCTACTGATCACGTCTTCCTCCAGAGGTCTTTCCTCAACAACTGCCTGCAGAAAATTGGCCAACCTAAAAATGTGTGCATGCACAAATTATTATGGTACAATAAATAATAACATAGCAACCTACACAGAAAGAAGAGGGAGAAAATGACAGACTTTTATGTCAATTTTCTTGGTGCAATACCTGAGCAGCACAGTAAGTCTCCATTGCTGTGCTGTCACAGAGCGATTTGTGCTGATAGTCAGAGAATAGCCCCCTTTCCCAGATTTATCCAGCCCTGTTCCAGCTTTCCGCCTTTGGGAGATGAGCTCCAGAAAGTTGGCCAGCAGAACCGTATGTCTCTGAGACAGAAGTCCAGGATAGTGCTCTAGCAGCACATCTAGGACCCGGAGAGCATCTTCCTGGATGGGTTCTGAGATGTGGGTCATGGCACAAGTGAGGTGGGCGCTGAGCAAGGGGAAGAAGGGTGCTATGCGTTCGGCGGAGATGCACTGAGCGACAAAACGCAGCAGACGAACTGCAGCTGCGCGCACGGAGCCGTCTTTGTCGGTGAAGAGCGCCGCCACCTCGGAGAGCACAGCTGACGCATGCTGCTCAACCAGAGTAGGGTGAGCGGAGAGCAACTCCCGCAAACCCACCAGAGCTCCCTGCTTCACGTTACTGTTGAAGTGGTGCAGCTGGGACAACAGATCCTGAGAGAGAGAGAGAGACAATGGAAGTGTGATTAAAAAAGATAATGAACTAGGGGTGTAAATTGGGCGTTATATCACGATATGATCTGACATTGATTCTCTTAGCCGGTGATACGATATTTGCAGATCCCTGAAAACATGCCATAATGCGATAACGCATCAACATATCGATATTACAATTGTATGTGCCTATTTTGCACAACCTGTTACATTCTTATTAACTCACAAATGCAATCAAAACATAAGTTAACATTTACATTTAATTGAAATATTTGGAAAAAGAAAATTCTGTATTCCATTTGGGATCCACCAATACTCCAGTTTTGAAATAATAATAATAATTTGGTCCATAAAGTGTTAAAACCATGGTTAAAACTTATCAAACATTTGATGACAGCTCAGTGACACAATGCAGATGTGGCTAACATGAGGGTGTCGAAATAAAGGTGCATCTTAAAAATATATACGTTGCATTTATCATATTGTTAGTCATTTGATCGGCAGCACGGTTGGGTAGCACTGTCGCCTCACAGTAAGAAGATCCTCAGCTGAGCCAGGAGTCCTTTCTGTGTAAAGTTTGCATGTTCACCCTGATCAACTCCCAAATCAAATGTGTGTGTGTGTGTGTGTGATCCGGACCCTGCAAATGAGTGTGAATAACACTAGCAAGATGGATGAAATGTTAATCATTTGATCAATGCATTCATCCATATTTATGTATCGTTACATTTGTTTTTTGTTTTTTACATTTCTGAAAAATTATAGTTACACAGAATTACCACAGAAAGATGAGGGTCAGTGGAAAGTGTGAGATTGTGCGTTTTATGTACCTTGATGTCGAGATTCCTGTGTGTGGTCGGTCCTGAATTCCCATGCTTCAGCTGCTCTGGTAAATGGATAGTTTTTGATCTGAAGTTGACGTCCGTTGCATTGTCAGCTTTTGGCTTCGTTTGGCCAACCTTTAGCTTATTTTTCTGGAAATCGCCTTGCCTCTTTCTTTTTTTGGTCATTCTTCAATTGTTAAAAAAAGAGAACTGTAACAAAAAATAAAACAAAACTAATAAGGGTTTTGAGAGTCACATACTATTTTAAATATAACATTATAAAGTAATACGGTTCCATTTCATAGTTCCTTTACATTTAAATTACTCTCCAAATAAAATCATCATAAAAACATTAAACACAGCAAACAAAATGCACAACGGCTGATCTTGACAGTTTGGTCAAGCTCTTCCCATGAATATTGCATTGCAAAAGAATGTAGTAATGATATCACAAAACGGAGCGTCACAAGAATCATCATGCAAATGAGAACATATAATATATGATCAGTTCAGTTAATAAGACAATTTACATTAGCAGACATATGCTATAAGCTATACACGTTTGATATGATGATTACTTTTTACAACAGTGTGCATACTAGTGTGGCTATAAACACTACGCAGCCATAAAAAATACATTATTGGCGATTAACGCCATTGCAAAAAATTCATTTTACTCAGTTTAAATACAAATACCACACCAGAACAACGACTTTAGATAAGTTTATTTTACTGACCACAGAGAATCACTCGTGCTGCTGTTGAACCATAAGGGGTCCTTCAGTCCCTGTTGAGATGGTAGACCGGTTAAACAGATGCCTGATTAAATTTCACACAACAACTATTTCCTTTGACTATTTATTTAATAAATACATAAATACAAATACTTACAGTTTGTTTTATTTTCAATTAAATGTCTATGTAGATACTGCAATGCAAAGTCACAAATCAAGATAGTACGGCAGTCTTTGTCAGGAGCTGAAAAAAGCTCGCTTCAAAATAAAGGTTTTTTATTGTGAGTCCAGTTCTCTTCACTTCATGTGTCTCAAAAGTTTAAAGTAACTTAATTAATTTGATAATGATTTGATAATGATTGAATCATATTTACTGTATGAGTAAATTATTAAAAGAAAGGAATTGGTCTGCGTTCCATACCGAGGACTTTTATTTTGGAAAGAGACGGGAAACGGACAAGGGTCTTTGTTGTGTTATTTCCATAGGGTTATTTCAGGCGTTGCAATCTAATCTTGTTCTCATTTTCAAAAATCAAGCAAGCTTTTGCTGGACACAAGGTTAGTAAAGCAAAACCAAACAGGTAAATCGTTTAATAAAGCTTTAAATATATGAATTGTAGTGAGTGCACTGTGCAGTAATCGCGCTTCATGTTACAGCGAGTTTAAATGTGTCTGCGCATGATGCAGCGTTAAATCGCCTCATTTTTGTGATGTGCCGCCATTGTTTAACTTACTTTCTCTTACAGCCGAAAGAGAAGGACCGTGCATGTTAGTTCCAAATGAGTTTCTCCAATCTTAATTTGAATGTGTTTTTTTTTTAATTACAGCAATAATATTTTTTTTAAATATGTGGCCATTTGTTTTTTTACAGCATGGAAGCACGACTAAATCCCAATAAGAGGGGCAGGGCCGGTGGGAAGGTGAGCTCTAATAGTGCACTACATCATATCAGATCCACTCCATCAGCCCTACCGCGTGGATCTAGACCATTTACAGACATACTTTTTAGACGGTTTAGAACAGTAGTTCTCATTGAGAACTTCTCAAACACTGGTCACTCAAAAATAACAACAGGAATTTGTTATTGAAAGGCCCTTCTATTAAATATGAATGCATGTTATTGATATCATTGCAAACAATTAATTAATGCATGTTTTATTTATTCATACTTTTTTATTAAATAAACATTAGTATGCATGCACATTTATCCAGCAACATATAATTCAAATTTGTTTTTGTGAAACCACTTTTATCTGGTGACATGCAGGACTTCCCCAATTATTTAGTCCTCTTAAATCCCATTCCTGGACACTCGCATTCATCTGCCTCCTTTGTTGAGTGAATGATTTGAGTGCATCCCAAAATCTAATTAGCAACAAATGCGAAGAACAACGGATGTTCATCACAATTAGTGATGGGAATTTTGGATCATTTTACTGACTCGGCTCTTTGAGTCTCGTTCAGCAAATGGACAAATCTTTTTTTCCAAGTCATTTTGTTAATTTCCGCAGAATATATTTTAATTGTAACATGTTAATAGCCAAATTCCCCAACACATCAACCTACGCAAACGTTGATCACATTTAAAATGAGAATAATAATAAACTATAGTGCACCCAAGGACAAATTAGGAGAAACAGAAATCATTAGTTCATTGCTTAGCTGGGTCTCCAGGCTATGCAGTCTGTTAGTTCACCGCACCTCCTGATCCGATTCATTCGTTCTTTTGTCACGTCACTTCTTACCATAGTCTAAAGCTATGCAGTCTGTACCGGAAACAGAAATGATTAGTTCACCTCTCGAGTCTTCGGGTCCGAGACGTTCGTTCATTACGAGTTATGGAAAAGAACCTTCATGACAGAATTTCGAGAATGTATAAATTGTAAGAAATTTGAAACCAGAAACGCATCACGTAACTGTAAAAAAGCGAAAGGAGCTTTTCCACTGCATTGTTCGGCTCAGTTTGCTTTTCCACTGCAGTTTAGTACCGCTGCACAGTGGGTGGGATTATAGACTGGTCGTTATAGTTACGCTGCCTCTACTGTCGTGACATCATCGAAACGCGACACAAACAAACCCACAATACAGGAGCAATGGAGCATATCGATGGTTTTCTTGATTCTCGGCATGTGGATGTTTTTCACTGCAAGACGAAGTTTTTGTTTTTTCGGGTTTGGTGTCGCAAATCCAATGACGCTGGTAGTGACGATTCTCTGTTACCAATCAGTGAACTGCAGTGTTTACACGTCACATTTTATTATCTGTATGGCTCGCCTGGAACCACACTAGTATGCAACAGTGTGCATACTAGTGTGGCTATTGGTGCGTTCAAGTTATCTCGTATAGATCGTATTTACGAGTTGAACGCCACCACAATGTCGTAAATACCAGTGGGGAGCTCGGGATTTTCTCTAAGCCCCGATCTTTCCGAGTTGTGGGCGTGTCACTGAGAAACATGGCGGAATACCACAATACTTAAATATTATGCAGTGATATTGTCATGGTTTTCTATTTACAGCGCAGTTAAGCTAATTGCTTGCACATAATATGATGGCATTATAATATAACAATGCAACATGCAACGATAAAGTTGGCAGTGGCTTCATAAATTAATTAAAAACATTAAAAAACAAAGTACATCTGATGCACATTTCTTTGTTCTTTATTTTCTAGAACAAGAGTTCAAGAACCTCATTGTATTTTTGTGTAATTAATTAAGAAAGTACTCCGACAAAAGTGACTTGAACACGCCTGCTGTCGTAAACACGACTTCCCACCTCGTACGTATGAACTTCCCAGGAGGACTTGAACGCACCATATAAACACTACGCAGCCATAAAAAATACATTATTGGCGGTCGGTAGACTGGTCGTAGACTGCCCCCCCCCACCCCCTCCCCCACCCCCACCCCCACCTCCATGCAGTGGAGAAGGACCTAAAGTGAACTGTTAAGCCTTGTTTATACTCGACGCGTCCGCACGAGCACCTCTCCAAACGGACGAGGCGTTTATACTTGACGCGCTCGCCGTTGTGCTATTCTGTGAAACGACAGGGGGCGACTCGGAGTAATTCTCCTCTAAACCACCAGGAATCAGCAGTGAAGAAGTAGTTTGCCGTTTATTAGTAGTTTATTAATAGCTGATTCATATTAAGAGTAAATGCAGTAGGTGTATTGTACTTTCTTGTACAAACTCGTTAAACAACTGAAGCCTTATTGAAGAGTGCTTAATTTCATCAGCAGGGCTTACTTCTGCTATTGTAGGCTTATTTTATAAATGTAAGCAGTTACTTTAGACAAGTGCAAACTGGGTGCTTAATGCAAATGTGTTCCTATTCACAAAATGAGAGGCTTTTATGGTCGCCCATCAATGCAAATGTCTCTGTGTATAGAAGGATCATAAACATGCTGGTACAGACGTACCAGTTCGGCCTGATTCGGCTCGAAGTCGTTCATCTTCGCATGCGGCGCCGCGCGCGATGTTACAAAAAGTGCCGTGCACACCGCCAGGCGAAATGGGGTCACCAAAAAGGGCCCACACCGCAATTACGTCATTTTGCCGTGCGCACCTTCGCGCACTTGCGGACACATCGAGTATAAACAAGGGTTTAGACTGGTCGTAGACTGCCCCCCCCCTACGTACCTAAAGCACCTAAAGTGAACTGTACCATGCAGTTCACCAACCCACCTGATGTGTCATGAAGCTCAGCCTGACACGGTGACGCAAACTGCTTGGTATTTTTGGAAAGATTCATATTGTAGCTTGCATCATCGGTATGCTGTAAGGATACAGATCTTTCAGCAAAATGAACTGAAAAAGACTGTGATCTCACTGTGACCAACTGAATTTGTCATAGTGTTGTAGAGGTGTGGGAATCCTGCCTTTTATTTTTTTTTGCTGAACATGTGACATTCCTCACCCCTCAAATAGTTAATCTCTAACTCTACGAGATTAATAGTAAAATTATATTAGTCTCTGCCTCTATTGTCTGTGAGGTTTACGAGTATTTGCAGGATATTCTGCTATTTGAAACCAAAACAACAATGTTAAATAGCAAAAACAATTATTAAATAACAATGAGAGTATTAACTACTAATAAAGGGAAATAGTTAAGTGGTCATCACATATTCAGTGCAGACCTTGTATAAGCAACTTGACAAATTTGTTTTCCTAAAGTAGCTTAAATGTAGTTATATATTAAAATATTTTTGTGCACCAAATCAGCATATTAGAATGATTTCTGAAGGATCACGTGACACTTAAGACTGGAGTAACGGCTGCTGAATAATCAGCTTTGCCAACGCATGAATAAATTACATTGTTTTAAAAATCTCTTAAAATAGTTAAGTTGCAGATATTTCAAAATATCACTGTTTTTACTGTGTTTTTTTATCCAATAAATGCAGCTTTGGTGAGAATAGAGTAGATTTTTTTTGAAAAAACATTAGAAAGTCTTACCTACTCCAAACTTTTTATGTCCATAGTCTGTCATTGACCTGACAGTGCTTTTTTGTCCTGTAAAAGACAGATAAGCACTAATGTTTTAAAAAACCCATTCTGCAGCAGAATGTAACTTGCAGAATATGTTACTCCTGTATCATCCCATGTGTTTTCTTGTTTGCCTGATAGAGCCCCATTGTTTGGGAGATGAATAAAGCACAATTTTTCTTCTAGCATGATGGTGTTTGGCGAAGAGACACTTTGTGTCCTCAAGTCCAAGGACTGTCAGCTTCTACTCTTAAAGTGGAGCGGAGAATTCAAGCGGAGGAGGAGGGCGAGCTCTGCTCTGCTCTTCACCTCCTGTCCTGTTATATCTTTCTAATTCCTCTCTATTTCTCTCCCCCACCAACGATTTTATTTGTCGCCTGTGACAGAAAAAGCAGCAGCTCTACAACGGTGACATAGGTAAGTGCCGCCCTCAGAACCCTTCAGTTCTGCCCTTCAGCTGTGCCTGGCCTTGGTAATGTTATTGCCATGTGCCACTTCTGGGTTTTTCAGAGCTTTGGAGCTTCAACCCTGAACACATCACACAAGCACAGCTTTCAAACAAGCACCTTTTTCAGACCAATGCTTTGCACTGTGTACATATTTTGAACTGCGGTGTGCTGAACAACATTAGAAACATCAACATTGAGCTCCTTCGAGCAACATTAGAAAAGTCAAGACCTGTTCTCGCCATGTGCTGTAACATCAGGTCGAGATGCAAGAATGCTTGGAGGTGGAGTATCCCACCTTCGATCCCTGTATGCCCACTTAGGGTCATCTAACTATAGTGATTGTGGCGCCTTGTTAAGGGCATGCATTAAGCTGCCCAAGGAAAGTTAACAGGAATTTCATTATACGTCAGGTGCCACTAGCCTTAAACTCAATTAGAACGGTCATGCTGCTGCAGTGTGATCGGCTGAGGTCTCAACTGGTGTGCTTTTGTTGTCACTCTTTGCTTGTGACCAGAAATACAGCGGGCATCACTGCAGCTTTTTCATTCAAATCTGTTGTTTTTATATGTTGTTCAGCGTTTAAGTGCAGATAGTTGTGGCTCACTTTTCTGACCACAATTTTCATCAACTATGACTGTTGCCTATAATGTAGGCCTGGGGTAACCGATGAACGAGTGCTTAAAGCACTCAGCTAGTTTTGTTTTTCAGTAACCACTTAGTACTGTATCAGTTGAGTGGGTACACTTCTTTACTTTAAGTCCTGGTTCACAATTCCTGCCCACGTGCATTTTGATTTGACTAATTCATGTTTTTCATCAGTCTTCACCTCCAAGAATGGATCCATCCAGACCATACCCAGCCTGAACAAACGGCTCAAATCAGTCACCGACACTGTTATTGGTGGGTAAAGATCTATATATTTTCTTCTGCTATTATATAAATAAATGTGATTTAAATGGCTTTAATGTACTTGGCTGATTTTTGCTAGTGACAGTATAGCTGGAGTCTGGACTGAATCTTAAACTACTTTGAGTAATCTTATGTTTGAATTAGTGCTGGGCAAGTTAACGCGTTATTATCGCGTTAACTCATTTATTAATTAATGCCGACAATTTTTTTTATGGCGCGACAATTTTTTTTTAAATTATTATTATTTTGAAAGTCCGTTGCTCACTGGCTCTGAATACACATAGGCCTACAGTCAAACCATGGATCAGGGGTGGGATGTTGGTCAGCCAGCACATAACCCACCCAAACAAGCAGTGGAGAGGCTTTGGCAGGTTCTCTCAGGTGAACAGAAAGGGAGACAGCGCTCCGCGAGTGAATGACAGGCGCTCTATGGATAGTAACCATGGCGACGGCTTCTGTGCGCTACGCAGCTGTGGCCTTTTTAACTTAAATTAAAATTATACATAACTTTACCTGATAGGCCTGCGTTTAGTTTAGCGGGGATGCTCTGCCATGTGAATTCCCTCCTGTTGATGTCCTGATAACTATTTCAATTCTGGAAACTCACAAACAGCGATCCGAGGATCAGTCTCTCTTCCAATGATTTGTGCTGCGCGTCGTGTACAAAAAGTTAGACAATTCAACTTCGGCAACGCGCGGGCGCGTGCGTGAGGCGAGCATGACCGCAACAGTTTCACAGGAACGCACCCGCTTGTCGCTGCACCTGTGCTCGACCACTTCACCTCACTCACCTTTACCTCTGTTTAATGTGATCTTACGTGGGAAACCATGGCATGCCATGACCAAACCTAAGCTGCTATGAATCAGAGAAGTAACATTGGTCGACTCTGTAGTAGTGATCATGACCCTTTGACTACATAGACTGTTTCTGCTGCTCCCTGATACAAGATACCTGTTCAGAGAAAAAAAAAAAAAAAAGAAAACTGGACTCGTTTTAACAAGCTAGATAAAAGGTAATGCCATGGCAGTGGCAAATAGCTTTGTTTAAATATTTGATTTGATTACATTAATGTTTAAGTTGAGATTTACAAGAAATATTTTATTGATACTGTGTAAAGGGAATACTGCTGGTATAAAAGCACCTTATTTGTTTAAAGTTTTTGCAAACCACATGTTATTGCACTTTTGTGGCAGTACATTTAAATCAAAAGTGCGCAATACACTACTTTAGAATTCATTATTCAATTTTGCGCGTAACAATGTGATTAATCGCAAGAAAATCATGCGATTAATCGCGATTAAATTTTTTAATCGTTGCCCAGCACTAGTTTGAATACATATTTGCTTTGTGTTTATAGGACTGCAGTACATATGGGAGTATCGAAGCCCGTCTAAGTCGGCTCCTCCTCATTACCAGTGTAAACTGTGTGTAGTCCAGCAGCTGCAGAATGAAATAGCTGCTCACATCACAGGCTGGAAGCACAGCTTCAGATACATGGTATGATCTTCACAATTACTTCCAGATAGATATCACAGATTAGCTCTGCCCATGCTTCTGATATATACACATCCACATTGTTATTATTATTATTGGTAAACAGAAACAGAACCACAAAGACAAGGTTCCTTATGAGGAAGAGGATGCGCTTAAAGATCCAACCACCAGGAAAGCCATTAAAGCTGCTGCTGCTGAAGTTGAAAAAGCTGAGGGAAGAGGTCAAATTAAGGTAAAAGACTGCATGCTGATGTGCTCTTAAGACTTACACAAGTACTCTTTAATTACATAATCTTTTTTTCTTTTCTTCCGTCCAGATGGTGCTAAAGGAGCCATGTGACGTTATGGCCTTTCAGGGCATGAGTAAGTCAGTTATTCTTTCATACACCATTCAATCTATTCCCCATGAATAAAATCCAGCCCTGTAGTTTTTCTCATTGAATACTCTTTCACTTGGAAAGATGTAATCTTATGGAATGAAAGCTGGTTGCTGTACTAGACATTTCCTTAAAGGTACTTGGGTGTCCTGGTCACCTGTTATAGACTGACCCTTACTTTGTATGGATGGATGTCATACTATTCAGAAGACACTTCATAACGAATAAAGAAATTGTTCACAGCTTGGAGTAAATTCAGATGCTGCAGAGCAACACGCGCATGAAAAGAATGCATGAAATTTGCAAGACATCTTTGATCGGTTCAGTCCTTATCTTTGCTATGCATTCCTTTCTGGTACTAAGCAGATAAACGCTAAATTCTCCTAACCGCGCATGTGTAAACCCTCATAAAAACTCACTGGGATGATATTCTAGATCTAGACGGAACAAAACATAATAAAGTTATCACGCAATTCTTCTGGCAGGATAATTTTATTTAGCAAAATATCTCACCATTCACTGATGCGTCCAGGTCACATTCGCCATTATATGTTTGGTCTAAAACGCAACTGCTCATGTTTTGCCACAGGATAGCAAATGTAAGTGAATTGTCATGTTTGCAGGACTGTGATATGAGGAGAGTACATTTTAGCAACTGTGTGAAAGTGAATAGCACATAACAGGCACAATACCGGTATAAACATGAATATCTATCGGTACAATATACTTCCTACTGTGAATAAACATGCATCATCGTTTTCACAGTCCACACTACAATGCGAAAATGCCGTTTTCAAATTTATCCAATTTGGAGCGTTTTCAAAAAGCGTAGTTTTTGTTAATAAAAACGCTGTCTCCGTGTGGACGGAAGGCTAAAACAGTGAGAAAAAGATGCTTTTTCAAAGAAAAATGTATTAGTGTGGACCAAGGTTATAATCGTTAACGAAAACAAACGAAAAAACGAAAACTAGGGGGGAAAAACATTGTCGTTAACTGAAATAAAAATAAAAACGAGGCATTAAAAAAAATGATAACTAACTAAAACTGTAATGTATGTTTGGCTAAAATAAAATTATAGAGTAAATGTCCTTAGTTTTCGTCTTTGTCAATGTCTTTCATAGAGCAAATAACGTAAGAGCAGCGTATTCGTTCAGCTGCATTTCCTTTACCTGCTCTCCCTCTGTCTCTCTGTCACTCATGCATCTCTCTCACATACACGCGCGCACACACACACAGCCCCTCCCCTCCTTGCACACCGCATCTCCATGAAAACGAGTGTTCGTTGAAAGCAAGTTCGCGAAAGATTGGTATCTCGTGAACACCTTTACACAATCACACATTTAAAAAGTCCTATAAAAGTAGATCCAGATCTACCAGATTGTTGCTCATTTTCTAATTTGTGAAGATATACCTACCTTGTGAAAATGTTCTTAATTATCTGGCCCAATCCCACTATCACTTCCCTTCTAGCCTTCCTTACCTCCAGTTGCACCAGACATACTCAGTTGTTTTATGTTAAATGTTATTGTCTAGCCATATTTATGTGTATTTCGATCTTCTGATGAATTCTATCCATATGCCATCCAGTTATTTATCAAGATGTTTGTTTTTCGTAGAGTCCGCACAACCCAATCTAGGGTTTACAGGAACTGGCATTCTTGGGCCCCCTCCCAGAGGCATAAAACACGGTTAGTGTCTCACGAGTGTGTTTGTTTGTGTTGATAGAAGCATTGGTTAAAAAAAAAAAATTTGGAAAGATTGTTCCGATTGTTGCTTGACTTTTTCCTCACATTCTCAGGAGGTCCATTTGGAGGTCCCTTTCAAGATCCCACGTACATGGGGGATTTTCCACCCCGTGGTGGCATGATGTCTGATTTCGCCCCTGGCATGCATGGAGGTATGGATGATCCTCCTATGAGGAGAAGTTATTCTGATATGGAAGACTTCACTAGCCCTGGTCGCTATGGTAACAGCATGTCTGGACCAGACAGGGGGATGATGGAACCAGAGGACATGCATCGTTTCCCTGATGATGGTCAAATGGGCATGGGCCCTGATGGTTTTGGGCCCGGCCAGCGTAATGATGGTATGGGCAGACCTTTCCCTAATGACATGTCTATGAACAGCAGCGGGGACAGGTTGATGGGACATGGCCCTAAAGGTCCGGAAAACAATAGCCTCCCTGCAACACTGCTCAAATATCTGGTACGGTTTTTTTGGATTTACAGTTTGTCGAAGCGCTTCTTGTTTAGATTATCAACTGTTTGGAGTTAATAAACTGTTTCTTGTTGATTATTAGGACTCTTTTCGTATTGAGAATGAGGACGATGCCCAGATTGTCTTAAAAGTCACACAGAAGCTCACAGATGTTCTGATGGAGTACCGCCTCAGAAGCATTTCAGCGGTAAATGCTTCCAATGATTACTTATTATAATATGCATATATTGTTTTGTTGTTGTTAATTCAAAATTGCATTTCTACATCCTGTTTACTGGCTCGGATCAAATTTAGGAATTTAATTGGAACTTTAGAAATCACATTCTCAATGACAAACAACTTTGGTTATTATATTAAAATATTTGACCTCAGAATCTCAGTTCGCCCAGGTAAGGTTGTACACATAACTACAGGTTATTCATCGAAGAGACAATACACAATTTAGTCTAGTACTTCTAGTGTGGAAATTTAAAAACTGGCTATTTGGGTGATAAAGAAGCAAACAGCAGTTTTATATTTGTGTTGATGTGGGTGTTAACTGTAAAGAGTCGATGAAACCAGTTGCAGAATTGGTTTGTTTGTGAACAGGATGTGGTATGCTTAATTTCCTTTATGAAGTATGATGAGATTTTTATTGAAGACGTCAGTGATCTCTTTACTCTTTATCCCTCATTAGTGTTTGATTTAGGTATATGCTTGCTTTGTAATTAGTTTGAAAAATGTAGTCTTAAAAACAAGTTTGTAGAAATACATTTTAGTGCAATTTTGGAAAGCAGTAATTAAAGGAAGAAAAAAAGCCGTGGTACTAACGGAAATGGCTTATTTTCTCTTCCTCATTCAAGCTAAAATTAAACCCTTGTAACAGGGTCTCTGCCTTCTTTAATGACTTGCCATTGTCTTGTCTTTTGTAAATCTACCATTGCCTTTCTAAAACAATGTAAATAAAAGTTGTGGCAAAAAACATGCTGAGTAGGATGAACAACAAGATCTAAAGTAAGACAATAAGTCGTCTGTCACATGATTAGCTTTGTCTGAATTATTAAATCAAAAATAAAGTGTTATCACAGTTAAGTTTGAATTTGAATTGTTTTTCAGGTGCCCAGTCTGAAGCCCCTGCCCTCAATGAACTACTCATCCTCATGTCTTCCAAACAGTTCTAATGACAGATTTTCCAGCGGCATGCCAGGTATTGCACATTTATGCTTATTTTTCATTAATTTACTAAGACTCTACTTTTGCTAGTAAATGGTTTGCATCCATATAAAACGAGTACCTTTCATTTGTCAAGAAAATAGGTATTATTACATGGTTATGTAAAATACAAAATATTGTGTGGAATTTCCAGTATCATGACTCATATTGATTCTATGATTTCAATCCTACTCTGCTTGAAACCGAGATGGGTACAGAGTAGGGGTGTGCAAAAAAATCGATTCACATTTGAATTGCGATTCAATCTTTACCGATTCAGAATCGATTCATAGAATTCCAAAAATCGATTCATATATTTTTTTTTATTTTTTTTTATGGCGTGCACGGGCGGAGTGGCAATCGGGTGAGTCGGGACTTTTACCGGTGGTTCGGTAGTGTTTCGAGGCTGCGAGGGCCGGTCTGATAAATAGTTACATTGCAAGTTCTTGCCGCCCGCTGGTCAAACTGTGCAGCCTCTCTGCTCAACCCGTAAATAAATGCATCGATCCGCTGATTATGTTTGAGTTCTTAATGGTCTGTAGATCTTTTGCCAAGCGTGTCAGAGGTTACGGGTTCTAAACCGCACTCGTATAGTTTTTTCTCTCTCTCATCAAAACCGAATATGTTCATCACGTTTGTGTGCATTTTATTTTGAGATTTCACCGGAACCACAACGGCGATATGAAGCGCGCGTCCGAGTGAAGACTGCGCGAGCCACAGAGAACACTGTATCCATGACACTGATAGCAGCGACAACGAGCGCTGACAGCGCTCAGCTTGATTTCAAAAACAACAGATCTCTTATTTAATAGCGAACTAAATAAATGCTCTGCTAGTTAACTGGAGATACCCGCAAATTAAGCCTATGAACGACTTCACTGGATCTAAACAAATCAATCTAACCATAGATGTTACCAGTAGCGGTGGCTTTTTAAAATCTATTTAAAACTATTTCGCAAGGGTTCTATGACATTAGTATATTTTTAGGAAGTTCAATGTGCCCAGTCGAGTTCACATTTCAACAGTCAGCCTGGTAGCTGAAGTAGTCCTTAAACCACATTTAGCATAATTGTTTGTTTGATCTGACTACAGCACTTTAAAGCTAAATGTAAAAGCTTTTTATTTAAGTTTTATTTTAAACTTGAATTAAATGTATTTGAAAGCTGGCCAAAGCTTGGCACTTTGCACTTTTTAGTTGCAAAAGTTTTTATTTTTGTTTGAAGACATAAAGTAATATCAAACTACATTTAATTTGTTGTGTTTTTTTTCTTTTAAATTGTGTTTACTGCAATCAATCACATAGGAAAAAGTAAACTACATTTATATACTGCGAATCGTTTTTTGAATCGAGAATCGTTTTTGAATCGAAAATCGATTTTGAATCGAATCTTGAGACAAAAAATCGGTATCGAATCGTGACATTTTCTGAATCGTGCACCCCTAGTACAGAGGCTGAAAAATGATGAGCCGAAATGAGCAAAAAATAGCATGTCTTGTCATTGTGATTTCTAAATGCATAAAGTTCATTTTCACTCAGACTGCTCTACCTTCACAGGTCCATCAAGATTCTACAAATGAACACTCATCTGATGGTTGTAATCAAGACCTGGATCCAGCCTGCTTTGCCTGTTTTTGACATGGCTTTCTTGACTTTGTTCATGACCAAACACTTTTTTTTCTTGCCTTTTATTAGGTCGTTTTGTTTTTACAGTGTATACATAGGTAGATTTATTTTAAATGTTTAATTTTTCTCTTCCTTTCTCGCTCAGACATGCTAAACATATTTGTGTGCAGTTATTTGTAATAGCAACAATTTTTAGTGAGTGATTTAAGCAGTCTTTAAGTGGTCAGTGAAATCTTCAATGTGACATTTTGTTGTAAAGGTTTGTTGCCATAATTGTAAAATAAACTCAAAGTTCCAAGAACCTTATTGCTCCTTTTGTATGATTTGTGGGTGCAGTTCCTGTATCCATTGAAGACATCCTCACTTCGATCAGGTTGTCCCATAGTTTGATTACAGCATCTTGTAGACTTGGAATTAAGCTCTTGTCCCCGTTGTTGAATCACGGGACCAAACACCAGTTATTTTGCCAAGAGATATCTCGTTTATTATTAATTGTCAAGACATAGGAGAGAGACAATTTACTGGAGAGATGATGTCCATACTCAAAGTTTGGGCATGTATATGCCGACCAAATGAACTTATCCCTACAAGGTGGTAAAATGTTGTTCATGTTTAAAATAGATGTATATGTCATGCTATACAGTCCTCCTTCCGTATAGAGAATACCAACATTTTCCATAGCCTTGCATGGGAGAACATCTGCTACATTGCATGTACATTCCAATGTGGTTAAAATAACTCCTCAGTGTCTGACATGTAATCCATTCCTCACACACATTTTCATGTACTTCAAACTTCACAAAATACAAAAATAATATTAAATAACATTTGTCTTCACATCTCCATCAGTTTTGATCTTATGTCACTGCTCTCCAAACAACACCCTCAAATGTTTTACGTTTTATTAGGGTTCTTAAATATTTATGTAGACCACTTTTCATTGATTCCCATCTCTTTTTCCCTTTATGTAGTGCAGTGCAAATGGCATTTGTATGAAGTTGCATCATGCCACGTTTCCATTACCCTTGCAAATTGAAATGGAAAACTCCCCAATGGAAACGCATACATTTTTAAAAAATAACTCCCATATATGGCAAAAAAGTTTTTACACTCGCATGAGGTGGTTTTTCAGTCAATTAAAAAAAGAAATATGTCGCAAAACTGCAATGGAAATAGTTTTTGCGCATTTACAGGTCACCTGACATTGATGGCGGACAGAAGATGAGACAATAGTTCTTCATTAAAATCATAAAAGACAAGTATTATGGGAATACTGGATTCTAAACAACAAAGAAATGCCACAATTTGTTAAGACCTTGAAGCAGATAGAAGGGAGAAACACATATGCGCCGCTCCCAAGTATAAGGGGCTTTCCTTGCCATTAATGCTTGGATAACACGCCAACATCTCCTTCGATTAAAAATAATGAGTGCGGTGGCTGAGATATAATTTAAAATATTCATTTATTGACAAATTAGAGACTGAAAAATTGACAAACTGATTGTGCAAGTTTAATTGCAATATAACATCAAAATGTCAAATTAAATACAAATTTATCAAGTCACGAAGACATCAGAAACAACTTAAAGTGGTTTCCGTTTTAGAAATAGGAATGTATAGAAATGGCAAATCAAAACACTGGCTACCATACAGACATGGTCAGAAACCTTTTTAAACATCTTGTCTGTAACAAATTTCTGATAAACTTAAAATATATACAGTCAAACCGAATAACTCAAAAACTAAATTTTAATATGCAATACAAGATATCTGGGATATATCCGTTTTTAATTGAAGCCAGTAAGCTGTGTTCAGCAGCAACAACTGAGAGGGAAAAAAAGCAACAAGTGCAAGAGTTTTAAATGTGGAAGTATACAGCCATTATTTAAGCACTTGGAGTAGTCCTTAATACTTTGCCAACCATTGTATGAAAAATATTGAGGTCTTTTTTTAGTATGCTCCTTCCATGTAGTACTCAAAATCTAGACTGGGCATCTTCAATTGTTGTACCCATAATATTGCTTGAGCACATTGCTTGCCAGAGTGCCAAATTTCGACAGGATTTGGCGTGAGAAAGCTTGTTAGAAATCTTCAAATGAATTAATTGTCCTCATTAACATAGATTTTACACCACTGCTGGTGTCTGAAGGTGCTGAAAACATCTCACATCTTCAGTTGTTCAACGTGTGCCAAGTATCTTCTCCATCTGTTGACGTGTGATGCAAGTGAGTAGAATTTTTGCTCCCATAAAATACTTGCCATGAAGACTCTGGGCTTGTGTGGCGACTTCCTGACATCCAAACTGCACGATGGCTTCCCCAACGCCATTGCCCTGGCTGTCCACAAGCAATATGATTGAATTTTCACAGATGTTAAAGCGCATGAAAAAATCTCTCACCTCTTGTTTCCTGATATCTGCAGGAAAATTGCGTGCATATATACACGACATGGTTAAATGTTTCTTTCCATAAGGCGGTGGCCTCCAGACAGTACATCGGTTTCTGCTGACTATGGCTAACATTTCTTCTTTAGTAATGGATGACACCTCAATGTTTTTTAAGCCAACAGTAGTGCCATTCATGTTCAGAGCTGAGGTGTAGTCTTCTGCATGCTCAAAGGTAATGAACGCAGTGCTTGTCCTCTCTCCCCACTTGTTTAATAAATGTTTTATTCTATGATTTGGGATTGCTTGACAGCCGAAAATCTCCTTGATCTCAGTCTTGGTTATATTCCTTGAAAGATTATTGACAATAACAGATTGTTCAGTTTGAGGGGATGGAAAGTTTCGGCAGAATTTTTTAGGAGATCCTGGTGAGGGCTGTTCTTCTGCATTTCTTTTGGTTAAGAAACCTCTAATTGCATTTCTATCTGTGTTGACCTCCTTTTGCTCTGAGAAAGTGTGAGGCTTGATGTTTTGCATGCAATTTTTTGACTGCTCCACGGCTTCTGTCCACATCTTCTCATGGGCAAATCTGACCTCAACATTGAACTCTTTGAATTTTCTGTGGCTGTATTTCAGCCCTTCCTCTGCATCTGCAAAACTTGCCAGCTTTGCCATACAGCACCAGCCCAGTTCCAGTCGAACTTTCGTAATGACCTCCAACACTGGGAGTCCCCGTAGGAACTGGTAGATCTCTTGTTTGGCAACAGAGTCAGGAAATCCATAAAGCCGAAGGTACCCTGGCTTACAGGTATTGAGGTTTTCTCCTCTGCTTTTCTGCTCCTTAGATGCCAAGTCATAAGTAAGACTATGCTGAGCATCAGTATTTGTTTGGTTGTCAGTTGTGGAATGATTGTGTATTTTTGGAACGTTTTGGTTGATATCTTCAGGCGTTTGGTGGGCCGGACTTTGGCGATTCACTTTGTTGTCTGAATGTGGCCCATGAATAGCAGCCATTAGACTAAGCAAAAGAGCTGCATTGGTGTCAGATGGCGATGATGGCACCATTTTGGTCTCAACTGTTGACTTTGGTTTCCTCAATCTCGACTCCATTATTCTCTTTAACTCAGGCAGACTGCTGATATGTAATGAAATAGAGGAGCCTCTGAGGAGTCTTCCAGAGTAGCGCATGGCTAGTTGGCCTTCTCTCTCTGTATTAAAAATAATGAAAGCTTCACCCATCGCACCACCGATGATATGAACACCACCCTCAGGTATGTGCAAGCCATGGAAAAATCTGCGAATATCTTCAGATCCTGCCTCTGTGTTTAAACCTTGCAAACGCAGAACCACTATTGTCATGATCAAATTCTTCTCACAAACCACTGAGATCTGTTTTAAAAAAAGAGGCAAAAAGCAAACATTTTAGATATGTTTCTCGAAAATAAAATAAAAATAAAAACACACAACAAAAAAACACAACTTTTTGAACAAACTACTGTTTTCTCCTTTTTGTTCAACACTTCCAAAAGGGCAACAAAAAAAAAGCACACAAGAAAATTCCCTTCCAGCTAAAAAATCGAAACAAATGTGTCCTCAGACCCTTACTTACCGTTTGTTTGTCTTTAAAACATATACTTCAATATAAATTGTTCCCCGCACAAGACTTTTTCTGTCACAGAAAACACGCGGTAACCTGCAAACTGCACACCACATGCGTCCGGTGGGTAACTCAACTTCCTCTGGAAGAGACTTTTAAGGGGAGCGCGGCAGCGCGCACGCAACACGCTTTCTGAGCGTAAACAGGAACATGTACGTCATCAAGCGTCATCTGCACCATGGCGACGGGGACGCTGAGAGCTTTCGTGTGCAGTTTCTCGATCATATTCCTGATCAAATTAAACGCTTTTTCTTGCCAGCAGTTTTCTATATCTCTTCAACAGCCTTCGGATTGTGGTGCTGAAAGTTATTTTGATATTTCGAGCTTGTCTTGTGTGAAATGTGGGCCGAATCAAGTCAACAGCAAATCAGGTACGCGGGTCGCGCGCGCAGATTAGTTTGCTTTGTTTTGACCAACCTAACACAGAGTCATTTATCGATGTATCGTCATTTCTGTTGTTGATATAACTAGTAAGATTCATACGAGTAAGCGTCTTGTCAGTGAATCAACTGCACGCGATATAATATATAATACATTATAAAAACGTTTGCTGCACATAACACCACAATAAACAAATAAAGATTAAAATATAGAGGTTTATTTGTTATTATTCACCATACTTGTTTTATAACATGCTTAATTTTAAAGCAGCTTGTACGATTATGTGTATTTCTGCCATATAGGACTGATATGTGAGTGTCAGACTGGTTTCAAGGTGCTGGTCAGCAATGGGGCGTCCATCACGTGCCAGCAGTGTCCTGATGCCAATCAGGTACTGTATTGGGTTGAATTTGTATTGATATTATTATTGTATTAAGAATACTAATACTATTTTACAATAATATGATTACAGGGGGTTACTCAGGATGGGTATGGATGTATCAGTTGTCCTGGAAGTGTAGGGGTGAATGGCAAGTGCCAGTGTCCTGAGGGAAGCGTGCTGGGTAGGTTAACGGTGCACAGTTTTAGGTAAAAGGTGCAGCATTGTTTTATAATTTCATGGTATCTAATTGTATTTGTCAGTGGAGAGAGATGGGAATGGGAATCCATTAAATGAAGCACGATGTGAAGCATGTAGTGCAACAGAGCCTGCTTTTTCGGCCCCAGATACAACAGGCAAAAGGTAAAGCTGCTATTCCTATCCATGGCACTGGGTTTTCATGTTGATCTTCATGCATAAAAAGTGATTAATTTTGTTTGGACATGTGTATGCTTAGGTGTGTGAGATGTGAGGACTCATTCATCAACTCATCTCAGTCGTGTATTTGCGGGACATCAAACGTACTGGTGAGAATTTGGTGCATTTGTTTAAATTTATGTATAGCCTATGTTTATGCGATGCATTTAGAGTGATGAAAATTGAGAAAGTTATGCTTTTATCACACAGGCAGGAGGGATGTGCTTCCCTTCAAACAGTTTGCCTACCTCTGTTGCTTCAAATGTCATCTTTGGCCAACTGGTAAGAGTCCAAAGTTAACATTATGAATAGTGTTTGTGTACTGTTGTTAATGTGCTGGGGTTCATTGTTTTAAATTGTAATGCGTGTTTGTGTTACACAGACCCTCTCTCTCCCATCAGCATGGTTTTCAAGCTTCATGTATTCTTCAGCAGCTGCCTGTTTGGTAAGTTTCTACACAAACATGCATTTTCTATTCCTTTATTTCAATTACTTCTGTTTTATTTGTTCATTGCAAACAGCTGAAAGTCTGTAAATTTTGCCAACAAACCTGATTTGCAATGCGGGTTGAATAACTTTGATTACATCTTCATATCCTCCAGCCCTAAAACTTGTACAGTTTTTGTTAGTGTTTAAAAAAAAACACGAAAAAACATCCAATCATGCAGAATATAAGATGGTAGCCTAAATATTTAATTGATGAGTTGTCAATACAATATAACAATACAATATATAGGGTATGATTTTACCCCCAAATTCAACATATTTACACAAAATGATAACTGCAAATCCACATTTCACTGCCTGGAGTCCAGTTGTTTCTGTAAATTGTAGCGATCCATTTGCTTCTCTTTTCTGTAACTTTCGGCACAAAATTCCTAGTCTGTAAAAATATACCTCAGATTTCTTGTCAAATATATTTGTTTTTCACATCATTCACGCTGAAAACCAACTCTGCCACTCAGTAGGCGTAACCGCAGACACTCCGGCCGACGATTAGCCTACTTCACATGCATACCCTCTGTTATGACCTTTTACAAAGTCTTGATTTTGTTTTTGGGGTCTACTAGAATAGATTTTCATGCTTGAATGTTGGGGGGGAAAAAAACATTATTTTTCACATATTTTATATTGTTGCAGTGCCTCCTTCCAGTCTGTCTGTAACACTCTGTTTAGTTCCCATCTCAATGAAGCCCCTCCTTCCGAAAAGTGCAATGTGCTGCTCTGATTGCTCAGCTGGATCAGTGTGTTGTGTTGACCAAATGTCACACCCCTTACCATAACCGCGAGTTTCAACACACTGCTAATGCAACTCAACCAGGGCTCATCTCTTTTTTTTCCGTATGCCTTAGGTGGGAATTATTTAAATGAGGAATATTGTGACGTGTATGTTCCTGTAAGAAAACTGAAAACTCCAATCCTGGCTTTTCAGAGAGTTCATAGTACAGTGCTTACTTATATAGAGAATAGCTCCCTTTGAAGTGGACTTTGTGCTCTGTAACATTGCAGACCTTTTTCATGCTCAAACAACAAAATTACACAATAAAGAAAGATGAAAATGTAAAAAAGCATAATAGTTCCTCTTAAAATGTTTATATGCCTTACTTCTGAACATAAGTTTTGTTTACTTTGTTCTGTAGTTGTTCTCTAACAGGACAGCATGTCAGTCTCTGGGCAACATGTGTGTGATGAACATGCACTCCTCCAGCACCATCAACAATGATGCCTGTGGCCTCTACAACACAATCTACAGAGCAACAGCTGCTCAGGGCAGCAGCCAGGACATCTCCTACTGGTAATACATATACAGTTATTGTATTGTACTTTACTATTCACTACTATCGGACCATTTTAAATTATATATATATATATATAATGTCCTAGAGAGCTGAGAATCCCAGAGAATCTCCCTGTTTAACAAAAAATATACATCATTTATACTGTTAGCATACAACATAAAACAAGATAATTCTGTCCCACTGAGTCGTACACATTTATTAACTTGCTATATTTATTAACTTGTGACTGTAGGAGGACAAACCTGCCTTGGCTATACTATGGAGAACAGCTTGGGTTGGCATTACGAGTTCTACAGAATGAACCACTTCCTGTTGGATTTAGCTTTAAAGGGGCACAAAAGGTAAGCACTGTGGACATCTAAACATATTGTAAACATAAACTTACATTTTCACAAATAATCTTCCCACTTTCAGAACACTAACATTGAGCTGCGAGCTGCTGTTTACTCAGTGCGTGGGGAGTTTATAAGATGGGAGAGCGTCGGTGGAGGAAACCTGCAGGTAGGGCAGGCAAGACCATTTTCTGGGGTCGGGTTTACGAAACATTTTTAAGAATAAAATTATTCTTAATTTCTATTTTGTTTTTTTGTTTTTTTACTTAAGAAGTTAGAAAGCCTGTCATTTTCTTCTTAAGAAAAAAAAATCTTAAAATGATAGTTCACCCTAAAATGAAAATTAAGTCAGAAATTTCTCGCCCTGAATAGAGACCAGCATCAAGCTTTTTTAAAAAGATGCAAAAGTCAACTTTATTAATATAGCGATACTTTTTACAATGACCCATCACTTGCTTCTTTCCTGAATGAATCAGCCATTTGAACAAATCGGTTGAATGAATGACTACCTCAACTCACTTATTAAGACAGTGACTTGCTACCCACCTACTGGCGGTTTTAGTTTCATATTTAAAATACCCTTTATTTAAAAAGTTCAAATCTCATAGCATTATTTATGCAATTGTAAATGCTGTGTAAATATATTAATGCCATTTCTGATGGCGCTTCTGTGTCACCTCTGCACTACAAAGATGGGTTTTGTTGATAATGATTTAATTTGACTGGTAGGTAACAGCCCTATACTGTTATTATTCTAATAGAATTTAATGTGAATGTTAGTATTTGACATAAAAGGTGATGGATACATCTAACACGTTTAGAAAAATGTCCTTATATAGGTAAAAATGCCCCTGGAAACCAATTTAAGGTGGCAAATATTGCCCCTTAATAAAAATGTTAATTTCTGTCACTGCTGTGAACTGACCACCGCATAGAATGAATAATATGAATATCTTTGTGAGTCAGGTGTCAACAACAGGCCTAAACCAGCCATGGTACCAGCACAAAAACACATTATAATCAACAAAACTTTGGAAATATCGCAATATAATTTCAATATTGCACACCCCTAATGTACAGTATTCATTTTTATTTCTTCAGGTCTTAAAAAGACTTAAATTTGCCTTTAAAAAGTCTGCAGCAACCCTGATAACAGAAATATGAGAAATCTTACAGGGAGGCAAAAGAAGCCTGAGAATAGGCCCAATCGCCACACAGCAATTACCCTGTGGAGTGAATGATACCCCAGACAGGAAGCAAATGGCCTTTATACCATTTTAAAAGTCTTCGGCAGGCTTCTTTTGCCTGCCTTCCACAGATAAGAGACCCATGCTTACGTAAGTTTTTGTTTATCACTTAGTTATCCCTTAAGACCACCACCAAAAGTCAGTACTAGGGTCAAAGGTCATGTCCCATATGTTCCTAAAGTGTCAGACCCAGCCACCTCCCCAGATACCCATACATGCATACATCCTGTTCACAAACATATATGTTCTCAAGAGGGGCACACGGCATTAGAACAACACCAGGGTGAACTATCCCTTTTGAGAAAATATTTGAGAATTTCTTAATAGTTTTTCAAAAAATGCACTAAATTCATAATTTAAAGTCTGCATACATGAAATGAAAGTTGCGATAGTCTTTTCTTCTATATCGTGATATATATCTGAGTGAAAGATTGTCCCGCAGTATTTATTATATTTATTATAAATATTATTTATTTATAATAAATACTGCAATATTCCATGAAAATAATATATTTTGATTTCAAGATCTTTCTTACTAACTCCTTAGAATTTCTCTGTATAAGATGTTCATGAACCTGGCCCCTCTTTGTGAAAGCTTATAACAAAACAACTGGAATTGAAAAGTATTGTGAGATACAGAGTTGCTTCATTTATCCTCTATAGCTCTGTCCAGACACCCTTACCAGTCAACAGTCCGCCTTCACGTTTGGGACAGCCTACAAGCAGAGTGTGAGTCTCAATTATCTTCTGTGTCATCCATGGATGTTTCTCATTTCTTATTTATGCATCCTCGTTTGCTTCCTTTTCTTGCAACTAAGCTGAAATGTTTAAACTGCAAGGATAAAACATAAATTAAAATTATTGTGACATGGTAAAGGGGGAGGAGAAATTGTATGTGCGTCAGGCTTTTGACAAGAAAGACCTCCGCATAAGATACACCTGTGCGTTCTCGCTTAATAGCTCCTCTGGAAGCTTCCTCGCTCCTCATTAAGAAATTAAGAAGTATCAATTCGAGTATTGAGAAGCACTCCACATGTGTCCTGCCATATTGTATTTAGCAATTTGTTCTACTTTATTGTATTTATGCATGTTTTTATTTTCAGCTGAATGTGTGGATGTGTGTTAATGGGTTTTTTCTATCCTTAGTGTGTGCTTTCTGTGTCAGAGCTCTTGCTTGGTTATCCAGAGCCTGTGTTCTATGACGTGTTCCTCGTCATTCAGAAGGCACAGGAAGACAAGCGTCTTCTTGCAGTGCCTCTCCTAAATGTCAACCAGCAGTTTAATGGCCAGTTCACTAATCAGGGTACAACATACAAACACATTGTTTGATCAAACACTATCATATGTGCAGACCTTACTGCTTTATCACCATGCTGACTTCTCCTGTGTCAGGATCTAACATGAATAACTGGTACCTGACCCGGAGGCTGATGCTTGTGGACACGTTGAGTGGAAGGGAAAACTCTTTGAGTTCTTCACCCAGAGCCATACGTGTGGCCTCTAATATTAAGATCGGGTAAATACTACGCACTCCCAAACACATAAATCGCACATTAGGGCTTTTCACAGTCATTCTAAAACCCAGGTAAATGGTATCCTGGGTTATCTTGCTTCACATTTAACATTACTCATAATTTACCCGGTGTTAACAATCAATCCTGGATATAAACTGATGTTTCACAAATTACAATCCTAAACCCTGGGTTAACGTCATTTTTCGCATATTTGCGGTGTCATTGTTACTGATTAAACGAACGCAGCAAACAATATTTTTACATAAAGGCTCTAGCATTGTGCATCCGCATATTGCACATTGCCGACTGTACTATAATTTTTCTGAATGGACTTTTCGGACACAAAAAGTAAGAATGAAAAGGTCTCTTCTTAACTTTTGCTGACATGTTTTCCATCGCTGTTTTACATTCTATCAAACACTGAAACTACTGTTTATAATATACAACGCACAGTGTTTCCGTGACTGTCCAAAGCACATGAATATAAGGCATGTGATTGGTTGTTGGTTGCTCAGCATCTAGTCGTAACGTTCTAACGCCACACCGTTTCACACTGTACATGTATGCCCCGCAATTCGGGGTTAGGAGCAGGGTTTCACAGTCCTGGGTAAAAAGTGGTGCTAACCACACTTTTGAAACGTTTCTTTATCCTGGCTTAGAACGACTATAACCTGGGCTTAAGCACAGTGTGAAAGCCCTATAGTTCGAGATCTCACTAAGCTTGATGTCCTGCACTGAACAGATTTCAACTGGTGCCGAATACACAGAAGGGACTGGTCTACCCCCCTCTGATGACCGTGGCCTACTCAGATATACTCGTCACTGACCCCAGCACACAGACTGTTACTGTAAGTCTACTGCATGCCTTTATATGTAATCCATTTGGCCAGGGGTTTTCAAACTGGGGACCATTGAAATTTTCTTAAAACATAAGAAAATATAATAAATAGTAATAGTCAAGTCACCTTTATTTAAATAGAGCTTTATACAATACAGATTGTTTCAAAGCAGCAGTGCATTTCCACTGTTCAGCTGAAGCCAGTTCAGTGTTGATTCAGTTCCGTTGTAAAGATCATCAATTATTGAAGTTAATTTAATCTGTAAAGTAGTTCTGCAAAAACTATGTCATCGTCTAGTTCAGTTCAGTTTTCATTCAACAGGATCAGTACAGTCAGATCAATAATATTGTTGAATATTAATGTGTTTTTTTATAGTAAATACATTGACTAAATTTGACATTATTATTACCATTGTGCTTTCTTAACGCAGGTCTGAAATCATGCGAGTAATCACTAATTATTTTATTCTGTTGACAGACAAGATACAAAACACAGTAAAAACTTAATATTTTACAAATTTTTAACTGTTATATGACCAGCCAGACAGGTTCATTTCTGGGTTTTTTTGTATGTACAGGTGTCATTCTCTCTTGAGTATACAATGGACCAGGATGAAGCTCGGATCAAAACTGATGTGAGTATGAACAGGCACTGAAATTCAGTCTTCTGTTTTATGTTGGTCAGGATGTTCTGGTGTATGTTGTAATGCTGTTTGTTTATTTATGTGTGGATTCATATCCAGATTGCTCTTGGTGTGCTGGGAGGGGTGGCTGTTGTCCACTCTTTATTGAAGACCGCAAGCTGGAAAAGAAGAATTGCATCTCCTCTCATTGACCTACAGGTAAGGACTCCCATTCAGACGCGATAATAGACACAATGTTAAACGTATTCATAATAATGTCCCTTTCTATTTCAGACAATTGTGAAGTTTCTGGTGTTCTATGCTGGTGACCTAGCAAATGTTTTCTTCATCATCACTGTTGGAACAGGCCTCTACTGGCTCATATTCTTTAAGGTTTGCATTTGTCATGTCTGTGGGTGGTGCTGTCTAGTCTATTATGAGTATGATTAAGCCTTAATTTAATCTTTTTTTCCTTTTTATTTATTTTTCTGTTCCTCTCAATATTTTCCAGACATTGGAGGCAAGTCTGTCACTTTTTCTGTTGTTAACGTAGTCTCAGCCACTTCTCAAATATCAGTTTAGTGTCTTTGTTTTGTTCTGTGATTTTCTTCCACTGTTCTATCAAATTAGTTTTTTTTTTTCTAGGATGTTCTGTTTACATAATCATTCTTTTTTTGATGGAGCTCTTTAGGTCTAAAGGCCTGTTCACATCAAGACAGTTGTGCAATTTTGTGTTTCTGACAACCGCTTGTCATGTATAAGGAAGTCAAACAGAATTTACATGTTTTTAAACAGCCATTCAGAAATATGTATTCACTATAGTGTATTCATTATTATCGCTTCGCAAACTGTTCGTGAGCACCACCAATCGTAGTTTAACTGCAGTGTCTCTGGGCATGTGACCAAAAGCATATTTTATTGGTTGGCCAGTAAATTGAAAGCCCAATGCTTACATTTAAAAGTGTAATCCACCTTCTTTTTTTTTTTAAATGTAATCCTTCCGTCACCTGTGCGCAATGAATCTTGGGATAGTTTGGGCCGCAAAAGATCAATTCGTTGTATCCTTTGTGGCCCAGGTGTTGGGGAATTTAGTGTTAAGACCCGAGGAGCACCTTTCTGAAACCTAAAATGACAAAATGGGACACCCTACAGTCTCGTGGACTTAACGGACACGCGCACGCGGCAGCCATTAAAAAGTCCACAAGACCGAATGTGCATATGAAGTGTGCCATTTGGGACTGGGCCATAGTGATGTCCGTTTCATGAGCGAATCTTTTGAGCAATTCTTTTTAATCAACTGGTTCACAAATAACATCAAATGGTTCATTTGTGAATTCGACTGATCCAGAAGATTAAACTTGCAGCAAGTGAGTCAAGTGAACAATAAACACTTGATGATTTGGTGTTGGTCCGATACGTTTTGTGGTCTGCACCGACTCGTGTATGACTCGTGTAGGGACGCTTCAGATTCTAGAGAGCATTTGATTGGACAGAAAATCTAATGAGAAGCTGAAGTGCAGAGTGATGTCATCAAAATCACTGATCGATATTGGCGAGAGACTGTTAGTTTTGAAAGCTTATATCTTCAAAATGCGAATTTTGTCATTGTTTTGGAGCACACTAGCTTATAGGTTACCTCAAGGCTAACATATTCATACTAAAAGTAAAAAAAAACTTACATTTTGATTTCATGAGGACTTTAAGTCTCATAAGCTTGAAGAAGTCATTCAAATAGTTTAATATTTAGAAGGATAAATATTGATTAACACTTGATTACAAACCACTCAAAATGATATATATTGAAGGGGCAGTGGATTTAAGAATTCATCTCTTCACAGGAATCAAAGCACACATTTCAAGGCTGCATTTGAGGGAGCCTTCGAAAAGCAGCGTTCACACTTGGCTTTGAGCAGGCATTATTTCTACTGACACTGCAGCAGTCGTAATATGACATCACACTGTACAGTGTCTTTTTTTCAAAAATAATTCAACATATAATACATCCAAAATGTAAAAATACACAGTCTACTCCACTTTACTGCAACACTGTAATCCTGCAGATTTTAAATTTTGCATTCTTTTAATTCAACTAAGAGGTCACGCCATGATGTATCAATCTTCTAATGGTTTCACCAAACTTGAATTTTGGACCGTAGCGAAATTCACATGAGCTTGAATTTCTTGAATCTCCAGCATTCACATGCGTTACACGTATGAATGAAAGTCAATGGAACGAAAAGTGCAGTGTGAGAAACCCTTAAAAGAATCTGCCGCTTTGATCGCTTGCGAATGTTTGCGTTGGTCAGAACAGATGCATTAACAGCCGTACATTCAAATGAAAATGTTTGTCGCACCAAATTTTTGCAACAAACTTTGTCTTGGTATGAACAGGCCTTAAGATAGAATTCAAGACATATAAAAACAAGGCTTTTTTTGTATATCTCCAGGCCCAGCTATTTGTGTCCGTGTTGCTGCCATTACCAGCTCAGGAGGAGCGTTTTGTTGTTTATGTTGGTTGTGCCTTTGCATTGAAGGTGAGTACAATTATGTACATCAACGTATACACTACAGTTTGCATAATTTAAGTAATACTGTCTTTTCTCTACTTTCCCTTTCTTCCCAGCTTAACCCAACACTTATTTTTGTTACAGACTGTACAATTTCTTCATAAGCTCTTTGTTCAGATATCTGTGGATATTTTCTTCATAGACTGGGAAAGACCTTGTGGTAAATCCAGGAAACACGCGGAGGGTAATTACATTGTTCCTCTAATGTGTTTTTCAAATACACGTTCCATATACCTATACAAACTCTACACTTTTAATCCATTTTTTTAAATAACTGTTCTATATGAATGTGCTCAGCGTCCGGCGAAGCAAAAAGTCAAGCATCTCCTGTCAGTATCTGGAGAACATATTTTGTGGCCAATGAGTGGAATGAGATTCAGACTGTTCGCAAGATCAACCCCACTTTTCAAGTCATCGCTGTGCTCTTTTTTCTGGAGGTGAGTCCAACAGCACGCAACATCTCTGATCTAAAGTTTGCCTAAAAATCGTATTCTCAAACTGGCCACTCAGATTATGCCACTTTGTTAAGGATTGTGTTAACAAATAATGAATATTGTGCTTGCAGGTGGTGGGCTTTTCAAATTTGGCTCTAAGAGACCCGTCGTCCAACCTGCGTCGAGCTCCTGAGGCATACACACCTTCATACAGTCTCATACTCCGCTACGGTGTGGCTTCTGCTATGTGGCTCTGCATTGGCTTAATGCAGGTAAAAAAACATATATACTCAAGGACAAGCAGTCTGCCTCTTTGTGTGCGTCACCTGGGCTATTTCACACATTACTTTTTGTATCATATTACTTTAGATGATATTCTTCACAGTATTCCATGAGCGCTTTGTTGAAGACAAGATTCGCCAGTTTGTAGATTTGTGCTCAATCAGCAATGTAAGTATTAGGCAAAACTATCTTCTTTGCAGTTGAACAGATAGGTAAAACTTTTTGGTTTAATGTTGCTTTTTTTCTTTGAATGTATGTATATGTGTCTGTTAGATCTCAGTGCTGCTGCTGTCTCATCGATGTTTTGGCTACTACATCCATGGACGTTCTGTTTATGGTCATGCTGACACTAACATGGATGAAATGAATACAAACCTGAAGAGAGAGGGGGTAAGACGGATTTTGAGTCTTATGTTTTAAATAGAAGTATGAATGGGAGACTTATTTTATTTGTATGTGTTTTAGGAGAATCTGTGTGGCCAAAGGGGACTTTTGCCAAACTCTGACACTCAGACATTTCAGATTTCAATAACCAACCGCCTGCGAACTCAATATGACCGGATAATTGAGCCAATCAATAGGGTATAAACACAACTGCATACACTTATATATATATACTTGTATATTTACTTTGATTACTTATATACTTTTATTTACTTACATTTTACTATTTATGAATCATTTTTACTTTTGAAGACATTCAATTTATGCAATTGGCAGATGCTTTTATCCAAAGCTACTTAAGCCCTATTCAGACAGGACTAGTTTTCTAAACGACTGAGTTACAATTCTTATCACTCTTATCACTATTGCATGTACTGATACGGACGGGACTAACATCTCCGTGTTCCCAGAGTGTGTGTTTTCTAGACGTGGGCATTACAGAAGGTCATGTGCTGTGCGTGTGTCATCACATATGACGTATATGTCTTTTAATTTATTATTTGTTAATATAATTTTAATTTATTATAAAAAACCCTATTTAAGTAAACTTCACGAGTTTATTGCAGTGGCTGTTTATAGTATGAATGAATGAATGAATGAGGCATTTATATAGCGTTTTCATATGTACTACTGTACACCCAAAGCGCTTTACAATCATATCAGGGGTTCTCTCCTCAACCAGCACCAGTGTGCAGCATCCACTTGGATGATGCGACGGCAGCCACAGTACAACGGCGCCAGTGCGCTCACCACACACCAGCTATAGTTGGAGAGGAGAGAGAGTGATAGAGCCAATTCAGTGGATGGGGATTATTAGGAGGCCATGATTGGCAGGGGCCAATGGGTGGAATGTGGCCAGGACACCGGGGTAACACCCCTACTCTTTTACGAGAAGTGCCATGGGATTTTTAATGACCACAGAGAGTCAGGGCCTCGGTTTAACGTCTCATCCGAAGGACGGTGCTCTTTTGACGGTATAGTGTCCCCGTCACTATACTGGGGCGTTAGGACCCACACAGACCACAGGGTGAGCACCCCCTGCTGGCCTCACTAACACCTCTTCCAGCAGCAACCTGGTTTTCTCAGGAGGTCTCCCATCCAGGTACTAACCAGGCTCAGCCCTGCTTAGCTTCAGTGGGCAAACAGTCTTGGGCTACACGGTGATATGGCTGCTGGCAGACGTGGGCATTAGCGGACGTGAAGGTAGTAAACCTACATACGTGAGCAGAGAAATCTAGAAAAGTATGTTACTCTTACCTGACACTAATATTTAAATGGGCAGTCTTCGCATATTCCGCGATTTGGCTCTATTTATTGATTGTATGTGTTATTTTTTCATCTGATACCATCCATATTGAAACTTAATGAAAGCATGCCGAAGATTGGTGCACTAACGATAGCTTGGGTTGGTCAAAAAACACATGAGGAGAAGTGGTAGGATAATATAATATCAGCAATCACAGACATATTAAAATCACAAAGTACGTCTGTGAGAAATGAATTTCTATAACGACCCCCTGGAACACTGGTCCCGTCCGAATAGGGCTTTACATTGCATTGAAAGTATACATGCTATCAGTTCCTGTATTCCCTGGGAATCAAACCCAAGACATTGCCGTTGTTAGCGCTAAGCTCTACAGTTTGAGCTACTAAGTATACTCACACACAAATCTCTCTCGGTAAGGGTGGCTAACAATGTCTCTACCACTACAGAGAAATGGTCCCTCAAGGTTGGTGGATGCTTCAGCCAATCCATGTGAGCAGAGCACAAAAGCGTACCATACAATGAACCGATTCCTGGGCTCTGTCATCGATCACGTGAGGATTGTATTTCATCGATACTTGTGATTTTCCTGTAGTATATTGTGGTTTGTTGGTGTTTTGATTTGCTCATTCAGAATGCTGTATTCTCAGGCACACCGTGAGATGGATTACATCGTGAAAGATAAGCTGCTGTTTGAGAGATTCATCGGTATGGAGTTTATAGAGCCACTGGATAAAAGCATCTTTTATAATGGTAAAAACGCAGCTCCCCCTTACATTACATTTTCCACCACAATTCTACCTTACACCTACATCATTACTTCAGATTGAATTATTCTGATTGGCTAAGAAATAGATAAACATAGTAAATTTTCACACATGGACTGATAGCCAGTCGCACATCTCCATAGTCTGTACGGCTAACACCCGGACCCTGAGTTAGGTATGGGTGGCCCTTCGAGGTCATGAGAATGTGTGTCTAGGCGCCAGCATATCGGAAAAAAATAAGTCTGTAACAAAGAATACTAGCGCACATACACAGATACAGAGCTTATTCAAGGTTGGAGTTAGTTGAGCTCTTATCTAAACAGGGAACTTTCCCAAAACATTCAGATAACATGTTCTTTCTCTCAGTGAGAGGTTCGTTCAGACAATATTCCATTACTATTCTCTAGTATTTGAGTATCGAAAAGTTTAATTTAATGCTTTAATTAAGAAGTGGTCATGTATATGACAGGTGAAGTAACCCCAGTGACATCGGCTGTCTCGGTCAGCTAGAAGAGTAGATATATGTTTTAACACATGTTGGGTGCCTCTCTCAAAAACATGGAGAGAGCACGTTCCATGAAACGGACTTATAATTATATAACTAAATCTCATAAGCTTAAAGAAGTCAGTCAAATAATTTAATATGTAAAAGCAAAAATATTGATTAATACCTTGATTGTAATCACTCATTGACGCAAGAGTGGATTTCCAGAACCCACTCCCTTCACAGTAATTAGTGTTCTGAGTGAATATCTTTGTGTTTATCTTCCTTCAGATGATTCTCACTCATTCGCTGATGTCCTCTTTTATGGTAATGAGGCTGTGCTGTTGATTTTTGACACTCTCTTTTTCTGTGTGGTGGATCTGGGCAGTCAGAACTTCATTCTCGCAGCTGTGTTAACATACCTCCAGCAACTGGTTAGTATATGTGGATATGTTAATAGGCTGGTTGGTTTCATTTGATGGTTTTGAGGTGATGATTAAAATGAAGCTTTAATATGCTCTCCTTTAGGTCTTCAGATTAATCCGAAATGGAATGGGCCGCAGGAACCTAGTCAGCAAAACTCTGGTTGACAAAAGATTTCTCATCTAGTTCCTCTGCTTTTTCTATCTGCTTTCTGTTATTGTAATGGTGATTGTGTTTTGTGCCATGGCAGCCTTCAGGTTTCCTCTACAGACTTGTGTATTTTTTTTGCATTATATTTTTTTTTTGTACTTTCAAAAAGCCAAGACATTTGGGGGTTTGATGTATCAATGTTTTATATTTAAATATTTTTGATCAATTAAATCATTACTTGGTTTTACATATGGTGGCCTTCCTGAGTAAATCTGAGACATAATAGATTGCTTCAAGTTTTTGTAGCTCAGCACACAGTCTGAAGTTCTTCACAGAGCACACAAGGCAGACACATAGTGATGACTTGTAAGTGTTCCTCTTGTTAGTTCTGAATACATGGTTCTCTTGGAATGTATGTATGTCTGCAAATTATTTTTGATACTTGTGCAAAATTGATTCTCAGGCCCCAGTGAGGATCGAACTCACGACCCCTGGTTTACAAGACCAGTGCTCTAACCACTGAGCTATGGAGCCAGACCTGTTCTGATATCGTACTCATTACCATTTGAAAAGTACACAAGAACACCTTGCTTAGCACTTCAAAGGGTGTGTCCAACATTTCCCTGTAGCTTTGATTGTTTAAAGTTTAGGAGGAATGACAAACAGATGACTCATTTGTCACAAACTTTTTTTGTCCAATCACACATATATTTACAATGACATGGCAGTGATGACGTGATCTGAACTGCACCAAAACAGCACAAAGACCCGAAGTCCGCAAGAGTCCCAAATTTAAGACCCCTGCCGGGACCATAAAATAAGAGATCTGTCATTGTGGCACCAGCATGTCTGACCTAACTGGTGATTCATTCAAGGATGCTTGCATCAACTGAGAAAAAGCCGACTCTAACATTGTCACCTTTAGGTGACCCAAGACAAATGGGTCAGAAGTCGGCACATCCCAACTATCACAAGGATAAATCATGAGTTAAGATAAAGGAGGGTGATTCCCTCCCAAGACAGAGAGCTTAAACAGACTCCCTTTTGTGACCCTCTTTTAACCTTATCCTGGAACACAGGACTGAAACCACTCTGAAAAGCACAGAGACTGACTTAACATATCAAGACCTATCAGATCATTCCAAAAACAATGATATAAATACAATTATTAATTCCCTTTGAGCTTAAGTTATATAAAGTTATTGAAATTTCAGATAAGAAAGTTGGTCATATCATTGTTTGTCTGCAGCTTGCAGTAATTAAGATGTTTCCAAGTTTGTTTGCACTCAAATAGTCTGAAGTTCTTCACCTAGGAGTCTTTCCCAGTGTTGAACGTTTATCAGATCTGTTTGATTGATTTTGTTCCATTAGATTGACAGCCATTTATGTCTGCAAACTCATTTTGTTACGGGCTCAAAAGGGTTCTTGATTGCTCAGGCCGTAACGAGGATCGAATTTGTGACCCCAAGACCAGTGTTCTAACCACTGAGCCTCACCTGTTTATTTCCTGTCCTATCTGTATCTGTAAGGGATGTGTCGATCTTTTGAATGAGTTTGTGTTATTTACATTAGACTATCAACCCAGTACTATATGGTAGGTCTAGTGTGCCAAAAGGTCACTAATAGTAATTCACTAGTATAGTTTCTTTGCTTAGTTGCAGCCAGTATTGTGTTTGTTTTGTTTGATTGGTCAAGACACTGACACTGGTGTGTGCTCAAATATAGTTATCTTTAGCTATCTTTATAGTTATCCCTCATGCATTTTAGAAGAGTTCTTGCATTCTGCAGAGATCTTAGGCCCTATTTACACCTGGTATTAAGATGCTTTTTTGTTGCAAGTGGACGATGCTAAATACAGGTGTAAATGGGTCTTAAACGTTTTGAGCTTCTCCACTTTTGACCACTTTCAGAGTCGAAAACTCATTAAACCGGATTGCTTTTGTAATGTAGATGCTCATGTGTTCGAACAGCCACCAAAGACCGGCAACACACCAGTGTGTTTTGTGAAAGTGCAACATAACAACTGACTCTATGTATACCTCCACTATGTTGTGCCAAACCACACGGATTATGTTCAAAATCAGCATTATCATTCTTATCCTTTCCATTCGCTTCATGGCTTCATTTTATAAATCGTATTTGTGTGCTGCACTAAGTGCTCTTGTGAAAGTGATGTAAAGTGAGATGAAATAATAGGGGAGACAGGAGACACATTTAAAATGCATGTTAATGGATTGCGTCTCGGCTGACCACTTGTGATGGGATCACTGGAAACATCTTAAAGTGAAACCATGAAATCAAAATGGACAATTCTTGTTTTTTTAATGGAATATTGCAGAATTTATTATAAATGATTTATCAATGCATTTCATTTTTTTTATTCATGTGCGCTCGTGATCTTTAATCAAAATAACTTCCCCTCTTGCATCACAGCAACATCTCTTCTTTTCTCTGATAATGTGTTTACTGGCAGGAGGGCAGTACAAGTCATTCACATGAGATCACACCAATAGCCACGACAACAATTTAATCAATTCCCTATGGACAAAAAGTCCCACCCTGAATTGTGACTTGTTCGTGAAGCCATTTCTCTCGGATATACATCACAATAGGGAAAAAAGACATTCAAAATAGCTGTGAAACAGTCACTGTTATTCTAATTGAATGGACCATTTGGTTCACACCTTTACAGACGCATGCAGATAGAGCTGATTGCATCTGAAGCACTCACAATAATCTGATTAAAGATAACTGAAAATACACATAATCTTTAAGACATGGGTCCACATCACTAGTTTACACTTGTGAGTCCTTTCTCCTGTATGATTGTATCTTGCATATTTTGCTTTTTTTCTGAGTCATTGTTAGCAAATTTTTTTTTTTTTTTGTGCTTAAATGTACCTTTCATTTATCATTCAGGCCACACACACTCATAGAAAAGATTACACAGTCAAAAAAGATGTTTATTAACATTAACAGAGAAAATGAATAGGGTCGATGTTGATGTCAAGCTGACTTTAAAAGTTAAATCGATTTGCTATGCAATTTTCTTTTCTTTTTATAATCACCCTGCCATGGTGATGGAGAAAATTCATACACTCTTAAAAATAAAGTTATTTATTGGCATCTATGGTTACGTGAAGAACCTTTAATGTCAAAATGTTCTGTATAGTTGAAAAAGGGTTAATTATATTATTAAAATGTTCTTTTACACTAAGAAAAAATTTGTTCTTTTTAGAACTGTTAACTGAAATGTTCTCTAGGGAACCCAAAATGTGTCTTCTATGACATCACTGTGAAACCGCCCTTTAGAAACAGTGTATACACTAAAATTCTAAACTTTGGGGTCAGTAGGATTTTTGAAATGTTTAAAGACTATTATGCTCACCAAGGCTAAATTTTTTCAATCAGCAAAAACATTAACATTGTGAAACACTATCATTTAAAATAACTGTTTTCTATTTTAATATATTTTAAAGTGAAATATATTCCTTGAATGGCATAGCTGAATTTTCAGCATCATAACAGTCTTCAGTGTCACATGATCCTTCAGAAATCATTCTAATATGCTGCTTTGTTGCTCAACAAAACATTTCCTATTATCATCAATGTTGAAAACAGTTGTGCAACTTAATATTTTGTTTTACATCATTATGCCATCTGACCAGATTGGGGAAGGGCCACATAAATAAAGTAGGTTGAGAAGATATGGGCAATCTAAAATAGGTGTCTGACACCTGATAAAATATCATAAATCAGATTTTCTAGGACACACTAACTTGTGATTTATTTTACAGGTTGCAACCAATTGTGTCAGTTTTGTTTGATGAGTCAAGACATTTCCCTGCAGCTTTAGGAAATGGCTATTTGACCTCTCAGGATGGATGATGAACAGATTATTATCAGAGATGGTTCTCACCAGACCTTTGTTTTTTTTTTCTGATCCTGAGGAGGTTTGAGTTTACAGACTATAGCAACTCTAGGATGAGCTTTGACAGATAACTAATCAATCCACGTATGAAGAACAGGCCCCTGCTTGGTTGTTTTTTATTGCATCCCTATTCATAGGTCTGTAAACTTACTTTGATAACTACTCAAAAGTGTCCTTCAGATGTCTTCCAGGCCCCAGCGAGGATCGAACTCGCGACCCCTGGTTTACAAGACCAGTGCTCTAACCACTGAGCTATGGAGCCAGACCTATTCTACTGCTGTCCTCATTACGATTTGAAAGGTACTGACACTCTGTGTGCGTTTGTAAGGGGTGTGTCTATTACGTTGTATTATTATTCCCAAACAAGCAGTGAACAGATTGCTCAGAATGACATGTGACTTTTGTTGTTTAAAAAATTATTTTTACTGATGCAATGAGATCCAGGCGGGCAAAGCAGTTTAATGGAAATCATTTTATTTTGTTAAATGAAGAATAGAAATGTAACAAAATGTATAATCAATAATGAATAAATGCTAGTCAACTTTTTAATAATTGACTACAATGTTGAAATGAAGAAACTTAAGTCTAACAACTACAAGCCTAAAGTCTAGTCTGAAGTTCTGAGTATAATCATTTTTGCCAGAAAAGAACACAAAGAAGGGCCCTTGTAGCAGAGAGCTAGAAGAAGGAAAACATGAGAAACCACAGATCAATGGCCATATATAATATATAAATATAAATCATTTTGCATACTCTATGACTATAAACCAAATAGTGCATGGTAGGCTGACAGTGAGCTAAAACGTTAAAAACTAGGTTGTAGTTTCAATATTTTAGGCTACATTCAATGATGAGGGGTAAAGCTTGGGCACATTTGACATCAAAGCAAAGCCTATTAATATTAATCTGTAATCAATTAATATGTCCTTCACATTCATTAAACAGATATATAAACCATAGACAACACCAACTTTGAAACTATCAACAACAAAGGCTCCATCTACCACTATTAAAGTATGAGCTAAGCTATATACAATATCTTGAAAGGCACTTTTAAAAACATTCTACTGCTTGAGTATTGTGTCAGAGGAAACCTTTGTGTAATGAAATCCCTGACTAGCTTTGATTTATGCAACCTCTAAACATCGGTATAGGGTAATAAGAAGAAGAAGTGAGAAAAGTGCCTACAAAACAATGAAAATGAATATACAAATTGAAGTGATTTAGGCAAATACTCTTCATTAAATTAAATTTAATTATTTATTTATTTGCCTTGAATAAAATATGTTTGTATGACAAGTGATTTAGGCGATTACTCTTCATTAAATTAAATTAAATTAATTATTTATTTGCCTTGAATAAAATATGTTTGCTAAGTATGACAATCGACTAATTCATATTTATCGTTCATATGACTTTTAATTTGAAGTTGCATCTGCTAGTTCTCTCTTTTAATTTGAAGTTGCATCTGCTAGTTCTCTCTCTCTCTCTCTCTCTCTCTCTCTCTCTCTCTCTCTCTCTCTCTCTCTCTCTCTCTCTCTCTCTCTCTCTCTCTCTCTCTCTCTCTCTCTCTCTCTCTTTCCTGTAAATGTACCAAACACCGTGAAAGGATAACAGCAAGTTGGTGAGTGAAGAGCTGTTTGTAATTTTAAAAATAACTATTTACAAATTTTTAATTCTATTTTTTTTTACTACACCAGAGAAATGTTAATTTAATTTAAGAATGGTATGTCTAGTAATTGCAATAAAATATTCAAAATATATGTGATATGTCAAAACACAAAAACAAAAATAGTACAATGTTGATTTTGTCATTCAAAGCTGTACATGCTTATGTAATGTAGAAGTATTACAGGATTTCAAAAATTATTACTAGAAAAGTTCAACAAAAAAACAAAGGTTTATTTGATTTAAAAAAAAAACAACTTTTGTAATGAAAATGGACTGGAAATAGGCTGTTCTAAAATGTACAAGAACAGATGGAAGTGGTCGATAGCAGCTAAAATGTTCTCAGAACGCTTAAGTGAAAAGCTTTTTTTTCTTTCTTTGGACATGTTTCTAGTCTTAGGCATGCCCACAGTTTCGATTTCCACATAAACCAGATAGTACCAACCGTTTTACTCTTGATAAAAGCAACGCTACTCTTTATTTTAGTGTAAAGCTAAAGTTAAGTTCTGGCTGAGATCAATTTATTTAAATATTATCACTGAATGTTACTTTGTTAAATTATCAAAATGTATTAGTTGTACTTGTAACTTGACTGTGAGGCACAGGGCAAACACGTTTGTCAAAATAGGACTATAGCACTATCTTCTGATCTGAGTTTTGTTCTGTTTTGATAACTTTTTTTAATTTGGTTGATATAAAAGAGTTGTCTTTTTTCATATATTTGTTGAAAATATCTATAAATTGGAGAATGCTAACACAATAAAATATGTAACATTTCTATTCATACAGTGCAACAAGCCATCACAGTCCAATTTCAGAAGTGATTTTCATCTCAACCTGAAAGAATGAATCGCACAAATGAGAGAAGATGTAATGAACTATACTTTAAGGGGGAGCACCTGAAGCTTGAAGAGCTTAAACAGAATGATGACCTCACATGGAATAATTACCTCTATAATTCGATTCCCCCACAACCTGAGAAGGTGGAGATTAAAGTGTCATACCTTCGGCATAACACTAGCCTCCAAGGATACCATGGCATCTGGGATTCTGAAGGGTTTAAAAAGCCTTCACGAAGCGACTCACCAACACGCGATCTGGTATGGTGGAGCCCAGACATTTCAAGACATGATATTACTATCGCTGAGGAGCAATACTTGAATAGGCAAGGATTTTACAATGAAGTGAAACCTTTCCTGCACAAGTTTACCTCTTCCCCAGCCTTCCTGGCATCCTCTCGCATGGGGAACTTTCGCTTCAGTATGCCAATCGATGAGTTGTTAAAAAGCTACAAGCAACAGTTCTGTGCAGGCCAGGAGCCCAACATTCGCGTTTTTGAGACTGTGGTCTATAAGCAGGAAGTGATGTATTCTATTGTGATTCATGCACCTCATGCACAAGACCTGTTCTCTGAGTATCCCCTGCTTCAGAAACACCAAGATGCAGTGTGTGAGTTCCGTAAAGACACCATTATGTGGCGTCCACAGGCAATGAGTAAAACACATCGTTTCTATCTGTCTCCTTACAAGCAAGCTATTCGGATACGTACAAGTGCCAGAAAAAATTACATGTGGGATAACATCGGAGTGGCATTCCATGTCCCACATGAAAAAATCTTCAGCTTCAGCAAGGCGATTCTGATTAAGAGTCTCAGACTCTGTGAGGGTGCTGAACCAAAACTTAACTCAGAAGAGTTTGTGAAGTGTGACTTTGACCCCATCAGGCCTTAGAGTAAATATGAAAAATGATCCATTTGCTGCAGTTAGCTCATAAGTATTAAAAGGCTAATATGAGCAGAAGGTTTTTTGTATTCACCAATAAGTATGAAAGGTATGTGGAGGAAATATGTATTTTTTACCTGCTGTTTTACTATTCAGAGTACATGTTACATCTGTCCATGCTGTTTTAATAAAGCACTGATGCTAAGGAAATGGATTGTGGCCTCTTTTTTTGTACATTAATGGTTGCTTTTTGATAGGAAGGGAGAGGCAGAAATGATGGTTCTTTATCAGTTTTGCTTTGCTCCCTGTGAATTCCTCTCTGTTTAGATCACCCAGCTTACAAAAACACAGGCATTTAGTTGACATTGAGATGTTTCCACTGCATAAAGAAACCAGAACACACTGCACTTTGATATGACTTATGTCTAACCTTGAACATTTGCTATATGCACATGTATGATTTACTTTTTGATTTACGTACTTTTATTCTTCTTTTAATTACATTTGTTATGCTGATTAGCTTCTATTCTTTTACACTGCATTATTCAAAAACAGTATCACTCATTTCCACACGCTTATGAAGATAAGTCTGTGTCCTTTGTACTTAAAAAAAAAAACACTTTTGAAAAACACAGCTTGGTCATATTTTCATACTTTCATATTACTCCAGAAATAATTTTACTGAATATGTTTTAGTCTTTCACTTTCTTTTCACCAGAGAAATTTACTTTTATTTCCCTTTACAGCTGAATTTTGTTATTAATCAACTGTTGGAATTCCCCACATGTGCAGACATGAGTGTGCACTGTACTTCCGGATATCATTGCATTAGACTTATTAATGACTCGCATACATAGAGCTAGAACAATAACATTAGACAAACAGTGGAGTGTTGCCTTTGGGACTGTAAGATAATTTGTTTCCTCACTTTAATCTGTAAAATATTTTTTTCTTTTTTTGTGGGGCCTTCAATAAAAATAATGCAAACACAGATACTCTTACCAGATATCTTGGTTTGAGTCTCTAATATTACCTTTTGACCTTTCCTTGTATGCGCTGATTCTGTAAGCGACATTAATTTTCAACTTAATCTTTGTCGTTGTTGTTTGAACATCTAGTTACTCTCATGCACTTGGAGTTCTACCATTGTTTGGTATCACTTGATGTATTGGTATATGCAGATGCAACATATCCTGATTTTGCTACTTTATATGGCTATTCATTTTTATATGAATCCCTTTATCAACTGCTTTTATTGCTTTTTTCTGCTTATACTTGCATCAGATGTAAGTTCTCTCTTATTCAGCTTTAATAAAGGTAATCTCACCTTTATGTTTTAATGTTGCCCTGACATGGGTCCCCATTAGGAAAACAGCTTATAATTCATATTGATGTTTTTAGAAAATGTAAAAATGCAGAAAGTTTTCTGTGATGGGTAGGTTTTGGTTTAGGGGTAGCTAGGGTTAGTGTAAGGGGATAGAAGATAGCCTACAGACAGTACAGTAGCCTACAGAGTCCCCACAAAGATAGCGAAAGTGCGTGTGTGTTTCTGAGGAGGAGATTCTCGCGAAAACACACCCATTCTTTCAGTGTTTCTCTCGCAGCAGAAGTGGAGAAGTGCGGTCTGAAAACAGCATCCCCTGGTAGCAGGTAATATCATTGTTTTTGCGTAAAAAATATTGTATGTAGCCTAGCTATGTTTAATACAATTTTAAATTCATGCACGGGTTTAAACGGAAAAACGAGCGTTTTCTCAGTAGGCTATCACAATTTGGCCGTTATTTTTACCAATGCGGTCAAATCGAAACTTAAAATGTTCGCTAGTCATAAAAATCCCTCAAAGATGTATTTAGGGTATCATTTGAAAAATCATTCACTTGTTATTGTTGACAATGAGAGATGCAGACAGTTGTGCAACTGTTTGCATTTCCTTTTTTAAATTACTTTAATGACTTTGTCTTTGTCACGAGGAAGTTGGTGGCGCGCAGACGTTCATTTTAAAACTTTCATTCCTTAAATATAAATCAGGGAAATAGTGCAGACAGTAGAAAACCATATTGCACCCCTTATAGATGACAAATGTATTGTTTCATCGTTTTGAATGTAGTAGGCTAAATAAATGACTTTTAAAAGCAGATCTGTTAAACAAGGAAAACAGACCTGACTAAACCAAATCTAAGTTTTTGACAATGGATTACATATTTTGTTTTTGTTGGAGAGCCAACTAGTCATATCACTAGATGGCAAGAGGAAAAAACTGACTCAGTGTCACTGAGTGACCTTGTTAAACAGATGATGCTAACCCTACACTATCTGTTTCCCTGTTTCAGAAAGAAAATGAAGCGCAGAAATAACCGCAATGTTACAGAGACATACTTTGAGGGACAACATTTGAGTCTGTCAGACCTAAAAGAAGAGCGTAATATACAGAACGGGTATCTGTATAAGAACAACATTCCTGCTTATCCTGAATCTGTGGAGTTCCATGTCCAGAAAGTGTCTCATGTCACTGGAGTACAAGGTCTTAAGGGTATTTTTCTCAATTCAGGCTTCAGACAGCCATCGGAGATGGTGGCTAGTGATCAGCACCATTTCCTCTGGTGGGATTTATCAGTCACATCTGATGACATATCCTCAGCTGAAGAGTGTTTCCTTACATCCTTGTTCCCTCATCGAAGTGCTGCCCAACTTCGCAACCAGTCGCCCGTCCTTGAGCACTTCACCAACTCAAAGGCCTTCCAGAAAAAATCTTCCTATGGAAATTTCCGCTTCACCTTTTCATTTAAGCAGCTTCTCTGGCACTATGGGAAGCAATTCTGTGGTGGCCAAAGTCCAGTTCTGCGTGTTTTTGAGACTGTGCTCTACCGGCGAGAGATTCTCTATAAGATCCTAGTGCACCCTCGTGACATAAATCTTTATGACCATTATCCTCGACTTCCTGGTCAGGAGGACGGTGTATGTGGATACCATGATGGTGCCGTGTGGTGGCGCTGTCAAGCCCCCTCTGAAACCTACAAGCTGAAGCTTGAGGTAAACCAGTTGAATTGTAGTGTTCATGTGAGCCCCCACAGAGAAGAATACTATGTGTGGGATCATGTGTGTGTAGCTTTCCACATGGAGCCAGGGTGGGTGTTGGATGTGGACCAGAACAAGCTGTTAAAAAGTGTGAATGCATGTGAAATGTCTCAACCCTGTCTTCTGAGAGCTCCGGAGACTCCACTGAGTTTAAATGAGGCTGAGCATGTATTAGCTAATCTAAAGGCCAGTATGGTCTAAGCTGGTGCTTGAAGCTAAACTCACTGCAGTAAATAGTAACGTCACTCATGTTAGTTTGATTAAAATTCTTAAAGTGCACAATTGTAAGAAAAGCTTGTGAACCCTGTTCTGTATATTATATGTATGTTGCATTAATGTCTCATTGTACATTGCGCTGCAATTAAAAGGTTTTAACTAACAAATATTTTTTAGTGGCATCTTTTTAAAGGACTGATATCTTTTATAACTGCTGGAAACTTTAATTGTTGGCCACAACCTCAATAAAAAATTCATGTGAGGAATCTTGGAGTGATTTTTGACTCATCTTTACTTTTCAATAAGCAGATCAGAGTACCTGAGATCGATCGCTAAAATATAGCATTTTCTTTCCCAAACTGACTTTTTTTGTGATCCACTCACTTATTTAATCAAAGTTAGACATTTCTCCAGTTTTAGCATCCCTACACTGGCTCCTGGTGAAATTCAGGGTTTATTTTAAAATTCAGATTTTTGTCTACATTATTTGGTCCCCCAGTATATTAGTGATATACACTTTTACCCCCTTACTCTCCAACCAGAGCACTCAGGTCTTCTGACCAACTGCTTTTGAAGGTTCCTCATTCCATTATAGATTTAAGGTTGACCGACCTTGCCTTTTCTGTGTTAGATTACGGAACAGTCTTCCTTTCCCTGTGAGGTCATCTTCATCGCTAGACATTTTTAAATCTTCTTTTAAAAACATATCTTTTGGCTTTCTAATATAGATTACGGAATGGGTTTTTGAAGCTGATAAAATATATGATGTTACATTAAAATGTTTTGATTTATTGTATTATGTTTTATATTTATTAGTTAATTCTTCTTTTTGTTTTTATTTATTTTTTCTTGCTTGATCTGTAAAGGACTTTGGGTCAACTTCTGTTGTTTTTAAATGTGCTATAGAAATAAAGGTTGACTTGACTTGACTGGACATTTTCAGTTACACTTCAGCAGTTATAGAAGTATTTACTTGCACCATGACCTAAATAGATTTCCTTTTGTTTGTAGATTTGAGAAATGAACCTTTGCACTAATCTTTGGCTTTAGCTGAAAAGATCGTCACATTCATGCAGAAACCCAGATAATTATAATTTAAGTTTCTTCACATAGTTATTTACATTCTGGTTTTGTATTTTTTATTTACTATTTCCACCAGCACAGAACTAAACTGCTAAATACAGATTAGTGTATGATAAGATTGAGTAAATTAGATATACATGTTTTTTTTTATTAGATCTGACAACACTTTTATGACTGTCTTTAATTTACTTTATATACAGTTATTTACACAAAGATGAACCAAAAAGTTTCCAGTGCACTATAAAGTTAATGTTGGGGTGTACTTTCTGATGCAGGAAATTAAAATGAGTTCACAATAGGCCTACTGAAAATGTCCTCATCTGCGGTATTGACCTTGTGTTAATCTGATGTTAACTAAACAAGACTGTAAAGGACAACACAATGTGTAAAATATCTTAAAGTTGCAGGTCTAATGATCTACTGTTCAAAACCGAATTAGCTTTTCCCAGTCTGGTTCCATTACGTGTGTAAGGAGCTAAAATTAAATTATTATAACTACTTTCCAAGCCCCCAGCTGTTGATCAGTGATCTATGCTACACAATTTTAGTTATAACTACGTGCCCTTTCTAGTTTCGAAGTTTCGTGGTTATTTTAAAGCACAAGGCGGGAACTGGGCGGAAGCATATCCCTTTCAGCAGAACCAGAGCCGTGAGCAGAACGACAGAATAACCAACATAACTTGACGAGCGATAACTAAGGTAGGCTATGCCAAAAAAAAAAAAAAAATTAAGTTGATACTTTACGTTTAAATGATTTATTGTTCGTGAGTAAACTGTAGTGTATTTGGTCTCGATTTAGCGCGACACAAGGCGGTTAGAGGCTGTTAAACCGTAACTAATCACAGTAATTCTAAAGAGTTGAAATGACTCAAATCTCTCAAAAAGAAACACTCAAAGAGTGATATTTATCTACTCTCTGAAAGCATTTGATGTTAACAATGACTGACTATGGCTTCTCAAAGTATGAAAATCTTATTCATTTTAGCAGAATTGGAACTAGGCTACATAATGTTCTATAGCCTACAGAAAAGCCTAAACATAAGTCTATTTTTTTTTTCTAATGTTCCTTTAAATATGGCCCAGCTAATATTTATATAGGCCGAATTACGCATAATGGATGAAACTCTTTTTGAAACCCGATTTGAAAAAGAACATAATAATGACCAGCCTATTTATTTTTAAAGATGAAATATTTCAAGAAGCATCGTGTCTATTTAAACAGATTTTTTTTTTCAATCTTTGATATCTGTATATGTGACGTTTAAGATAATTGTAATAAAGCATCATCATAATAGTGTTAGAAGCATGGTTAGAAGTTAACTGAGCAAAGTAGCAACTTTGCTTCCACCTAGAGGCGAAATCAGGACAAGGCAGGAATTGCAAGAAATTACACCGTGTTCTCCATACATTATTTGAACTTTATTTATTTCTTTAACTAAAGTATATTTTCGGGATGGTTTTTTAAAATAGTTTTTAACCACCTGTGTGACCTTTTATAACAGATGATAAGCTAATCCTCGTCTTTTCTTTGGTTTCAGAAATAAGATGATGCGTCAAAATGCACGAGAATGTTTTGGGACACATTTTGAAGGACAGCATTTGAGTCTGTCAGACCTAAAAGAAAAGCCTAATATACAGAACGAGTATCTGTATAAGAACAACATTCCTGCTTATCCTGAATCTGTGGAGTTTCATGTCCAGAAAGTGTCTCATGTCACTGGAGTACAAGGTCTTAAGGGTATTTTTCTCAATTCAGGCTTCAGACAGCCATCGGAGATGGTGGCTAGTGATCAGCACCATTTCCTCTGGTGGGATTTATCAGTCACATCTGATGACATATCCTCAGCTGAAGAGCGTTTCCTTACATCCTTGTTCCCTCATCGAAGTGCTGCCCAACTTCGCAACCAGTCGCCCGTCCTTGAGCACTTCACCAACTCAAAGGCCTTCCAGAAAAAATCTTCCTATGGAAACTTTTGCTTCACCTTTTCACTTAAAGAGCTTCTTTGGCACTATGGGAAGCAATTCTGTGGTGGCCAAAGTCCAGTTCTGCATGTTTATGAGACGGTGCTCTACCCAAAAGAGATTCAATATACGGTTGTAGTCCATCCTCGTTACGTAGATATTTATGACCATTATCCTGGACTTCCAAATCATGGTGATGGTGTTTGTGGATACTATGGTGGGGCCATGTGGTGGCGCTGTCAATCCCCCTCTGAAGCCTACGAGAATAAGCTTGAGGTGAACATCTTCGATAGAAGTGTTAGTGTGAGCCCTCATCACAGAGAAGAATACTATGTGTGGGATCATGTGTGTGTAGCTTTCCACATGGAGCCAGGGTGGGTGCTGAGTGTAGACCAGGACAGGCTGTTTAAAAGAGTGAATGTGTGTGAAATGTGTAAGCCTTATCTTCTGAGACCCCAAGAGCCTAAATTGAGTTTACATGAGGCTGAGAGTATACTAACTGATCTTAAGGCCAGTGTGGGTTGGGGTTTGTAGTGTTGTGGTTGGAGATAAGCACACCATGCAGATAATACATTCACATGGAATTACAAAAATAATGATGCAGCAACACACAGTTTGCAAACTTTTGCAACAGTTATCCTAAACATGTTTAACTAGGCTAGATAGAGCATAATCTCTTTGATGTTTTATTGTCTTGTTTGACCTTTGCACTGATCTTCATAATTAAGGGAATAATGGAGCACATTTTAGCATTCATGCAGAAACCTAGGCAATGATATAATATAAATGTTTGATATATAATAAACTTTTCTGTATTGGATGTATGTTCACATTGGATTTCGAGCTTCTATAAGCTATTGGGTCAGTGCTTCGCCCTCAGTACTGGCACTGGGTAGTAACTGATGACATGTAATATGGATTACGTAATCATATTCTAAAAAATAAGTACTTGTAATTAGATTGTATTATGTTTTAAAATACTCATCAGACTACAGTTACTTTTTTACTGATTACATAAGTACACATTATTCATACAATGGCATTAATTCATAATTTATTGATTCTTTTTCAAGTTAAAAAATGTCCTTGCTAAAAAAGCATATAATTTATATATTCAGAAAATCTTCTAGTTTTGTGAAATTGCACACACAAACCAGACACTAGACAGGTGGCTATGATTACAGGGAAAACTGACAGGGCACAAAGCATTTGATCACTATGAACAGGAAGGGAAAGATAAAGATATTTTCTTTCTCTTTGTATTTTTATATCAATATGGTACAAGATAATCCTATTCAAGTCATTGTGAAAAGTAATCAAAAAGTGGTATACAACCTAAAATGTGTAATGTAATAGATTATGTTGCTAACTACATTTTTTCTCATGTAATCTGGAATCAGTAACGGACTACAATTTGTAAGTTATCTACCCAGCACTGTTCGTCCAATCAGTAATTTGTCACATTTCTTTAAACCAAAACCTGTTTTTTTTTAAATTATTACTTTAATTTTTAAATGTGTTTTTTTTTCTTTAATGTTTTATCATGTTTAAAAAATGTCATATTTTACTTAAATCAAATGTCTTTCATTAAATGTGCCTTATTGCACTAAAATCTCTTCAGTTTAAACCAATTTAAATCTGATCTTACAGAACATTGATCAGTGATGTGACTTGATGTCAAATTGTTCTATTGCTAATCAAATAAATATGACTACACCTCAGTAGTTCACTTGCTAGTAACCCTTTGGCACTTTCATGTTTCTTTAAATAGTGAATAATAATAAAAGAAATGCAATGCGTGACTGCATCAAGGTCAGGGGCACACTCTAAATAGATAATGACAGTCATAACCAATAAAAACAGACCAGATTTATGATTTATTATTGGATTTTGGCACTTTGGCCTGGTTTCACAGACTGAGCTTCACAGACTAAGCAGGACTAGGTCTTAGTTTAATAAGGACATTTAAGTAGCTTTTATAAACATGCCTTAGAAAAAACATTGGTGTGCATCTTGAGACAAAACAATGGCACTGACATATTTTAAGATAAGTCAGTGCAAGTTGCTTTCAGTTAAAACAGCTCAAACTTGCAGTTTAGTCTGGGACTACTGTATCTTAAGCATTGTCAGTGAAACTGGGCATTTGTCCTCTATCACACTTTTCACCGGTTAAAAAATAGGAGCTGAACTTAAATTTTTTATTTCAGATAATAATCTATTACTCTTTCATCTAAGGATTGGTTTTTAATATTTTAACATCTTGTGCAGCACTTGCATCCTCTTGGTTTGTATGTGGTTTGACCATAGACTGTATAAAACAGGGTTTAACTCAAGTGTTTGCTCTTGGGCTTGGTTTCAGCTCAATGCTTCCAGCTGAAAGCAGCAATGGCAACACCATATAAGGCCACTTGGCTCATACAGATGATGTCATCACCACAGTCCTGAGTGGAGAATCTCCTTTGCCCTGCACACAGTGTGAGAGATAGAAAGTGGAGGAGGTGTGGTGAAGAGGAAAGAGAAAGAAACGAAGATACATTCACAGAGAATGATATAAAGAAGTGAACTGAAGCTTGTTTGTAACCTGTTTACGTGCTGTTTCAGAGCTTCCAGAGCATGAAGAATTAGATGCTACTGGGTTAAACTGAAAAAAAAAAAAAACACACAGGAGAGAAAGAGGCAGAGAAAGAAACGAGTGGGGGAAAAGAGTGAAGTATTGTAACAGCTGGCAGGTACTGTGACAGTGAGGGAACTCTACTAGCAGGAGCTTTGCTTAGAGGAGTCTTCTTACCATGGGGAAGTCAGGTAAATGCACAATTCACTTCTAAATTCATGTCTCGCTTTAGCATCTGTGATGTTGTCAAATACATAGTTTCTTCAGTCTCTGTCACTGCCATCCTCTGCTCTTGAATGATGTTTTGTCAGCACAGGTTGAGTATATGCCAGGTTTATCATGCCAAGTGTGTGTGTGGGGATTGTTAGCTACTCAATCCTTGCTTTGTTTGAGCAATTGCATCATGTAGTTGGATTTATGCCTCTGCAATAGTGGCAAGCACAATTGTTTGGCAACATTTGTCCAGACTAAAAGTTGTTGCGAATAGAACATAGTTTTTGCCATCATTTAAAGCATTATCCGAACGTTCAGTCACTTTATTAAAACTACATTTATTTGACAAAAGTTCTAAAATATATTCTATAATTAATTTTGTTTGTTTAAAACAATTAAAGTTATTTAAAATATTTCAATTGATTAAATTGTTTGCAGTAAAGCAATACATTTTGAAATCAAAAATAGACTAAAATGAAACCATTTACCATTTTATTCTTATGGTGAAATATTACTTCTAGAACACTAAAATCGTACACATATAATCAGACTTTATTTTTGCAACTCAGAAAGACCAAAGACATGTGGATATAACTTGTCGATTTGTGTAAAATAATAGAGGATACGAGCATTAACAGGCTACAAAGTTAATCATAGTTTATTTTTCCTTCTATTTCAGAGGTGCCCAAACTTTTCACCCTGAAGGCCCAAAAATCAAACTTGATTTAGGGCTATGGGCTGAAAGTAAATGTTGCATTATATCCAATGTTATATTAAAATGTACATAAAAAATACATTTCAATGGAAAAATAAAACATAAAATTATCTTTTGTTAAAACAAAACTTTGTTAAAAAAATAAAAAAAAACCTGAAGATATCCTTCAGTGGCGTGTTTTTTCCTCCACTCTTTCGATATGGCATGGCGGGCCAAATCAAAGGACATCATGGGCCAACTTTGGCTCAAATCAAGTCACCTTTATTTATATAGCGCTTTTTACAAGACAGATTGTTTCAAAGCAGCTTTACAGTGATAACAGGAAAATAATGCAAAAAAGTTTGTTTCTGCCGTACAGCAGATCTAGAAGAAAATAGCGTCAAAGTCCAGCTTAAGTAAGTTCAGTGATGGTTAATTTTTGTTGTAAAAAAAGTTATTAATTTAGTTAATTTATATATAGCCGCTCTGAAGAAAACAGTGATGTCATCGTCCAGCTCAGTTCAGTTCTCATATAATGGTGTCAATGCAGGCAGATCAATAATATTGTTGAATATTAAATGTCCCCAACTAAGCAAGCCAAAAGCCAAAGGCGACAGTGGGCACTTACTTAATGGGAAGTAGTTTGTGCATCTCTGTTTCTATAGTCAAGTTAGTATTAGCTTTGAGTAATAAATAATTAAGGCTGTATCTGTTGAGTTTTAGCAAAGAATAAATAGTTGCCCTGCTTTCCATTTTCATTTCATTTTGCAGCCTCCAGGCTTTTTTGTGAGGAGGTGCTGAAGACTCATAATGATTACAGGAGGAAACATCAAGCCCCACCTTTAAAACTCAGCAGTAAACTGAGCCGTGATGCAGCAAGGTGAGGCCTTTTCTCCCATATGCTTGCTCTGCTCTTTGCTACTCATTTCTTGTCTTCTAAATCCAGACGTTTCTTTTCTTTTGACATTACTTTCATCTTCACTACAGTGTAATGCCCTTCAATTCAGCTGAATGCATTTCTTGCAGATATGCTGAGAGCCTTGCTAGCACCAGGATTCTGAAGCACAGTGCTGAGTCTAGTAGAGGAAACTGTGGAGAAAATTTAGCATGGGCATCTTATGATCAAACAGGTACAAATCCTTGTCTTCTGCCTCAAAGTGTCCATCTGACACATATTTACATAGATATAATAGCACAGACAGATTGTGCTCTCCTTTTCTCAACAGCTGGAACTCATTATGAACTGACTACCTCCCTGTTCGGTCTAAAGTTGATTACTAAGTGGGATGGAATGTCTGGCCAGTCTGGGGTGATTTGTAAAGTGTCATTAAACGTATAGTGGGTCATATGAAGTTTAGCTTCAAGTTGTTTCTTGGAATCACCAGTTTAATATTATAATTCAACAACCGCATTGCAAAAATGTTCAGAAACATTATGCAGAATAAGGCATGTTGGATGAATTTAACTTGAAATTCATCGTAACTGAATGTATGTATGTGTGCATGTGCCGACAGGTAAAGATGTGTCTGATCGCTGGTATAATGAAGTGAACCAGTACAACTTCAACCAGCCAGGATTCTCTTCTGCAACTGGTAAGAGTATTTACAGCACTGCTGCTCTTGGAGATCAATCTACCTGCAAAGTTTAGTTCTGATTTTTATCAAACACACCTAAACCAACAACTTAAGGTCTTTCTGTGCAGTCATAGAACTTTGCACTTTATTCACTCCCATTCCATGCATCCTGAGCAGCTGAAAACTGCCCAAAACCCCTCTAAAATAACCAGAAACTGCAAAAACTAAGACAAAAACCCCCAGCTTTGGTTGGTTTAAGATGTTCTTTTTAGTAGGGAAAGAATGTAAATGCCATTTATTGACCTCTTGGCTCAGTACACAGAAATACAAAATTGAAATCTAAATGGTTTGCAGTGTTGCATAAAAAAGTGTAGTGGATTGCATAGTCTTTATTAAAAATGTGAATATTAGCTTCCCATCAGGAATGGCGTTCCTTATCTGATGACGTGAGTTTGACAGCTTGGGCTGAACATCCTTAAACGCTAGAGAAAGGTGAAGAGGTGAACTAAAATCAGGCCCTGCCCTCTATTTTTTCTGATTCAATATTACATTTCCTCTCTGAAATAGGTCACAATACTGAAGTTGGGTCACAACTTCCAGTTCAGAAAGACTTTAACATTTCAAATGTATTATTAATTTATTAAAAACAGAAGCACTAGGGCATGACATCATATCCTGCTGCTCATATTTGTTGTAGTGTCCAAAGTAATTTAGCATTAAACTAAACTTTGCATGAATGTTGATTTCCATTAACAGGATTGTTGGTTTAGTGCAACCAAATACAATACAAACACATACAGTTGATAAGTTTGGCCCAGTCAGTGTAATACCACATTCTGGAATATTTTCCTTTTAATTTATTTTAAGTCCTCATATGTGACTCATCCTTTAGGAATGAAGCTTTACAAAGCCCTCCCAGGCACAGGAAATTCCCCATTAAAATTCAGATAGGAAAAGTCTCTTAATATTGCGATGTCTCGCTTGCAGATGTCATCAGCCTGTCATCAGCTTCAACCAGCAGGAAATAAGTAATATTACTCACCACCTCAAGAGGGCAGAACATATTCGAAAGGTTCCCAATTTTACAGCAGTTGATGCAAAATCCTCTAGGCCCAGTTGTTAAAAAGTAATCTGATCAGATTTCAGCTATCGGATTGGATCAAATCTAGAAAATGATGTGTAAAAAAGAAAAAAAAAGAAAAAAGGATTCTGAAATCAGATTAGATCACAAAATCCAATCTTGGTTTTGATCTAGATCAAATCATCAGTCTGTGTTGTCTTACTTTTTTAGTAAGATTGGGATACCTTTTGATACAAAAAAACCCTGGATTTCACAGACAAAAATGTATTAACTTTAAAACTGGTTAAAAAAAATACACACACATTTTTTTATTTTTATCTTGATTAGTTTACCTGTTAAAGTAATAAATTGAAAGTAGACATTAGGCTACCTATAGCCTTTCAGATTTTGGCGCTATAAAATAATCCCCCAAACTGCTGTAAATATCAAACAAAAATATTATTTTTAATTTAAAGTGTTTTTTTTCTAATTACTGTTTGTAAACTACGTTGGCACAATCATAAGAGATGAACCAGTCAAAAGTTCTTTGCAAGCGAAAGTTTCTCGGGAGAACGTTACATGAAACTTTCCATGACCATGTCACTAGTAATCTTTTTATCTGGATCAGGCTGATCCAATTCAATTTTGCTTTGAAAAACCAGCACAAAAGTAACATGGATTACCTGATCCTGGATAGCAAAACATGGGATTACAAATCCAGATAATTCTAAAACTTCTAAATTCTAAAACGTTTTGAACAACTGGGCCCTGAAGTGACTGTATAGATAGTGGATAACATCTGTGCTGACCAGTGTTGTGAAGTCTGCGGTTGTCCTGCAGAATTGGGATACTTTTCCACAGGTCGTTTTTGTAGTCCGCTGGTTCAAGCGACCCCCACCCAGAAAGATATTTTTACCAAGGGGACACAACCTCCCAGCCTGGAATGCGATTGGGCAAGTTTTGATTAGCAAATGGGTGGGTTTTGTTGTGCAGACCTGACAACCCTGGTGCTGACTCTAAATCTGTAAATATGTGGTTGGGAATCTAGGAACGGGTGATCCTGTAGCTCAGTTGGTTGAGTTTGGTGCTGTCAAATCCAAAACTGTTGGGTTGATTCGCAGGGAAAACAAAGTGATGAAATCACCAGTAATTAGCTTCAAATAAGCATCTGCCAAATGAATAAAACGTACTAGAGTCCCTCATTCCACTCAAATGTATCCACTCTGTCTCTAAAGGTATAAATATTTAACGGAACACTAACATAACCACCACATGGTTTATGTGAGTCAAACATGCATAAACACTTTGTGACAACCACACAGACATACTGATCCTTGCTACAAAACACAGCAATTGATGTAAGAATCATCTTTTTGTTCTAGGTCACTTCACTGCAGTAGTGTGGAAAAGCTCGAAGAAACTCGGTGTGGGTAAAGCTGTGGCCTCAGATGGTTCTACCTTCGTAGTGGCACGTTATTTCCCTGCCGGCAACATTACCAATCAGGGCCACTTCCAGGCCAATGTCCTGCCCCCTAAAAGCTGATCCAAATGTAGCTGGACATAATGAGAACAAAGGTAGGGAGGGGAAAAGAAAGAGGACAGGGAACAGCTGCAATTGGAGAGACTTTCACCTGGAGGATCAAACAGCAACTGCACAGCGCAGACTTTGGTTGCCTTAGATAACAGGTCTTACTTGAATAAAGAGCATAACTTTTCATTTTTAGGCTTTTATTAACTTGAATACGAAGAGGCTTATGTTAAACCTAAAGTGTTATAGCTAATGCTAGTTATACAGTTAATTCAAAATTATACTTTCATAGTGGTAAGGTCATTGTGGGCCACATACTTGGGTATGTGGATGTCAGCATAACAGTATTAGAAATGATTTTTATGAATCAAGTGAACGCATATCTAATCAGTTTTGGTAACATTCATCCCTTTATGGTCATTCTTCAGTATTTGTTTGATTATTCTTATGTGTTTGTATATTAATATGAATTAAAATGGAAAGTGTTCAAATAGTCAGATGTCAGTGCATGTTTACACAATTTGTACAATTTGCTCAATTACAATTTTATAATCAATTTAGTGCCATATGCACAATTTCTGCAAGACAAGATAAATGCATATACCCCAGGGGAAAGTTCTAAAAGAAAATATTCAGGTCAGATTCAAAACATCAGTTTTGAGGACATAAGCTTTTATTTCTACATTCCTCTGATCTACCATCTGCACCATTAAGGCAATATTAAAAGTGTGTATGTTCAAAATGTATGACTATACATTTGTCTATAAGGTGCATTTATGTGATTTGTAGATAATGTTGGGAAACGAACAGCTCTGGTTGTAACAGATTTATTTCAGCAGGAGGGTGCAGTATAGCAGCATTACTTGGGAAAGAAAACACGCAAGGGGCGGGGAAGATGTCTTTTCCTTTCTTACATGGTCAGCTCCTAAGAACAGACAGAAAAGGTGAAATATCAATAACAATCAAAGGGCGTGTTTGTGACCTATCGCTGTATTTAAAACGTGTAAACCGTATCACTGATTTAATAAAAGAGACTAAATTATGTCTTCACAGTTAAAAATGCCAAATGGAGGGTTCAGGATAGTTTAATTTAGGAACAATAATAGTTCATGGGAGGTCCAAAAGAAGCATAATACATGTAACAGGGACTCTTTTATAGTGCAGTTTAAACTTGGATTTTGAATTTGGATTTTGGTTTAAATTTTGAACTTGGAGGAAATCTAGTGTAAAAGTATGTATAACACTAGATGTACAAATGCTGAATGTTTAATACAAAAACAATCTCTCACCATAATGGCATTGACAATGTCATTCTTGTTGTGGCGCAGTGCGCGGACTGCTTTAGCTCGAGATACATTGGCCTGTGCCATCACCAGCTCGATATCTCTCTGCTCCAGCCCACCTTCATCCAGCTTACAAACAGAAAGAGAATGTTGTTCACCTTAATTCATTCAAGCATATAGGTTCACCCAAAAAAATTATTCTGTCATTATTTACTTCTGGTATTATTTCATCCATAGAGGAGAGAAACTCAAAGTTTTGAAATGAATGAAGGTGAGTAAATAATGGCAAAATGTTCATTTTTGGCTGATCTTTTCCTTTCGTGGAGGAAATGAAGAATTCATACCTCCTCTTCTTCCTCACTCTCTTCTTTTATGGTCAGGCTTGGAGTGATGTCTGATGGCAGAGGTGAGGGGTCAAGAGGAACCTTAAATTTCTCTGCCGCTGCCTTGTGTACCTGCTGTGAGAGGTCCTCGATCTTACAAAAAAGAAGAAGAGACAGACCGGAAGCCCAGATTAATGAACACAGATCAAGATATAAATATTTAAACATTACTTTTGCAAGGAATTCTGTAGGAATTTGTTGCCAGCTTTTTATTGCATTGTTTTTTTTTTTTTATTGGAAAAGACCAACCTTGGCCTCTCCAAAGACTATGTAAATATCTGAGGCAGGGCTTTTGAACACATCTGGACGTGTAATAACAAAGAGAATGTTCTTGGACTTCCGAATGGTGATGCGTGTCACTCCGTGAATCTGTTTCAGCCCAAGCTTTGACATCGCCTTATGATAACAACCACATGGAGAAAAAGAGAGTATGTCAGAGATTTTGTGCACCATACAGTGAATCTTAAAGTTGCATGAAATGTGCTTGTAGATGTGCAGTCCCACCTTTCGTGCTTTTTTCTCACTTCGACTCTGCTTAGCTCTGCTGACAGACTCATCAGCAAGAGAGTGTGATAACTGTAAGAGAAAAGATGAAAATATGAAGTATAAAGAGAGCATGGTAGGTCCTAACATTGTTCATACAGTACACTTAACTAGATAGAAACACTGAATAAAATGCTGCAGAATTTTACTTTGCAATGACACATACAAGTACATCTTTGCTGTGCCTCCGGCTTATGCTCTGTGCTGCACTCAAAAGTGATCTTTGCTGCTAGTTAAATTTAATTCAAACGAGCTAGTGAAACTGCTGAGTGTAAATGCTGAAATTAAGACTTATTTTATAAGTTTTGAAAACAAAAAAGTAATTTTTATAAAGGGACTTACAAAAAAAAATGTTTTGTTTGACTTTTACCATAGTGGTGAAGAGTGGAGCTACTGCTTCGGTTGAGAACAAGTAGATAAAGTATGCAATGCATGTTGCTTTACTCAATAAGCAAATTCCAGTACAATCATTTTTCGTTACGTTACATATGGTTAAAACGAAGTAACATTTAGTATGCTAACGTGCTTCTCCTATGTTAGCTAATTGTTGACTAAGATACTCAGCTGGGATAGCTTGATGTGTAATTTTATGGATTTAAGTTAAGCCAATTTTTTTTTTTTGGGAGTGTGGGTTACATCTGTACTGCAGTTTAAGATGGTGGGTCATCAATCTACAGTTCACCTGTGGATTTGAGGGTCGTTGCAATGTCCCACTGGGTTCCTCAAGCTCAGGCACTGAACCATCACTGTCTGTTTCATTACCTGAACCTACTAAAAGACAGAAAAAGTTAAACACTAAAACTGCTTTGCTTTACTAGAAGCCATAAAGAAGATACTTGAGAAAGATGCTAATGCCTTATTGCTAAAACAGATGCTAATGCCTTATGGCTAAAACAGATGATGCACATACTGTTGTTTTTGAAGGGGAGATCCACGTCCTCTTTTGATCTGTAGCTATTTGGGTATATAACTTGCTCTATACTCTGTCGCTCAGCTTGGTTTTGCCGAGTTTTTACCAAGGAGTCTGGTCTTGGACTGATGCAGGTTAGGGTCTCTCTTTCATCTGACTGATTCAGTGTTCTTTGGGCAGGGGTACTGTCATTCTGTCCAATGGATGTTGTGGGTTTGCACTGTTCTGTTTGGTGTCCCATACATACTAAAGACAAACACATGACATGTATATAGTTAAATACTAGGAATTCCTAGGATGAAAAAAAACCCTAAAGAAACAAGAAAAAGTTTACCTGAAGGGTTCTCACGTCTGCATGGTTTTGCTGTCATGACTGTTCTCTGACTTTCATGATGGCAAGCGTCTTGAATAAGAAGCAAAGTCTGTGTTTGTTCCACAGATTCCCATGCTGCTAATTCCATATTGCATATTCCAGTGGTTGGAAGGGGACTTTCAGAGTCAGGCTGGCTGGGTTTGTTATCTGGAGCTGGTTGAATATGTGAGAAGATGGCAGATGTTTGGGAAATGTTATGGACAGGCTGTGACTCCTGAATGGGGGTAGAGAGATCCTCCTCCTGGATAACTGTGTATGAACATGTGGGAGAGACCCTGTCTTGTTCTGAGCTGTCCACCCTGAGGGATGAACTGCCCCCTACGTGATTGTCATTGATGTCTCTTGTGCTTTCTGTCAAACTTGCACTGCTCAAAGAACTGTCTGAAAGTTCTTTCTGCCCATCTGGCCTTGTAAGGTCTGTCGTCTGAGTTGCAACCACTGGCTCTGTATGAACAGACTCATTTGGATCAATACAGCTAGGGTCAGGAGAGTGAAAAATGGACTGTTCTGGTGTTTGAACAGGTTCAGTGTTCTCTGCTTTAGAGACATCCTCTTTATGCTGAGTTTCACCAAATTCCTCTCTCATTGAATATATATCAAAGCTTGCCGCTTGATTACCTGTAGTCTCCATTTCCTTTCCTTGGCACTGGATCTTTGTATTATCCATTGAGGCTAAAACGGCAATGCTGCTTTTAAGGGGATCAATTACCTTTGGTTTTGTGGCATGACCTGAATTAGCATTATGTGCTGTTTTTAGTGTTGCCTCATCACTCTCAGCTTGAAAAAGTCCTGATTTATCTGAATCACCGTCACTCTTTTTGTTCTGTTCCAGAAAAGAAACAGTCTCTGTAAAATATTGTGCCTCTCTCTTTTGACATGTTTTTGTTCCTTTTTCTGCCCTCTCAAGTGAGTCAACTTTCTCACTCTCCTGATCCTGAGGGCCAGTTGTAGTCTCTTGTTCAAGAAGTTGTCTGTCAGTGCGTTTAGGTTCATCTTTTACAGTTTCATTTTTGATGTTTGCTCTCAATTGAAATACTTTCTCAACCATAACCTCAATTGAAGCCCCATCATTGGAATTTGCTGTTCCTTTATGTGAGACAGAACTTTGTTGGAGAACTGTTGCTTCTGAGGAGTCAACAGGCTTTATATCAGTTGGTTTCTTTCTGAATGTGAAGGTGCCAAACGATCCCCCTTGCAAGTTGAATGCAAGCTTGTTTTGCGAGACAGAGTCAGTGTTTGTTTGGGTAATTTGTTGAGAATTTGAATGACCCTGGTTTGAAACTAGGCCAAGATTATCTGATTGGTTGGAAAGGTGTGTTTTTGAAGAAGATCCACAGAGATCAGTGTGTTCATGGAAAATGGTTGATGATAATGTGACATTATCAGGTTCTTGACAATATTCCAGATCCTGAGGCTGTTCAGAAGTTATTTCAGCACGTTCCCTCCTTATTGTGTCTGAAGATAAATCCTCTGGAATGTTGAAGTCTGTATTTGGAGTTTGATCTTTCACATCTTTCCCATCATCTGAAAGCATATTCAATGCAAGTTCTGATGGACCACTCAAAATTAGGGGTATGCAAGTTTTTTCTGGATCATTCCACGATGACACCAGACCCTTATCAGAACTGCAATGTATGAGCGGATTGCTCTCTGGATTTTGAAGGTTATTTGCATCATCCTCACCCCCTCCTGCCTCTGAAAGATCTTGAATCGACCTCCAGCTGGCAATGTTTGACTCAACCACACCAACATCAATGTCTGTCATCTTCTCTTGGAGGTCACAATATTGGTTGTTGTCCTCATCGTCACCCATGATGTCTTCTCCAGCAGCAATGTTATGAGCCACAGACAAACCCTTACTGTGCACTGATCTAGCCATCTCACACATGAGCAGATTTTCAGCCTCAAAGTCACAGCATTCACCTAAAGACAAGGGATCCCTTGATGTCCAACTCTCAGAGGAAAGTTCCCTTTCTGTAATGCTGCTCTCAAAGTTCTCTTTCTTTGGTGAAATTACAAGTCTGCTGTATGTGGAGCAGGACATATTTTGAGAGCTATGGTTTACATTATCATTGCTAGGTTGATTCTCTGTCAGATTATCTTGATTCATGGAACCTTCAAATGGTAAAACATCAGCTGAAGTTAAGTTATCTGGTACCTCACACAGTTCAGGATAGGCACAAACTGGAATGTTTGTGGGGCTGCATTCATCCAGGTATGTTAATTGGGGGACTCCCTTATTTAGGTCATTGGTAGCAGTTTCAGCTAGCTGCAATGATGTGTCCATCAACTCCAAGCTATTTCCATTTTTATGATCCAGTTCCTGGCTATCACCTACGTTAGTCTCGTAGCACATGTCAGCAGCTGCAGCACTTGCCCCACAGGAGTCATTTGTACTATAATTTTGCTTTACTTTGTCTTGATCAACAGATGATGTTGGATTATCTGATGTTACCATGACTGTTGAGGGATCTGTACTCAGTTTGCCTTGCTCATCCATTGTTTTGATCTGTACAGTCAATCCTTTTGAAAGCTCACCCTTCAACAACTTTTTTTCTGAAATTTGTTGTGCAACACTTTCATCATGAACATTGCAGTCTGGCAGATTCTCTTGCAATTGTACATGTAGAAGCTCAGATGATTCGGAGGATATCTCCATTTCGCTCTCACTGCCAGTGGATTCAGGTTTTGCATGGCTTACTGACTGCACAGGTTCATCTGGCCCAGGGAACTGTTGGGAGAGTTCAGCATGCTTCTCTGTGCAGTACAGATGGTCATCTTCATCCCCGTTATAAGATGTGGAATCAATTGACTCCTCAGTGTCATCTGGATAAGCAAAGGACTCATCTACACCCTCATTTATTGAGTTCTCTGAAAGGGAATTTAGAAAAGATGCAGAGGTGTCATCTTCATTTGGGTCTTCCACTCTTTCACCCCTTAAAGCTGCCTCTTTCTGCTCAGCATCATTGACATTATTCACATCTTCATTGTCACACTCATCTTCATCATCCTCATCATCATACTCATCTACATCGGCTTCCTCCTCTCCAGCAGCATATGCATCCACATTTCCCTGCTCATCATCTGTGGGGAACAGGGTTATATCCATGGAATCTGCCTGGAATATCAGGCTTCCATGGAAAGGCAACATAGAAGCAGGAATCATTGCATCACTCTCGGGCCCATCCTCCCTAGAGTAGCCATGGAACAGAGGGGCAGAGGATCCTATCTCAAGATATACGCTATTACTGTCTACGTCTACAGTCTCTGGAGAATGGGTGACAGGGGTTTTGTTTTCTTCATCAAGTGCAGAGGTTGCATTATCCTCTGGTGTTAGATGGGGATCCAGGCTCATAGATGGCTCTGAGAAACAGGCATTGAAATTCATTTCAAGACTGTAATGTGGATCATTAAAGCCTTGAGTTCCATCAGGGGCTCTCTGGAAATCTCTAGGTCTCAGAGAGCCCTCGGGTATCCCTGTGTCCTGTTGGTAGTCTGTGTTTCTCTTGCTGCTGCTGCTGCTCTCTTGTATAGAAACATGTTCTGTCACCCAATGAGGTCTACATGTGTCTCTTGTTAGTATATCCACCTCACAGGCCACATCTTCCAGCAACTCTGGCATATCAGGTTTATCCAGGCATACATCCCTCTCGTTACCAGTTCGCTCATCTCCAAGCTCATCGCCTATCTCTGAGAGGGACCCAACGTAGCAAGCAGGAGCTTCTTGCAACTCTGTCTCAGCTGTTAAGTTTGGGGAGCAGGAGTGGGAGGTGCTGGAGGTGTATGAGGTCCAGCTGCCTCCCTCAGCAGTCATGTAGGAGCCAGAGGGAGAGGTAGGAGGGGAGCACAGATCAGACTCATCAGTTGGAGAGCCCGGACTTTGGCTTGGGCTCCCTGGGCGCCATTGTTGCTTGAGATGTGAGCAGTAAGCCATCTTAATGGGGGTGGAAGGGGCTGTATAGTAGCGATCAGGATCCAGTCCTGGAAGGACACCAATACGTTGTGGGTCAACAACATAGGGAGGCTCGGAAAATGACAAGGAAGGCACTTCACCCTGAGATAAAGACAATGGCTCTCCCTCATTGTCTGGGAAAAGAGTACTGCTGTCTGTCAATTCGGCATCTCTCACTTTGGACTCTAGGACTTGACATTCAAGTGTCTGACCTATGGTTTTCTCCTGTTCTGGGACTGAAGTAAAACTCTTACCCTGATCTACAATAGAACTCACCTGACCAGTGTCTAGTTTTGCTTTTTCATCCAGTCCGATATGACCTTTCTTGGAGGGTTCTGAGGGCTGGTGTCCTGAACTAGACATTTCTTGACCTATCTGTTTTCCTAGCAGCATTCCACTCTGTGTCTCCATGTTTCTAAGCAAAGCCTCTTGCCCCATTACCACCCTTGAGTCCATGGTCTCTGGCTCTTGAAAGTCACTTTCTATTTCTGATCCAGTTAGGACTTTGATCCGTTCCATTTTCATAGGACCTCGTCTACAGCCTCCTCTCCCAAACCGCCCCATTGGTCGGCCGAAAGTTCCAGAATGCCCTTCTAATTCAAAACTTGCACCCTCAGGCTGTGGGCGAGGAGAAGTGGTTGGTTTGGCCATTACCAGACGGGGTCCAAAAGGAGTACATAGTGGGGAGAGTTTTGGAGGGCTGCTGGGAGAAGGACTGGAGGCACTGTCTGTTGGAGTTGAGGCTGAAGAGCTGGATGTTTGACCAGAGAGATCTAAGATTGGATGAAAAATAATTACTACATTTAGCTGCATATATGAAAATATGCATAGATTTATTGAATTTGACATTTCTGCATGGATTTTTTTGGGGATAAAATCTTTATTTGACAATGCCTAATAAAATCACTTTAAAGAAATCAATTGGATGTGTCCAGTTTGATCCATCTATGTTGCCCCAAACATGAATCCTCTCTTAGTAGTCCCAGTTAAATGTCACTGTATGAAATATTCAATACAGTATTGCAAAATATCATCTTACCTGCAGCTATATTCAATATAGTATTGCAAAAGATCATCTGAACTGCAGCTATAAAGTGTTTAAGTGGACTGTATGAAATAAATCCAGAAAAACAAATTAATTCCAGTTTTCTAAGGTATGACAACTATAGCAGCTCTATCCAAAAGTACTGTAATATAGGGTGGGATAACAGTACAGGCCAAAAATACTTAAGTTGTAATGGATATCCATTCGGCAGTGCTCGAAGTGGGCTGGTACACATTAGTACGCAGTACCAGCACATCTGTATTTTAACCTGTAGCGTTCTCTCGCTTTTTCTTGCGTACCAGAACTTCTCACATGTTGCCGGTACTCTGGCAAGCCACACCAAAATATTGAATCAGGCTATTAATGAATTGTATACATTGTGCGTTCTGAGCTTTTATAAGTTTATAACTAAACGGATCAATTATCTGCGCAATATGGCGGTCACTGTGACTAAAGCCCAATGGTTTAATTTTGCAAGCAAATCACTGTAGGCACGTTCACCAGCGCGCTCCAAAAGTGTGATAAGATTTGCACAAGCATTCCTATCGCAACACTGATAATAAATGTGCAACCTATTCCAATTCTATTGAGAATGTAAAACGCTACAGAGAAAGTTGAACATGATCTAAAAAATAGCCACTAAAAAGACTTAACGAAAACATTATCCTGCACCAACTTAAATTAAAAAGCTTTTTAAACTACTCATGACCTACTTTACTAGAATTGATCACATTCTATTGTATTTATTGTGGTAAATTTTGACTAACTTCTAGAATTCAAGCTATAATAGCTAGATAATCTGTTAGGGAAATAGATTTTTCACTAAAGATATACAACTGGTATGTCATAGCTATAGTTTCTAACTGTGTAGGTTGCTATTTTTCATAAACATCCCATAGATAAACAAAGAAAAAAGGTTAACATTGCCCTAAGCATGGTAAGGAGCCATCAATGGCCTTACCTGCATTATATTCTTATTGTAACAAATGCTATATTTAAACAATTACAAGAACTATATTACTTTATCATAAGGCCAAGTACAAATTAGAATCAAGAGCTTTAAAAGTATGGACCTTCTTGAATTAGACTAAACAATTGGTATTCCCCATGTGTAAAATGTTTTCTGCTAATGACAGATATTAGGAAAAACCTGGCTTTCAGATATTCCAAGAGATGACAGGAAATGAACATGTTCAGTATAAGAAAAATGTAAGTAAAGATAGTTTGTCTTCCCATAGCACTTTGTAAACAAATGACTGGTTCACCCCTTTGATGAGTAACAACACTTTATTTTTCCACTTCAAGCACTGCCATTTCGTATCAGTGTTTCTACATAAGCTTTTCCACTAAGATGGATTAAACTTAAAGATATCATGAACTGTCTGTAATATAAACTATTTTACTTCTATTCAGGACAGTGAGGGTTTCTGGTGGGGGTGTGAAGAGGCCTGAATTGTCAGCTCCGTGGGGAGCATTTTAATGTCCGTGGAGTAATTGGACGTCTTTGGGAAACAAGGCTCTTTTTTGCCTGCATGGTAAACTCAGATTGACAGCATGGATTTTAAAAAGAGCAAAATAAGCAGGGTCAGCACAAATCTCTTTTTCCTCTCTAGATTTCTAACATCGCTGTGATCCACACACAATGTATACATGAAGGATGGAAAAGTTAAAAAAGACAATTAGAATAGGAAACCCTGCTGAAAAATCCAGCATAAACCAGCATGAATTCCATGTTGGTCCAGGCTGGTTTATACTGACATATAGTTTATACTGGAGCTGACAGTGACGGTCTAACTGGTGGACCAGCATAATCATACTGTTCTCAAGTAAAACTCAGTTTGTGTAGTTGGTTCACCAGCACTTTCGCTTCTCATGATGGGGACCAGCAACCAGCAACCCATACTAGTCCCAACATGCAAAACATACCGTATGCTGGTGACCAGCAATGCTGGATTTTTTTAAGTGTTAAGTGTTGAGTACATGCACTAAGATAATTAATTGAGGATAATTGTTTAAAAATATCTTTATACTTTGTAAAAGAGCATGGGAATGTCAGCTTTCATAGCTGCAAAAGGCTGTGATAGTCATGTTGCTCATTACACTCAACCAATGCATGACATTCAGTGCATTTTATTTGTATGCGTTGCATTTTTCTTACATGATTAGCACAGAGTAGTTCCTGTCTTCACCCACTGCACTTATTATCTGACAGGTTTGTCGGTAAGAAAATGGAGCCGCTATTATCTTATTATTATTTCCTCCTCCTCACTTTAATCTCCTAAATTCTCCCAGCATTACAATAACCTTACAACAGAATGCGGATTATTACCAAAACCTTTCCTTTCTCATTTGGCCATTGTCTTTTTTGCCCTTCTCATGAAGCGTCTCACTCTCTTCAATCCTCTCTCTCTCTGATTTTCCTCTCTGTATCACCATCTTACTTACCCTCCCACTCGTCTCTCCTTCTGTGTCCTAAAAACATCACCACAGGCCAGATCCATCTTATTGGGCCATAATAATGTATATCATTTTGTATACACATCACCTAAACCATTTGAGCTAAATCGCACATTTATGTGCATACTTGACAGTATGTTGTGTGAGACTATAGGCTAATTGTTCTGCTTAGTCACGATTCAAAAAGATAACGTCATGCCTTCTCTTTTCTGCACAAGGCAGCACTGTTTTGGAGCTGTATGCAAAGCGGTCATTGTGTGTGTGTGTGTGTTCACAAGTGAGAAGGGCCTTTGTTGCCTCAAAGTCATTTGCAGAGCAAAATCACTTATGGGCAGTGCTTAATTTGTAAAAGAATAATTTCCGGATACAAAACAATTTAAGGGTGCTGTGACCGACACTGACCATACAATGACACCACTAAAAGGTGATGGCACAACTACAGTAAAATAAGATCATTCACAAGTTTCTGCACGGCCCCTACACCCTAGTGTATTATTCTGTCACGTATTTTGTTTACATTGAGACCAAATATCATTCAGTTGATCAGTGATATTCTTTCACCGACAACGTTGTTGCATCTTTCATTACAACGATTTCTGCTTGGGTATTCCGCTATCCTGATTGGTATTAGTTGTAAGGGTGCATTTCGTCTTATCTGGATCAGCTTTACTAGCGGATATGAAAAAAGAAATATGCTTGAATGTCTTTTTGACATTTTGCCGATATTAACATTTCCTCTTAAAATATTTTTGTCAGGTATATACACTCTCCAAACTTTCTGCTGCTCACTGCGCACAAAATAATCAGTAAGCACAAACCAATGAGTGATTTTGAACTTGATTGGTCCAAGCTGATTGGTCAAAAATATATGTTGAGAGCCAATAGCAAAACATAACCTCCAATACATCTGCAAAAAACTTGCGCTCGCTCTGTCTCACACGTGTGCGCGCACTGTCATAATGTAATGCACTTGCTAATGCCGGATCGTTTAAAAACAATACCGGAATGCAAAAATATGACATTTTCTGAAACAGGATCCGACTCAAATTAAGCTTTTTTTTTTTGTTTGTTTGTGTGTATGTGTTTCCAGAGCAAGTTTTGCACACTTTGTCCTACTCCAAGTTACACCTGCTCGAGGCCCTCCTCAAATGAAACAACAGATGGAGTTATGTTTCTGTATGTGTGTCTGACCTCTTTCTTGAGTGCCCTTCACTCAAACCCCTGCTGTATGCCAGGTAGATGAGCAGGTGGTGCTAAAGTTGACCTCTTTGGATCCAAAATCTGTGATTTTACTGGTATACATGAACTGGAACCATGGAAGGGAGTAAACATCATCATCTCTTACATTGTACATAATACTGCACGTCGGGTGAGTAATATCTGATGCAAAAGGGGCATTCTATAAAATATTTCCTTTTCCATTGCTTTCAACATACCTCAAACGTTAAATTCTATTCACTGACAATTATTATGCTGAAGAATGAGATGCATTTAGATTTAAAACAAAATGGTAAAGAGGCTTTATTAAGCAGTGGCTGACTGAACAATGCATTGTCCTTAGAGACAAGTGAATCTAAATTATGAAACATCCATGTTATCTTAACAATAGATCCCCCAATGGCAGATCTCTTGTGTCGGGTGCAATATGCTACTTGTCAACAACTAAGGCTTTGATAATATTTTCATAGCTAAAAACATTGAAGTTTCAAAGTGGTTATATGTATGGAACTGGCCTTGTTAACACACATTAACCCCAATTGTCTGAAGATCTAATGTCTGACCTATCTGGTTCCTTGGTATGTGTGTGATGTAATTGAGAGGGACTGAATAGAAGCAGGCCAAGCAAACCCGATCAACATCCACTTAGCTTATCTAGCTCTTACACAGTGCCAACACATTATTCAATTAAAAGAACATGTCTGGTACTTTCACAGTGCCTTCAAATATTATTTGTGAATAAAAAGATAAATCAGAAATGGAAAGCACTTGCTTTTGTAACAAAAGTGTGTGTATTATAGCTGATGCACCGAATCTTTTTTTGAGCACAAAAAAGTAAATTTTAAATGCTGACAATAGAAATTACACACAGAACAGCATCAAAATGCTATTGAATACCACACCCTTATCACCACTAAACAACCATCCCACCACTAAACATCCCATCGTGCCTCATACTGTTTTGTGATGCCCAGTTCAACACATATCTGATTCAGAGACAGAGTTGACTGAGACAACTACAGATTTTACGAGCCCGCTGTCCCAGGTCTCCTTCTTATTAGTTCAGTCATCTAAAGATAGTGCCGACAAACTGTCACACATGAGGGTTCTCTTTTTTAGGGCAATCTTTCCACTCATTCAAACACACGCCCGTCTGTATGCTTACTGGAAAATTCCATGCCTTTTTGTAGATTGTACTTTCTTTGCTAATTAATCAATGTTGAAGGTGATGATAAGTATTTCTTTAAGCATACTAACTTCGGTACATTCACTGCACCAAGACATTTAACTTTACTGATTGGTGATAAATCGAGGACCATGTGCCCAAAATGTCACCACCTACCATTATCACAAAATAGAATGACAAATACCATTTATGTTGAAGCTCGGTTAAATGTAGTTCAAATATACACACACATTCAGGAAAGTCAACTGTCTTCTCTGACGATGTTATTTATTATTTTTCGTACATAACATATGGGTGTCATTCCCTCGACAAATAGACAAACAAATAGCACCAATATCTTATCTCAAAGTAACGTTACATCAGATCAGTGTTATTCCATGCAGGCATGTTATGGACACCTATGCACTTGTCCTAAACAGCCTTGATTCCAACTAATGTTGGGGTCCTGAGAGTGATGCTGTGTCATGCTCTTGTAATTACAGGCAGGAAGGAGGAGTGTGTGTGTGTGTGTGTGTGTACTACAACCACTTAACGCACACAATGCTCTTTTCGGACAATGCTGGATGATGTTTCTAGGTGTGGCTCACTATTCTATCAGATAAATATATTAGACGCATGCTTTCAGCTGAGCATCCTTCGTGTATGTCCTTCTCTGTCCCTCATGTAGCATGCAGTGGGGTGTACATTTGCTTACCTGGTCCTGGCAGCTCTAATTGTGGGTCTCCAGAGTCCAGAAGGCCCTGCGTGGGGCCGCTTCGATGCGCAGTCTCACCGGGCATATCCGTGTAGCACAGCCTCTGACGCACTGCCTAAAAAACAGGAGCCAGCAAACTGAGGACAGAGAAAACGAGTATAGGATGTTGCCTCCTCAGTGCAAAGATACAGATCCGTGTTCACTGCGTGTGCATTTATGTCAGTGTGCATGTGAGAAAGAGAGAGAGGGACTGCAGAGACACGCCGGTAACAGCATGGGAAATCTGAGCGTGAGCTGCAGTATTCTCTCTGATTACGAGAGCGCCCGCCCCATTCGGACTCTCTGTCGCTCTTCATTACCCCTCCCTTCCTCACTGCTGTGCTGCCTCATAACCTCGCTCTCCCCCTCCCTCTCTCTCTCTTTCCTCATTCTCTCCCTTCAGCAAGTGGGTCTTGGACAATGATGTCAGCAGATTTCTGTATCTCTTGGAGGCTGCATGGGGGTTAGTAATACAAAGCACAGCAGGCAAACAGATATACTGTGCGCTGAAAATAAAATGCATCTAACCACGCTAGAAAAAAACAACAACATTTAAACCAGCATAAGCTAGTTGGTTTTAGCTGGTTTAAGCTGGTCCTTCAGCCTGGCTAAGATGATGTTTGGCTGATTTAAAAAACAAAAAACAAAAAAAAACTCTAAAGCCATCAAAACAGACCTGTTGGGAGACCGTTAAAACCCCCATGAAATCAAAACTGAACATTTTTTAGGAATTGGAATAATGCAGTGTTTATAGCAAAATGATTCATCCATGCACATCATTTTTTTTATTAGTGCGCCCTCGTAATTTTTCATCCAAAAATATTAATGTCCCCACCACTTCGCAACATCACTTCTCCGATGATGTGTGAACCAACATGAGGGCGGGATAGTAATCCCTCCCCTCCAGTAACCTGTCACTCACATGAGATACAGCAATAGCAAACCACAACCATCCAATCAATTCCTGATGAACAAAATCAAGTCCCACCCTACATTTTTTTTTCACTTAGATATACGTCACAGTGGGGAAGAAAAGACAAAAGAGAAGATTGCAATTACCATTTCATGGTAACTTTAAAGTCAGCATGAAAAGGAAGTTACAATAGTCTTTTCTTCCCTATTGTGACATTTATCCGAGTGAAATAGCTTCTCAAAAAAATAAAAATGACTTCAGAGAAGTCATTGCAAGAGGGAGTGAATGCCTTGAATTTTAAAAAAAGTGTGTGTGTGGAATCATTTATAATAACGCGATTTCATGGTGACTTTTTCCAGCAAGAAGCAGTTACATTATAGCAATACTGCAGAGAAACAATAAAATCTCATTCTCCACTTCCCTCTCTCTTTTAGGAGTGTACGACATGCAACTCGCTCCCTGGCATTAGTTTTAGTTTTAGAGTTTGAAAAACGTTTGTCCGATACAGACACGTATGTCTGTTTTGAGTTTGACAGGTTGTTAGAGTGAGATACTGCAACTACAATATATTGTGTTCAATCGATGATGTGTTATATTGATAATTATATTGAATATAATAGTTATATTGAAAACAGTTTGAGTATCTTAAAATGTCAAAAGTAAGATGCAGTAGAAATACGCTTTTTGTGTTTTAAATCAACAAGAGATAAAACCCACATCTTAAATCAATGAAACTGAGCTTCATGGAAGTGAGAGTGAGGGATACTGCAGTAAATTTAGCTACAGAGTACAGAGCTATGTTTCCACGGCAACTGTGGGGGAGAACTCATGGATGCTTTAGAAAGGGAATCCAATATTCAGCAGGTTTCGGCATTGACAAGACTTGGGGACTTTCCTGAGTTTTTTCTTCTCTTTATGCATCTCACTTTCTTTTTCAAACATCCAGACCTTTTGCTGGAATTTTAGGGAACTGAATAGTTTTCTTTATTACCGGAACAGTCAGACAATGATGATTCACTTCTCTCAATACAATTATGCATATTAAAAGTGAAAGTGAAGGAGAAAAACAGATACATAAAAATGGCTCTCTAACTTGAATAAATCCAGTGAAAAAGGGTCACAGGTTTTCTTAGTAAAATTATGGACCAGTTTACACAGAAATGCACTTTTAAAACCATTAATAGGGAGTTGATTCTGCCTTTGCTGCCATGACAGTATCACAAAACAGTGTTGTGCAGGCCAGTCAAGTTCTTTGACACCAGACTCAATAAAACGTTTTAAATGGGTCCTGATTTCGAATAAATAAAATGAGATGTGTATGATAAGGAAGAATAGCTACTCATCTCCTACCCTGCCTGCAGAGAGTTCAGCTTTCCTTCATTCTTCAAGGCTTTTCAGAGGCACCCCTGCATAATGCAATCTGACTGAACTAACCCAAGCTGGGTCAACCTGCCCTTCAAGGTAAGGAAGACAGAAGGACCAAAACAAAAAACTTGTTTGTTTTCTCTTGCACTGATGTCACTCATTGCCTGGCCATAAAACATGCAATAAAAGCCTTTACAAAAAAAATAAAAAAAATAAAGGTAATTGCTAGACATAAATGACATGGCCTGAGCTCATTAATGCCATATTATTAAGCTACCGTGAGTAATGAAGTAGCCTAAATCGAACCAGAGTTCTATTTTTTTTATTTTTTTTATTTGGATATGACTATTCTCATAATATAATAAAAATAAACATTAAAATAAATTATTAAAATTAAGAATCCTAGAAATATCAATGACATATGGCCCATTGGTACAGTGGTATTATTTCTGTTGGTAGGGTAGACAGTGTACAGTTGAAACAGAGGGACAGTTAAATCATGTTAAATAACTTGCGTATGCATCAAACGTGATCCATGATTTTTGCTCCACACATGCTTAGTAGTGCCCTATTCAATTGGGAAAAATTTAAAGGACATATGGTTCTCTAATCTGAAGATAAGTCTATCTTTAGGGGTAAGATTTTCACTTCACTACCTCCCTTCAACATTGAATATAGCTTCTTGTCTTTTTATGACCGTGAAACTTAACTTTGATGTTTGTGATTTTAAGTCTGTCCTCTAAAATTTACATAATTTGTAAAGTGCTAGTTGAAACACACTGTACCTGCTGTAGAATCCTATTGTCTCGGATGCTGTTAAGGCCTAGACATTTGAGAAGAACAACTGCATCTAACGCCACAATTAGTAACTGAGTAAGAAAACTGATTAATGAGTATGTGAATGAGTGAGTACTTACTGAGTGAATGTTATTACAGTTCTGGCATGAAACTCTGAATGCTGCAGGCTGATAGGTCTTTAACTGATTGGTAGCAATCATGTCGTTATCTACATAGCACAGCTGATTGGTTACTGTTGCATCAGCAGCCAATGAGCTTGCTGCTCAAACATTCAAATACTTGCCATAGTTTGCTGTTAACAGTCTACAGCTCGTTTTCAGAACCCTCTCTCTTTCCCACCTGTTTAGAGCTGCTACGGAGTAAATTTATGTATGTCACATGTGCAGCAGCATGTCTTACATGCTCACAGCAATGTATTTGCTGTAGCATCTCGATACTTGCTCTGCAGCAGCAGAGTTGTCATGAGAGAATTTATTTTGTTTTTAATTGTTTAAGATTTTGTAATTTAAAACTGTTGTTCAAAGTTTTACAGATTAACGATTCCTAATTTGAACTCTTAATCTTAATTGTTAAGTGATTTACCGATGGGCTATTTAAAGGCGCAGTCTGTAAGCATGACAAAATTAGGTACTGCAGTCCAATTCAAAATATCGGAAATCGTCGTTTCTCGCGCCACCTGCTCCTCAGACTGGACGGCGCTCACACGGGTTGCCAGTTTGAGCAAACGCAACAGGAACGAGCGCAATGGACAATGAAAATAGGCAACGTGATACTGCACAGACCAAAACAAAAACAAACATTCCAGCCTGGAAATGCACATTTCAAAGTAAAATAACTGGCTGTAGAAGTGTTTTTCAGAGAAACGAGTATGTGACATTAGCATGTTTCCTCAATATATGCAAACATATTATGGTATTTTTATGCTTTAGAGTGAAAAAGTTACATACAGCACCTTTAACTCTCGGATGTTCTGCTGTTGAAAAGCAAACTATCCGTTGTATAGCCTAATAAAGAATAGGAATACAATGAAGATCTGAAATGAAATTATTTTTGTAGAATTATATATTTTAAGACATTTTGTTACGATTCTTACCTGTTTCCCTGTCTTTTATTGGACTCTCATATTCTCTTATAGTGTTTTCTCTATTGTTTCTGTTCATGCCTTTGTCCAATTTCTGTTTCCCTTGTTATCTTGCCTGCCTTGTTTGTTACCATAGTTACCCTGATTAGTTCCTGATTGTTCCCAGGTGTGTCTTGTTTGCCAATCACCCTTGTGTAAAAATACCCCAGAGTTTCTCCTCTATGGATGTGATAGATTTGTTTGCCTTACTTGCCCGTGCCTGGATTTACTTTTATTATGTTTCTTTGAATAAATGTTTGCTGCATCTGGATCCTACTCTTGTAGCTCCGAAACAGCCACCGTTACACATGTTAACATTTGAAATTAGTTGATTATGTCAGTTTACTTTAGAGTATTAAAAATGTGTTTTAACTGTATAAGGGAACTGAGTTCAACTGTACCTGACATTGGAACAAAAGTACTTCATGTCATGTCTTTATGAACTAAAATGTGAACTATTTATTATTGACCATAATTTCTTTAGTAGACAAAAGAAATATCACATGAAAAAAATTACATTTGTATCACCAGTTTTTGTGTGGTAGCATAATGTAAAAAGCTAAATGTGTTCCAACTGTATACGGTCTAGTGGTGTTATTTTGCACCGGGCATATTTTATCTTGTGATTTGTAAACAACGTACGGCATTAAAATAACGTCCATCCATTGACAATTTTTTTTTTTTTAGCAGGCGAACAGATTTTTAGCAGTTTGGCACATCGGGAAAAAACTTACCCGGACTTCATGAGAGGGATAGGTGACAAGAGAAAATGTACAATCCCGTGAAACTGTCGCTGCTTATCGAGCTGTATGGAGTGGAGTGGTTTGAAATCACCAATGAAATCTGACAACCACTGTCTCAATTTTTTTCTAAACACCATCTTAAATCATGACAAAAAATGTAATTTTTCAGGCTGGACTAGCCAATGCGCATGTGCAGTCATGAGCAGGTGTCTCGGAACACTGACTGTTTCTATAGCAACCAGAGCTTGTATCAGGTTAGAAGGCGGGATTTTTTTTCCAGCGGATTCCCTTTCTTTTATTGTCTATGAGCGCATGGCATTGCCACTTTCTCCCATTCATAGGGACAGACACAAAATGGGGAAAAATGTTTTCGATTTGAATCCCATTTCCTGGATGTACATACATTTAGGGACTATAAAAACCAGGAGATAATTTGATTATAATGATAAATTCTGCCAAAAAGAATAGTAGGCTAGGCTATATGTATAAGAAAAATATGTCTTACTTTCTTTATTGTTAATAGGGGCCGATCGCCAAGAATTTAGAGAATCATTTTATAAAGTCAAAATGTAAGCCATTAATGTTTTGTGTGTAAATACAAATTTAAATAATGTGAGCCTCAATTTCCACTGTAATGTAGAAACAACATAAAGACAGTATATTTAAAACAATTGTTTAATGGCATCTGTTTATGAACCCCCCCCCCAAAAAAAATATAACAACTTATAAGTTAACTTAAAACAAACCTTACATAAACCCATAATAAACGTCATATGTAGGCCTACCTGTGCCTTCCTGTCTAACAGGTATGAAATATACAGAAATTGAATATAAGGTTATCAAACAGTCCGCACTGCATAAATATAAATTAAATATAGATTAATCCTTATTAAAACTACAAGCATTCTTTAGTCAAGAACAGTTAGTAATTTTGTCTGTTCCCTTTGTTCTTTGGTTAACACTGACAGAGGGAATTAGAGGCTGCTGTCACTTTAAGACCTGTCGGTGCTGCTGACAGGATCTCACGCATCTCATTTTCTCACAACTCTTTACTTTCATTTAAGATTTTATTTAACTCATTTAAGACTGTTTCTTGTGAGGATACTCGACAAAACGGACATTTTGGCATACATGTGTGTTTTTGTTCGTTCGGCGAAATAGAACTCGAAACTGGCGCGCGTCTTTCTGTGCGTCGTGCGTGTATCAGGAGGACATTCACTGGCAGCGCGTTCTCTTTTGTCTTGTCGCGCATAATATGGAAAGCCGTTAGGGCCAAAAACACGCGAATTTTAACGCGTATTTCACGCGTATTTCACGCGTAAAATACGTGTATTTTACGCGTGAAATACGCGTTGATTATGTCACGCGTATTTCACGCGTATTTCACGTGTAAAATACACGTAAAATACGCGTGAAATACGCGTGACATAATCAACGCGTATTTCACGTGTAAAATACGCGTATTTCACGTGTATTTTACACGTAAAATACGCGTGAAATACGCGTTAAAAATCAGTATGAACGGGTCCGTGTCATTGGCTGCTGAAGACTTGGGTCTAACCATTTGTGTGAGCTTAGAGGGGTGTACCTTTCATAGACTAGGCTACCACCAGTTTACATTCTATAGATCAGCTTATTCAGGTTTTTTGTATAACCTATATGAATAATATATTTAAATAGCAGTTTTATGACAATTAATTTTATGACAATTTAGATAAAAATAAAATTAACTTGTTTTTCTCCACTCATGCCTTTTTGTAAATAAACACATTAGTGGACATTCTAGCTTTAACATCAAAGCATTAACGTGTGTGGGGAAATCAGTTACAGTGGAGGTAACCAATGCAGGTTTATGATCACTGCAGGTTTAAGATACAGACCACTGTAATCAATATCTGTCTTTGGAAAACAACGTGAGCTTTTGTTGTGCTTACATTTACAGCTATAGCAAGCAGGGGGCGCTTTTTCAAACCTTTTTGTTCTGAAATTGGGCACTCAGACAAACTGTAATTAGGTATACAGGTGATATTATCAATTTAAAGGAATTTAATGACTTAAAGTATTTAAATATGTTATTTAAGGCTTTCAGGATTAGAATGAGAGCTTGTGCTCAGGTCAGGACAGGTATAAGAACTTGATTTGGCTTTCCTGACAGCAGAAGTATTTTACAGGTCACCTTGGTAATTGGTATTAAAGCAATTTATCTGTAAAAATGATTAGACACTTTGGTAAAACACCATATAACATTTAAGTAAACATATAAACATAAAAATCAGTGACGTAACTTTGTTTTAAAAAGTGGGTGGAACAGGTGGGGTGGGGGTTGCTAATAAAATGCTAAATCAGATTTATGCTACAATAACATTACGACGTCCAGCAATCGATTTAAATAGTAGGCTACATGGGGTTTAATTTGTTGTTTAATGAGATGAAGTATAATAATGTATGTTGTCAGTGTGTTGTCTCTAATATTTAATGTTAGAATATTTACTCTGCATTTTCTGTTTCTATGGAAAACCACACACTAATACACCCACAACTAAGTACAACCATTCAATCCTTGTTAATAACTGAGTTGTTGGGGTGACAAATAAACAGGTTACTCTCAAATTTCCAACATATTTTCACCAAGTCTCTTACGGACACCATGTGGCATATTTCATACCTAACCAGCAGTTTACTGAAATGAGACTGCTATAAAGCCAACTCGGTTTTTTTTTTTCAGTTCCCCACTTACTTTACCTTCCTCAAGCTGACAGAACACATCCAAGCTTGTGATCATAAATTCATACAAATCATCTGCATGATAAAAGGTACTGTGGGTTAGTTTGTTAACATATTACTATTTTAAATCAGAATTGATTTCACTGAAAATTTATTACATTTAGAAAAAATGAAATGAAGCTGAACTCTGCAGGGCAGAGGGCATTGACCCTTGAGGACCGTGTTTGCCCATTGCATTCGGAGCATTCCAAGTGAACCCTGCTGATGTAAAAAAAAAAAAGTGTAAAGGGTTAAATTAGCAATTTAAAAGGGTAGTCATTGCAGTGTCACCTGTAAATCTATCTTTGTTATCATGGGCGTCAGTTTGGTTTGAAATGTGCTGGGGACAGAGACGCATTCGGAAGTGCATTTTCAGTGCATTTTCAGAAGTGCTGGGTACAATGACGTATTAATTTTTTTTCTCTCTTTCGCGCAGGTTATGTTTTCAAAGACGATGTCCTGTAGCTCAGGCACGGCCCCACTTTTCAACAGGCCCACCCAAAACTTTCGCACACACAAAAAAATCCTTTTACTATATTCTAATTTTGTCAATAATTATAAAAAAAAAATTGCCAAAAGCTCATAATTTGTGCTCAAGCGCACGACCGCACGCATAAAGCTTGCCACAAAGAACCGGTAAAAGTAATGATAATAAATGCGTCTAATACGCTGTGAATGTGAATGTGCATTATACGCCGAGTTTCGGTTAATTTATGAGACGAACTCCAATTCACTCGCCGGCGCCTCCATGTCGTGATTCTGCTATATTTACTTCTTATTTATTAAATAAATCCAGACAATTGGTTCATGAAACATTGATTAAAATTAAGATATAATTAATATAAAACGAAAATAAATGTAAAGAAAGGCAGCTGTTCTGTTTGAGGTCTCTGTGAAAGTTTTAAAGAAGTCTTTTAGTGCCGCTTTCAGAACGCTCACGTCCGTAAACGAGAACTGACACGTTGTTTTTTCCCTCATAAATGCGAACAGAAAAATCAATAAAAAATGTATTATAGTGTTGTTTTTTTTGCTGGGTCAGACAATGATTGCCAAATTTCTCTCTCATATTGCTCCTCATAACCACTGAAAACGGTCCAAAAAATCGAACCAAAAGTCAAATTAATATGGACGGGAGTTAAAAGTGGTGGGTGCAAAATGACTCATGACGAAATCTGGTGGTACGAAATCACCGCATCCCCGAAATCGACGCCTATGTCTGTTAGCTTTATTTTATTAAAGCCTTCTATGATAAAGTTGATAAATGTCCATGTAATGACACTGTGAATGTGGAAAATAAATTGCATAATAGATATAATTTATTGATCCCAGGTTTAAATTTGGTCATGTCACCATTGCTCACATTTAAGAAAAGAAATAAAAGCGTATGTGAAATCTTAAAAATTAAGATTACTTGTACATATACTCTACTTATGAAACTAAACAGTAGAAAATATAGATTTGAGTATTGCACAGTTTAATTTATTGCATTTTTATTATTGTACTATTAAAGCATTGTATGTTTAAAGATATAAAGGATATGGAGCTAAGATAAAAGGATATTAAGCTGCTGACAAGTCTGAGGTAAGTACAAATTGCCCTGAATATTAGTTAATAATATATGACACTGAGGGAGGACTTGAAATTATGACCTGGAATGGTTTCCTGAGGCTGTATTGCAGAAACAACTTCAGTCAGAGTAATATCTTGTCTTAAGTAACCACTGTGATTTCATTTTGGAACCAATTTAAAACACTGAACTTGTCAGATTATAACTTGGGGCTTAAAGGTATAGTTCACCCATTTACACCCTTATGTTGTTCCAAAGTTTCTTTCTTGTGTGGATGTGGAACTTCCATACTATGGAAAAAAATATTATGGAAGTCAATGGGGACCAGCAATGTTTGGTTACCAATAATCTTCAAATATTAGTAACCAAACATTCAAAGAGGCTCATGCATGTTTGAAACAACATGAGGGTGAGTTAATGAAGACAGAATTTTAAATTGAGTGAACAATACCTTTAAGATAGGACGTTTCTGTAATTTGGTCCCTGCAAGCAAGGTTATGTTGTTTTAACAGATATTCATTACAATTGCATTGATCAAGAACCACAGCTGTAAACTTTTCCACAATCAAATGTTAACTTTTAATATTAGAAATCTTGAGTTGGGTTGATTTGTTTTACAGATAAATTCCTACTTTTCCTGTAGCTCAAACAGTAGAATGTTAGCGCTTGCAAAATTCATGCAAGGGTTCGATTCCCAGGGAAAGCAAGAACTGATAAGAACGTAAATGTGTACATTGAAATGCAATGTAAGGCACTTAGGATAAAAGCATCTGCCAAATGCCAGGGACTGCAGATGAAATTTAGCTCTGCTAATTCTGGGACAGTTCTTTACTGTCCATTGTCCCTGTTATAATAATAATAATAATATGTAAATGTACTAATATGCAAAAGGGGGCAATCTTGGTAAAAATATTTGTTCATAAAAATGCAATCTATCTATTTTCTTTGGGCTACACAAGAAAACGACGAAAAAGAAAAAAAGAAATAGAAGGATATTTAATTTTGGTAGCAGTAAAATACTTCTGCTGTCAGGAAAGCCAAATCAAGTTCTTATACCTGTCCTGACCTGAGCACAAGCTCTCATTCTAATCCTGAAAGCCTTAAATAACATATTTAAATACTTTAAGTCATTAAATTCCTTTAAATTGATAATATCACCTGTATACCTAATTACAGTTTGTCTGAGTGCCCAATTTCAGAACAAAAAGGTTTGAAAAAGCGCCCCCTGCTTGCTATAGCTGTAAATGTAAGCACAACAAAAGCTCACGTTGTTTTCCAAAGACAGATATTGATTACAGTGGTCTGTATCTTAAACCTGCAGTGATCATAAACCTGCATTGGTTACCTCCACTGTAACTGATTTCCCCACACACGTTAATGCTTTGATGTTAAAGCTAGAATGTCCACTAATGTGTTTATTTACAAAAAGGCATGAGTGGAGAAAAACAAGTTAATTTTATTTTTATCTAAATTGTCATAAAATTAATTGTCATAAAACTGCTATTTAAATATATTATTCATATAGGTTATACAAAAAACCTGAATAAGCTGATCTATAGAATGTAAACTGGTGGTAGCCTAGTCTATGAAAGGTACACCCCTCTAAGCTCACACAAATGGTTAGACCCAAGTCTTCAGCAGCCAATGACACGGACCCGTTCATACTGATTTTTAACGCGTATTTCACGCGTATTTTACGTGTAAAATACACGTGAAATACGCGTATTTTACACGTGAAATACGCGTTGATTATGTCACGCGTATTTCACGCGTATTTTACGTGTATTTTACACGTGAAATACGCGTGACATAATCAACGCGTATTTCACGCGTAAAATACACGTATTTTACGCGTGAAATACGCGTAAAATTCGCGTGTTTTTGGCCCTAACGGCTTTCCATAGCATAAATGGTTTAAAAGCATTTGCATGAATAAGAGCAGGATAATATGACGCTAGTTTAAAGTCACCTGTTGTTGTTTCTGGCGTTTCATCGCTGACTGTGCCGCAACCGCGGAGGAGCAGGACCGAGCCTGTGTCCAGGAACGTGGGCATGTCCCCCTGTCCCAATAGGAAATTACGCCCGTGATGTTATGTGCTTTGAGCCATGAGGTTATTTAACACCGTCTCTCGTGACGCTTTGCAAACTCTGTTGTGCGAAATTGCCCACCCTTAAGCTTTAAAGGTACACACAGCATATCTGAGCAAACATTAGACAAATTTCAATATTGTTAATTGATAGTCAGCTCATTGTTAAAAACACGTTTATTAGATTCTGATCCATATCAGGACATTTGCTCAGCACCACAGCAAACCAAACCAAACCTGTGTCTGCTCATGCAATCAATCTATGTACAAATCTGTGTACAAATCATCGAAATAAATTAAGACCAGATTCACCTTTCACTAGAATGTTATTTTCTTTACGCAAAACATCACAGCATGACTACAGACAGCCAACATTAGCAAACCACATTGGGCAAAATACATCAGTCATCATATGCTCTTTGATGAAAATACGAGATTAGTTTTTTTGATACCACACATTGCAAACACCAAGGTGCTTAAGGTGAAAGTCTAAGTGGAAAAATCCATTCTCTGTACAAAATCTTTTCAAGATTTCAAGAGAAAGGTCCACTAAGACTGACCAGAGTGACATGTAACTCCAGGCTTGACAGCAAATAACAGTGCAATGATGGCCTTTCCAAAATAAATATTTAAGGCAAAAACTGTCATCTGATATGTATTCTTTACATACAACCATATTTTTCATATATTTAATTAAATCACAAGCACATTTGCTAATGTACAGATATCAGGTGAGGCAAGTAGAGTTGGTATCATTTTACTTTTTCATTAATAAGCAATAATAGAGTGGCGCTTTCTAAGTGTAATAAAAGTATCTTTAAGTACTGAACTCTCAATCCCTTTCTCCATAAATATTTCCATCCTAACAACTGTCTCCTTGGAAACAAGGAAAGCCCCATGTGTTGTCTAGGCAACCACATCAAAAACAGAAGGTGTATGTATTTATTAAAAGTGGAAGTAGAGTGTGAACGTCCAGTTGTGTTGAGGAGGATTAACACAACGCTCTGATAATTTAGTGTAATTGATGTGGAGTTGTTTCCTCCTGTGGTGAACATTGCTTATGCCCTTCAGATCAGTCACACACTTTCATTTCACAACATATGTCTAGCTCTTTGGCTCAGTTTCCTTTTTGGGAAAGCAGCGGATACACAACTCTGTTGTTTCCGAGCATTTGCTGTTTTCTGGAGGCTCCGCTTTCTGTTCCTGCAGAGATGGATCACAGCTCCCAGTCGCATTTGATTTCCACTCTGATGTTCGGGTGGATCATGGAACTTGAGGATGCTGTAACAGTCTCTCTCTGTGTGTATATCTAATACTCAATATCTGTATCCTTACCTCACCTGTAAGTCCTGTTATTGTCTGGCCCTGTTGATGTCTATAAGCTGCCTGTGTCCAAAGCATTTAAAATTATTGACAGGCTTGATGGCTCACTTAGCCATGTCCTCAGCCACTGCCTTCCCTAATTTGTCTTTCAAGTAAGCCACTTTCTGCCAATCAGATTTCAGCTCCAGCCATTCAAAGTACGGCACCTGTAGGGGGACACAAAAGGAGTGGGGTTGTGACAAATCAATATGCTCAAGAGTAAAATTGCAGTCACATTTGTAATTGTTTAGCAAATTTTCATAGGCGAAATAATAGTATTTTCAATAGGAATCCATGCAATGTAGAATTTCGCAACAGGTTCAAGCTGCATTGACCAACAGAATTCTGCTTGGTTTGAAAGTGATGGTTTTGTGTGGCGATGTATAAAGCAGTTTACACAGTTGAAAATAGACAATGGGTGAATTTTGCTAATGTATGTGACCACAAAATCAATCTCAGAAAATGGAGAAATGTTACGAACCCCTGCCTTTTAAAGCGGCTTGTGTCAGCTAGCGCATCAAATGACATGAGCATTATGTCAGCCTTGTGCTCAGTTGGAAGTCAAGACAAGTCCAGCCAACTCTATTAAACTGTACCCCAGGAGGCAGAGGGCTAACAGGATTGGCCTACATGCTGCAGACAGAGCCTGAGTCCTTTTCCGCAGTTCTGTCTTTACTGACGCTATTTATAACCCTAAGTCAAGGGGGACTGCCTGCCATGTAATAGCTATTACAATAGGAATAGAACTAATCAGGCTAACAACACTGGTACTATAAAAAGGAGATCACTTTTTTCCATCATATAAGAACTGTTATTGCGTGTTGGAAGACCATCAGCAGTCAGATTTCTTTTATCACGTGACGAGAGTGAGGCCAGCTTACTGACAAGACGATGGCGGAAGATTTGGTTTCAAAGCGAAATGTTAAAGCACCTATTTGGCAATATTTTGAATAAACCCAATGCTAATAGTGAACCTGCAAACATAATCATAAAGAATAATAATGAACCCAGTATTCAAGCAATTGCCCCGTATAATAATAATACCCAGTATTCAAGTAAAATGCGCACGGCTGCACGGGCATTCATAAGCAATTTAAAAGCGAGGTGGAAAATAGGGAAAAACGCCAAACTCTCCAACATAATTGCAGCGTGCACTTATTATGAATAAAATGTTATCCGTAAATGTGGATGTTAATATAGTTAGTGTTCTTGTTGTGAACAGGCCTTAATACTTCAAATTAACTGAGATATGTTTTCATCTCACCTCCACCACTATAAACCCAGCCAGCTGTAGGTGGCGTTTCTGCATGGCAAAGCGGCCCAGAAGATCCTTGCTCTTGAAGCAGAAGTTAGAAAAGTCCCAAGACACAAATGCTATTCTGCAAATAGACACAAGCACATTGACACAATCAGAAATCATCTCTGTATGTGCTCTTAGAACAAAGCTTTCACATGAATACTCACCGTCGTGCCCCTGCAGGTAAGGCATCAGGACCACCGCCTCCAGGTAAATGAGGGGCTTTCAAATTCTCCAAATCAATAGGTTTATTTTCTGAATCTACCACAAGCTCTCCATCTGTGGTGAACATAGATCAACAGATATAAAAATTATCAGGAGGTTCTGTTAGACCCATGAATGGAAATCGAACCTATGACGTTTAATACCTTGTAGTTGCTACTTACCTATTGTCCAGCCGTATACAGTTTTGACAGCAGTGCGGAGGGCCTGTGTCCGGCTGTTGGTCAGACTCTGGAGGGTTGTGTGTAGGCTGCTCTGCATAGGGGTGTTGGTCTCCACTTTCCCCTGGGCAGCTGGCATCAGGACAGCAGGGGATTTAATAGTGATTCCTAGAGGCTCCAGCTGAGCAAAGGCAGAGATATGCAGCAATTTCAGCCGATAGTTCTCAGTCCGATCCACAAAGCCACCTGTTGGATGAGTCAGGAAAACATCACAATTACACAAAAACATGATATGACTGCAGACTGACTTGAAATATAGTGCACAGCTTGACAGCCTATGAAAAAGAAGCGTGTGATGATTCTGCAATTTGTTCTTTTATGTTCCATGGAAAAATGAACCGCATACATTTAAATAGACATGAGGGTGAAATAATGACAGTATTTTAATTTCTAGGAGAACTATTCCTTAAAATACACTACCATTCAAAGGTTTGGGGCTGATAAGATTTTGAAATGTTTTTGAAAGATTTATGCTCACCATGCCTGCATCTACTTGATCAAAAATACAGTATAAACAGTAATATTGTGGAATATTACAAATTAAAATAACTGTTTGATGTATTTGGCAGAGACTTTATGCTGATTTGGTGCTCAAAAAACATTTCTTCTTATTATCAATGTTGAAAACTTACTGCTTAATAACCACTTAATATTTTTTTGTGGAAAGTGGATTCTTTGATGAATAGAAAGCATTCATTTGAAACAGAAGTCTTTTGTTATGATGCGATAGTCTTTTTGGTCACCTTTGATCAATTTAATGCATCCTTGCTGAATAATGTTATTCATTTCTAAAAAAAAAAATGCCTACAATCTTCATGAAAGTAAAGACAGACATTGGACAATGCTCCTATACTGCCACCGTGTGTTTCAAATGAGAACAGCAAATTATATTAATCACATTGGTACACAAGAAAAATAAATTCAGCAGTTTTCCCAAAAAGAGAGTATAGTCTTTTCTGAATATTTTTAGCACATTCATTCCTTCGCACCTGAAAGTTTCTTCTGAAAGTCATGCTTTGTAACAGAGGAGATGTAATCAGGATTGGCCTGGTTCAGCACACACAACGACCAGACCACATCTGTTTTCAGGAAGGGCTCTAAATTTTGAAAGGAACCTTCCAGAGCTTTGTGTACCTGTAGCCATACAATAAAACCTATTACATACATACATAAACATACAGTGCATTACAGTTAATCAAGGATAACAACAATATATTACCACTCTGATTGGTTACCTTATGGTAAAACTCCTCTCCTCTGCCAAGTTGGAAGTTGAGTTTGGCGAAAGACATGAGAAGGTTACAGACCTGCAGAGTGCTGTAGCTTTTACTATAACTCACATAGTGCTGTAAACAACAGAGGGGGGAACAAAAGTAAGTATGTGTATGTAGATGGAGACTGGCGATGGAGAGACTATTACAATCAAACAATATAAAAGGTTGCTTTCAAGGAAAGTATCATTTACTTTGTGCTGCTGATTTGTTAAAAAATAGAGTCTTTAACCTGAGCAAAGCCTTCAAACAGAGGCAGGTGGAGCCACTTGAGGAAGGCTAGAGACTTGGCACAGCGGGTGACATCTAGGGAACTCAGATCTGATAACCTAGGTAATAGCTCTGTCGCTATTCTCTGAAGAACCTGTGGCTGGTGAAAATTCAGCTTACCTTTTATTCAAAGGAAGATGAGAGGATAATTAGATTTTTACAGTTATTTATGGAAGTCTAGGCAAAAACCCAAGCTATCACAATTTCTCACTGACCATAAGTGTACGCGATGTCAAGCAGCAACGGCGTTTTCAGTTCAAAGGAGGATTTTTGGTTCAGGTGGTATGAGAGAGCCCGTAACAAAGAAACGGCCCTCCTGTTTCGAGAGGCCAATGCTAATGCCACGTTCCGGATATCATCTGCGCTAAAGCTCTCTGCCAACTCCAGAGCCTGGAAAGCACAAGATACAGTTCTGCGTTAGTTACATAAGCATAAGACAATATAATGCAAAGTGTTCAAATATGTTTGGTTGGCTAGGTGGCTAAAGGTGTTTTAAAGTGTGTGGACTCACTTTGTCCTCCAGTTTGTCCATTAGAGAGGGGGAGAAAAGCAAAGCACGGCCCATGAGAATGGTGATGGTACGACTGTCACTTAGCTCTGTCCAGCGCAGCTCCAGTTGTTTCAGCAGGGTTGTGGTGAGCGCTTCGTTTTCATACCTATCATAACACAAGCAACAACATTACAAGAACAAATCAGCTACCAACTACAGCATCAAGAACTTAAGAAACTTGTTTAAAAAAAGTGGTGATTTAAAAAAAAATTCTTGTTGCAGGATTATTGACGCATACAAATCAGTTCATTCAATGCAGGCACATACAAATTCTCTATTGATATACAATATTGTTCAAAAGTTTGGGGTAAAAATGTTTTGAAATGTGTCTTTTATGCTCACCAAGGCTGCTTTTATTTTATGAAAAAATTGAGTAGTACCAGTAATATTATGCAAATGATTACAATTCAAAATGTATTTTAATTAATTTTATTCCTGTGATGCAGAGCTGAGTTTTCAGCATCCTTACTCCAGTCTTCAGTGTCACATGATCCTTCAGAAATTATTCTAATATGTTGATTTGGTGCTCAAGAAAGATTTCTTATCACTGTTGGAAACAGTTGTGCTTCTTAATATTTTTGGGAAACCAAGACAGTTTAAGCTATTTTTATTCAGGATTCTTTGATGAACAGAAAGTAAATTTTTTTTTTTTTTTAAACAGCATTAATTTGAAATCGAAATCTTTTGAAACATTATAAAAGGTCTTTACTGTTAAATTTGATCAATTGAATGTTCAATTCAATTCACATTTATGTTTTATAGCGCTTTTCACAATACATATAGTTTAAGCAGCTTTACAGAAAATGCATGTGTCTACATTACAATTTAGAGTGATCTGTTATCAGAGGTGACATTGTCCAAGCTAAGCATTTTAGAAATGTACATATATATCACGCAGTTAGCTAACAATGTATTCATTTAACTGTATTAATTTAGGGCAGAAACCTTGAGCTGTGTCCTCCTGAATAAAAGCTTCTTTGAAAAAAAAAAAAGTACCCCAAACTACTGTATTTTATACTGTATATAAAATGTATTTTCGATGCTTCAAAACATTCTAACTAACCTACTGATGTCACATGGACTAATTTGATGATGTCTTTAAGCATCGAAAATACATTTTGGTCCAAAAATAACAAAAACTACGACTTTATCCAGCATTGTATTCTCTTCCGGTTCTGTTGTCAATCCGCGTTCAGTGCCGCTGCTGATGTAAGACGCTGCTGACGTGTTATCTGGTGCGCCCGAGCTTCGTTCACAGTCTGAGGGAGGGTTCACACACTGTAAACAAAACAATCTTCGCAAACATGTCTAAGGATTTCCACACAGAGGAAGACTTGCATTTTTTTGCCCAGCCATATTTATTTGAACCCGAATACAAGGACACACCAGATAACACGTCAGCAGCGTCACTGCGGATTCGTGAACGCTGATTGCCAACAGAACCGGAAGACAATACAATGCTGAATAAAATCGTAGTTTTTGTTATTTTTGGACCAAAATGTATTTTCGATGCTTCAAAACATTCTAACTAACCCACTGATGTCACATGGACTACTTTGATGATGTCTTTATTTCCTTTCTGGACAAGGACAGTATACCGTACATACATTTTCAATGGAGGGACAGAAAGCTCTCGGACTAAATCTAAAATATCTTAAACTGTGTTCCGAAGATGAACGGAGGTCTTACGGGCTTGGAACGACATGAGTCATTAATGACATAATTTTCATTTTTGGGTGAACTAACCCTTTAAGGAAGCCCTGTATAATTAGGCTGATTCATATGCACCAGACCAATGAATATAGGGGGTCACAACCAGAGGTCGCTTTAACTGAATATTATCCGTCATTGACTGTTCTCTTTATAAACAAAAAACTGCATAATCTACCGTGCTATGCTTGTCCTGTAAGTGCATGATAGAAAAATGAAGATGTGAATGAAAAGCAATCAAATCTTGAAAATGATGGGTAATAATCAGGTAATAATAGATAATGGCTGAATTTTTATGACCCTGTCCGTCAAAATGACGGACAATGAGAAAGTCTAATGCGACCTCTGGTCACAACACAATTTTTTTTTTTTTTTATAAGTCTGTCTGCATGTATATTAAAATATTATAACTAAAACAAAAATCTGAATAAATAAACAAACAGACTACCCCACTAATTAATTCAACAACTGCCTAGTCATCCCTTATAGGTCTATTTTTAAATGGTCAATTGTGCTAATGTCTATGACTGTGATTCATGCTTTGTCAAGCATGTGAATCTCACCCTCTTTTGCGCTGAAAGGCTACCCAGTCCACCAGGTACCCCAGTTGACGGTAGGTAAGGCGCCGGATCCTCCAAAGCACTTCATTCTGGATGGAGTGGAGTACAGGGGCATCAGAAGGGACACCCAGCATAGTGAGCGTACGCAGAAGAGCCACCAGAGATCCATTCCACACTGAGGACACCTGTGTGAGAACAACAAGATAATCTTCCACCGGCCCAATACATCTTTATCAGTGACAAGTGACTTTCAATTCAAGCTGCTACGACTGGTTGTCATGGTTACCTGAGCGTTTACAGTCTCCAGCATGTGCTCGAAGCGCGGGTCCTGCAGAATTCCTTTGCCGCCCTTCTCCATGATCCGCAGGTTCAGCTGGACCAGACACCTGGCAGCATCGCTGGCAGATTTGCCTTGCTCTGCCCACAACTGAAGAACTTCCTGTGGAGTGGATGCCTTTTCAACAAGTTTGACTAGATCTGTACATTCATATGGAAATGGCGTCTCCTCCATCCTGGCCAGTTCATTGCCCTGACAGAAGTGCCTAGCAGAAGGTCGGATCCAAGACACGGACATCGGGCACAGCGGCTCTGTGTGTTGAACTGTGGAAGTCTGTAGTCGGGCTGAGGCCACAGCAACCTGAGAGAAGCGAGGAAACCATCGCGCCCATCTGCACAGCAACCTGGTGGTCATTTTGGAAAGGGGACTTCCTCTATTCAACAACCAATCAAAGCATTTGCACCCACATCTCACCTGAGGACCTAAGAATCAACCAGACAGCACATATAAAAGTAATAGTTGTGAGACAAATTATGTAAAAAAAAAATTACACCAGTCAGATGTTTTATATATATATATATATATATATATATATATATATATATATATATATATATATATATTATATGATGTTTTGTGGATGTGAACAATTAAATGTTTTATTTAACTAATTATATTTTACTAGTACTCGTGCTTTAAACAAAATAATCTTGAGCTTCGACAATTTTCCAATTATACTGCATGTATGTAAAGATCTGTCAGATGTCTGAATTACCTAGATGCTATTTGTCATGGGCAGAAGTCTATTTCTGACCTTGCCGATTTGGGCAGGCGCAGCAATAAGCTTATGAAACTGTCAACGTTATCAACACATTTTCAGTAAACATTGATACAGTTCAATAAACATGTTGTATCATACGGTTGTGGCGATACACCAAATACTGCTTTCTTACCTTGTCAAATTAGCTTTTATAAGACTGGCGACGACATTCACATGGAGGAACTATCGGTCGCGGAGGTTCTGCGTCAGTGTGAACCGGTAACACGTGATTTCGACAGCAAATCGTGATTGGTCGGTATACCTTTGAGTTAGAAAAAGTTAGATAACAAACCATTTTTTTATTACGGTATTATTATTTGCATTGAATCCAAATAGTAGGACGATCTCTTCAGCATCTGAAAAAAATCCGTAAAACGCTCAGTGTAAGGTTAACTTAATATAGATTTCTATATAGTTTTATTCATTTTTAATTGTCAATAATAAATACAAATACTGCCTCCGTATGGACTTATAAGAGTTTTGAGAGAGGTCATTAGGAGAAGATTTATCCGTAGGCTTACACAATGCCTTTCAGAATCAGAACATTTAGGGACCTTTCGGTATTTATGGAAAGGGCCACCGGAGGAAAATAGGGGAGGGTCATGTCTTTTTAATCTTTGTTGAGGGGAGGGTCATCCAACTTTTTTAGTCTATAGGGGAGGGTCACCCAACTTTTGTATTCATCAAAACAGCTACATTTCAAAGTGGCTTGTTTGGTGTATATTTTTTCCATGTAGCTTTATGTAGCTCTCTCGGTCTCGGCCCCCCATCGCTATCTATGGTCTGACCCAACAAAAATCTAGTTTGGCGCTGTTTGACAGTGCGCGCGCACTTCAGTACGCGCTCAGAAAAAGTGTATTAGAACAGAACGCCAAAGTAATGTTTACCCGGCAAAGCTTTAAAGCACGAGCAAATAATGAACTTTTGGGATTGCGAATAAGTGCAGTGTCCTGTGAGTGTAACTCTACCGCTGCATTAACATGTGATGTGAATGTAGGCCTACGTCGAGTTTTACAGTATTGGGACTGAGGCGCCAGAACTGCAGCTGATATAATGTGCGCTGTAGCACGATACTACCATATTTCAGTTTCCATTCTTATTGTGTTTCCACAACAATGTTAGTGAGCAAATCTACTGAAATTGCCCCCATAACAGTGGAGTGTGATGTGTTGGACATAGGGCTACCACATTTTTAAATTACTATTAGTATTACGTATTTGAAGTTAACATAATAAAATAGACCTACACCAAAAAACTAGTTGAGGATAAATTCTTTAAAATTGGGCAATTCCAGCGTTATGGATGTCACATTTGCTGTCAAAACATGAAATATAAATTCTCAGAAAATGCATTTAATACTGAAACGCCTGTTTATATATTCATACTCCAAGGCGGGCTTACACGGTGCGATTTTGTTGTTGTTGCTGTTTTACGAGCTCGCAGATGATTTTTTTTCACTCGGGAGAAATCGCGTGGAAATCGGTTGTGCTCGCATGTTGCGGCTCATGTCGTGTGCTAGGAAGATACGAGCCGAGCCGAACATCTCGACCTCACGATAATTTTTAAACATGTCTAAAAAGTTCGGGAGCTGTGGGCTTGAATTCGTGAGGTGTGTGCGCTGTGCGGTTGAATGAGCCGATGTGTCGATCTATCTGAATTTGACCAACCAGGAGCTGAAGAAATCCACAGAAGAAAGACGAAAATGGCAGCGCCACCGCGAATTTGGACTATTGAAAGGGAAGCCTACTACTTTATTATGATTTTAGTATCATAATGATTAATAAATGCATGCACAATTATCAGTGAACTTGATAAATGTTGCAGATATGTTTTAATATGCACAAACACATGCCTTTCAACTTGTGTGCAAAATTCAGAATTTAATAAATGTGCAGCAATTTGTACAAATAGAGTCTGTATATGTGTTAGCCATAATAAGCGCATTTTCATATTATAATGTTTTTTTTCCATCTATGTTAATTATGAAAAGTATAGCCTACGCAATATATAGGGAGACATGGCCAGCCATGATTTTGACCACTTTATTAAGTGTTGTTTTGTAGAAAGCCTTTCTTTAAAGTGAATTTCGTTTTGTATAAATTGTATCTTAATTTTAATCAATGTTTCATCAACAAATTGTCTGGATTTAATATATAAGAAGTAAATAGTAGAAAATCATCATGACACGGAGGCGCCTGCGTGTGAACTGGACTCTTGTCAAATAAATTAACCGAAACATCATATAGGCTGTAGTAGGCTACTTGCCTCACAGATCTGATAAATATATAGAAAGCTTGACATGTCTACTTTTTAACAGAACAATTCAAAACGAAAGAAAACAGACAGACTGCTCTCTGCTTATGTAATCCGAAATGTGCATTTCTCTCTGGCGCTTTCACTATTGCGAAGATCGCGAGTCAGTAGCCTATCGTCACCTTTATATTTGCAACCGACACTGACAAAGACTTGTTTATTAATAAACAATTAAAATGTCCCCTTGCTATATTATTCATAATAGTTACTTTTGCTGGTTCTTTGTGGCAGCTTTAAGATACTGTATTGGCAGCGCCCTTATTTTACATGAACGCGTCACCACTGCATCAGCCCCGAAAACATGATTTTTTTTTTCCAAATCAAAAATTGTGATACGAACCGAATTGTAGGTTTGGTGTATCATTACAGCAAGATGAGAAAGCAGGAGTTTAGTCGTTTATCATGGAATGGCTATCTGAACATCTTTGCCAAGCGCAAACCAGAAAAGTAGCCTAATCAATAAATTATCGGGGAGGGTCATGCCTTTTTTCACAATCATTTTGGAGGGTCATATAAAAAAATATTGCTGGCGAAGGGAGGGTCAAGTCTTTTTTGACTACAGATCTCAAATCTCCTCCGGTGGCCCCTTAAATAAATAACGAACAGTCCCTTAGATTTGAAGCTCAATGACTGCACTCTTGCTTTAACGTTAATATGATCTAGCTTCTGTAAAATAACAACATTACACATAGTAGGCCTACAATTTCAGAGCTGAACTTTGCTGCAATTTGAATTGGAGGTGGTGGGTTTACAGGCTAAATAAAGGCTTTCTTTCAGATACAGTGAAAGCACACAATCTTTTAATTAACACCCAAGCTAATGCGTCATAATGTTATTATTCACTAAATGTAGATTAATTAATTTAAGAAGACTAGTTTTGCCATATAGCGACCTAATTGCAGTCGGGTCTACTATAAGAAGCTGTTCATAAGACGACCAGCAGATGGCGACATTGATTCATTCATAGTGCAGTTCTCACTTAGTTGGCCAGACATTGCCTAAAATAAATTTTACATTATTTTTTTGATGATAAAAATAGGCATACTTACTACTTTCTCTAAAAGCTGTCTTAATTGAAGTAATATTTGAGCTGATTGGTAAGCTCAGCCATAAAGCTTCAGGTTTTCTGTACCGAACAATGTAACTGATTTAGTTTATCAAATCCTTCATTAACCGTTCCAGTTGTATTATTCTCTAATGGGAACAGGGTGCACAGATGCAGAATAGTGGTCTATTCTGGGTTCAGTAATAGCATGAATGCAGCAAACAAAAATAACATTTTGCGTCATTTTGTAGAACATGATTGATGTTGTCTGAATCAGCCTAATCTGTTGTGACATGCATGCTCAAATGTTAAGAGAATTTATATAGCCTAATATAATAAATATTCCCCCAGTTTCAAAGACAAGTCTTAAGGTTAGTCCCAGCATGTTTGAGCTATTTTAACTGAAAGCAACTTGCACTGACATATTTTAAAATACGTTTAAATATGTTTGTCTCAAGATGCACACCAGTAATGCTTTTTTCTAAGGCACGTTTATAAAAGCTACTTAAATTTATAATTGAACTACGGCCTAATCTTGGCTTAATCTAATTCCTGTCTGTGAAACCAGGCAATAATCTAATTATAATAGCCTTCATTTTGATTGGATGCTGGATGAGGGTTCAGAAGAGATGGACACTTGAATTTGGTAAATGAACAATGCCGTTTGGATTGGAATATATAATGTAAGATTATGGTGTGCCAGCATTCAGTAGCATCTCAAGGAAGTTCAGCCATCTTTCTCCTTACAGATCATGCGCCAAGCAAAGGAGAAGGGAGATGGTTCGATCTTGTACAAGGCTGTTATTTTTTATATTGAATTTAAGAGAAGAAAAGGGCAAGTGAAACATTTTTCAGTAATGAGGCGACTCAAGCGGAGGTGAATGGAGAGGATAAACTTTTAGAGGCAGTGCAACGTGGAGCAGTTCCATTAACTTCCTTTTTCAAGTGCCACTTTGGAAAGAGAGAGTGAAAGTGAGACACAAAGAGAAAAGGGGAGAGTTACAGTCAGTCACTGATTGAACCCTTATCTGGTGATTTATGCTTCATTCCATCAGCTCTCTGTGGCGTACATAGTCATCTGGTTAATGGTGTGATTTACATTAACGGCACAGAGAGGTGCAGCCCGTTTTACAGTCTTTAATGCACACATCAGAACTTTGACATGCTTCGCGGTAAGTCAGGTTGATTTGCATATGCTTCCAATATGGACCTCAAGGTGCTTTGAGTCAGTTACCATGAGCCTTTGAGATAGATTTGTGTAATGTTTTATGCCGTTTGAAGAAAGACATATTTTAACCGAGCCTTTAAAACTCAATCCAATCTTCTTGTAAAACTGAGATCCATTTGAAAGTCTCTTAAACAGAGCAGAGGAGTAGTTAGTGGGCCGGGTTAAGTGAAGTTAAGTATCTGTCAATCACACTCATGATAGTTTAACAGTGATGAGCTGTGAGCTCTGGCCTCCTCTAAGGATCTTATTTTAGAGCTCTCTTAGTACAGATGTCATATTTGATTTTTTATTGCAAATGTATATTTCAGAAATCAAGAGGGTTAGGCTTTGGGGGATCTGTTTAAATAACCAGACTGAGCTGAGTTCACACTGAAGCACAGTTATATGAACACTTCTGTTCTGTTCAACTGTTTGTTCTGGTCATTAGTGGTGGGGATTTTTCAATGTCTCTTTTGTTACTCATTGTTACTCTAGAAGGTATTGACAAGTGATTGGCTGCATCTGAAATCACATACATTCCTACTAGAAAAGAAATATGTCAGAATTCACAGTTCTCATAAAAGAGTAGGCAAAAAGTACCAAGATACTTCTAGCGAGATTCTTAAGTGTGCATACGATAAACAATTTACTATCCGATGAAGCCACGGGAGAGGATTTGTGAAGGGTGGTGACTCGCCGCAACTGATGCTGATAGGTCACGTTATAAGGGCAACATGGCGAATGGAGTACGTCCAGTTTACATTCATATATATAGAACATACTTTTTTTTAGCTTTTCTTTTAAATAAGTACCTACTCAAGAGAGTATGCCATTTTGGACACAGCCATTGTCTTTATGAGTAAATTACTGAATCATTATTCAACAGATTTGTTCAAAACACTGAGTAATTCAGGAACAAAACAAATGTCTTCTATCTTTATGAGTGAGTCATTGAATCATCCACTCAACAGACAACTCATCACAGCTGTGCTGTCCAGAACAACACCCTTGCTCGTATGATATTAATTTTGAAATTAAAATAATATTCTTTATAATATGTAAAAACAATTTTGTAAAAAAGCATTTTGTAGATGGATTTTTCCCTGAAAAGTGTAAACTGTGGTGGTATGAAGACATCTAGTTCTTTAAACGTCATAATCAGCCTTAAATACCAATGTTGGGAGTTGTTTTCACCAGCAGCCATATCTCCCTGTTGCCCACTGAAGCTAAGCAGGGCTGAGCCTGGTTAGTATCTGGATGGGAGACCTCCTGAGAAAACCAGGTTGCTGCTGGAAGAGGTGTTAGTGAGGCCAGCAGGGGGCGCTCACCCTGTGGTCTGTGTGGGTCCTAACGCCCCAGTGTAGTGACGGGGACACTATACTGTCAAAGAGCACCGTCCTTCGGATGAGACGTTAAACCGAGGTCTTGACTCTCCGTGGTCATTAAAAATCCCAGGATGTCCTTCGAAAAAGAGTAGGGGTGTAACCCCGGTGTCCTGGCCAAATTTGCCCCTTGGCCTCTGTCCATCATGGCCTCCTAATCATCCCCATATACTGATTGGCTTCATCACTCTGTCTCCTCTCCACCAGTAAGCTGGTGTGTGGTGGGCGTTCTGGCGCAATATGTCTGCAGTCGCATCATCCAGGTGGATGCTGCACATTGGTGGTGGTTGAGGAGATTCCCCCTTCCATATGTGAAGCGCTTTGAGGTCCCAGAAAAAGCGCGATATAAATGTAACGAATTATTGTTTTTTAATACAAAAATAGTTTTTGCAATACCATTTTGTGACTATTTCAGCTTTAATAGCATGTTTATTAGCACTCTTAGTGGTGTATACAGTATATATACAGTGTATATATATATATATATATATATATATTCTGGTGATCTGCAGATGTTGTATTGGTCACTTTCTTCAGCGTGCACCAAGACCTTTTCATCTTATGTGTGCACATCAGTATTATTTGGTGTCTTTGTCCAGGTATGGTGACCAAACACACTCTCACACTCCCTGATTGCTTTTCTTGGGTAACATGAAAGAAATGTATACATCTCCACTGAAGCGAATCAGACCCCATTCTTTTCATCTTCTTTTACCCCCATATCTTTTCACTCGCTCTCCCTGTTGTATTGTTGTTTCACCACCTATCTAACTGTAAGGTTGCCGTGCCTGTCTTTCTCTGCCTGGTGTTTGCAAGTTCCATTACGGCATGAAGATGACTCTGAGAGCCCATCTGAAGTGTGTCTTGCCGTTGGCTCAGAAGTTTGTTGGTTTTGTTTATCTTTTATTTTTCTTTCATCACAGCCTTATTTTTCTGTTCTTCAACTGCAATGCTCTTTGTGACCTGTCTGGCAAGAATGTAGACAGGAAGACATCAGCTCAGCATTGAATTCCAATTATTCTAGGATAGCATACTCTAAAAATATGTGTTTAGAAACATGTTCACACTATGTATATGTCCATTCGAATCAAAAGTTATTACTGCTGGTATTTTCTGCTGCAATAACACTTTCACATAACACTTTCACACAGTCATAGTCTTGCACATGTCTGCTGCTTTTCTTACATATTTGAAAGTATTCATGGGGGTCTATGAGTGAGTCTGTTCTCAAATAAATTATTGTGACCAAGCCATAGGAGTTATGCGATTCTTTGAAGGTGTAGTTCTCCCAGAAATTAGGATTTTGTCATCACTTACACACCATTACTAACCTGTATATGCCTTTCTTTTTTCTGGGAAGTACAAAAGGACACATTTGAAGAATGTCACTGGTCACTCTTTACATTACAATAAATGGGTATTGAGGCCTTCGAACTTCAGAAGAGACACAAAAGCATCATAAAAATGTCCCATATGACTTGTGAACTTTATTCTGGTGACGAAACAAAGCTTTGCGTAGCATCGTGGCTTTTCAACACAGAGTACGTTGATGAATTGCTCTTACCAAAATACTGTGTCCCGCTAATTTCAGATCTGGTTCTGCAATTGATTAGAAGAAAGAAATAAAAGTCACTTTTAAAGTGATTAAAATTAATTAACGAAATGAAACATAAACTTGTAAATGAAACCTGTGCTCTGCCTTTTTTCACAGTCTTATTTCATAGGCAGGGTTCAGGGCTATAATCTGGTTATCAGGCGAATGAAGCTTTGGAAGTCATGCATCACATGCTTTTAGCAAAAACAAATCAAGTTTCAATATGGTGCATCAATCTTCAAATCTTCTGAAGTCACACGATAGGTATGTTTGAGGTAAATTTAGGTTGTTACTCCCTGATCAGACTGATCTCATGAAATGGCGTATGTATGACACGCCAATTCGTATTTCCATTTTTGGCATGCTATCAACACGCATAATCGCTTTTCAGCGTGTTTATCAACGCCGTTGACTTAACGTTACATTTACTGTATATATAAATATATGACCTACCCCAACCCCGTCCCTAAACCTACCCGTCACTGGGGTTAATACCATTTATGAGTCTTCCCCTACCAAATATCGCTCCCCAGATGTAGATCTACATTTTGCTTCGTTTCGCTCGGACATTTAACGGCGTGTACATACACGCGGAATCACTCGGACATTTAACGGCGTAGACATACACGCAAAAGATGACGGTTCGTTTCGGCGTGGACATACACACGGATAGCTCAAAATGCGTATAGATAACACGCCACTTGACTTGAAAGTGGCGTGTATGTTTACGCAAAGTCATGATGCCATGTTGCCCTGATAATCTTCCTCTTCAGTGGAAGTGAATCTGATCATTGATTTGTATCATAGTGATTTGTGAATGAATCATTCAAACTTTTATATTAGAGATGTGAATAACAACATGGTTGCTCACAGCACAGCTTCAGTTACAGGACATGTGATTCATCTGCTTTTTTTTAAATCAGTGAATTGTTCCGTTTGTGGTTGATATATTCCCCCTTTTAGCTGTCACCATGTCGATAATGGTCTTAAATTGAAGGAAATGGGTTCTGGATGAACATGCTGTGCTATTGTGATTTTTTTAAACCATCTTTAATTCAATTGGCCAGCACTAAAATAACCAGTTTTAGTGGGGAAGAAATCCATTTTGTGACTTCAGCATGATCATAAACACACTGTGGCCAGTTAAAAAAAAGACCTGCACGCTACAAAGATGCTAGCTTTTCAGACATAAAACAATGACATGTGTATGACCTCTTTGTAAACTTTTCACTCATACACACGTGGATGGTTGTATAAATCTGGTAAATCTGTTTGTAGTGCAGCCTGAAGAACAAGGATTACACCACAGAGGTGTGATTACCGAGTGTGAGACCTCTTTCCCTCACACACGTGTTTGCGCACATCCCTTAACACAAAAACGTCCTGCACGTCCTCTTTCAAATGGGCTTAAGCCTTTGGAGACGTGACCTTCAACTCCACTCCTTGAAAAAGTGAAGGAAATAACTGTTTGAAATAAAGTAAGTCTGAGAGGAAGAGGGACCAGGGGGACATTGTGAGGAGCGTGACCTCTAAATGTGAGACTCCCTGTGTGTGTGGTTGTCATGCACATGATTTCACTTCCTCTTAACTTTTTCAGACAAGTTTTTTACAGCTGTTAAGAATTCCTGTGATCTTTTGGCTGTCGGCGGTCTTGTACATGTGCATGAATGAAATGACCTGTGATCAACAATGTCTAATTTGAAAGATTCAGAGAGTAAAATCTTCTGTGTGCAGCTCCTTCATGTCCACGGGAGGAAATGGGAGACAAACCATTGAACAACCTACTGATTCATCAAAGTTTTAACTATTTATAGGATCTCAACTGGTGCAACTTAAAAATATGATGCAGTGAATAATGGAAGGGTAATGTACAGTCAGTCAATCATTTTCATCTGTGGTGTCTATGCAAAATAACATGTGGACATTATCCAGCTCATTATGACGATTCACAAAATAAATATATGAACATTAAATATTGATTTGAATTGAAATGACCTTTATAAGTCAAGTCAAGTCACCTTTATTTATATAGCGCTTTTTACAATACAGATTGTATCAAAGCAGCTTCACAGTGATAACATGAAAATAATACAAGTTTGTTTCTAGAAGAAAATTGCGTCATCGTCCACCTGAAGGCAGATCAATAATATTGTTGAATATTAAATGTCCCCAACTAAGCAAGCCAAAAGCCAAGGCAACAGTGGCAAGGAACCAAAACTCCATCAGGTGACAGAATGGAGAAAAAAACCTTGGGAGAAACCAGGCTCAGTCGGGGGCCAGTTCTCCTCTGGCCAACGAACGAACAGTGTATGATTATGATTCAGGCAACATTACAGGTCAGAAGTCAGATTGGATTAGAAAATTCACAATATTTATCCAGTTCCATGTGGTTGGAGGTCGGAGTCCATGTGGTTGGAGGTCGGAGTCATCATGCCGGTATGGAGATGAGTTTGTAGAGGTGTCCTTGAGGCCTTCACAGGGCTGATGAGGCTGGTACTTCAGGGATGCGTTGTGGTCGTGTCCAGGCGCAGGGTCACCATTTGATCTGGATAAGGCCCGGATCCGGCTGACTTCAGTAAACCTCGGAATAAATGGAAAGACTAACATTAGCGTAGATGCCATTCTTCTTATGATGTAACGAGTACATCGGGTGTTGTAGGAAGTGTCCCCGGTTCCGGCTGACCTAATCTATGCAGCCTAATAATCATTTAACTGATTTGAATAATAGAAATGTATAATGTTCTATGTGAATGCCAGGTAAAAGAGATGTGTTTTTAGTCTAGATTTAAACTGAAAGAGTGTGTCTGCTTCCCGGACAATGTTAGGGAGACTGTTCCAAAGTTTAGATGCTAAGTAGGAAAATGATCTACAGCCAGCAGTTGATTTTGATATTCTAGGTATTATCAACTGGCCAGAATTTTGAGATCGCAATAGACGTGAAGGACTATAATGCGTTAAGAGCTCGCTCAAGTGCTGGCGGAGCTAAACCATTTAGAGCTTTGTAGGTAGTCAGCAATATTTTAAAATGTATACGATGTTTAATAGGGAGTCAATGCAGTGTTGACAGAACCGGGCTAATATTGTCATACTTCCTGGTTCTAGTGAGAACTCTAGCTGCTGCGTTTTGGACCAGCAGCTTGTTTATTAAGCGTGCAGGGCAACCACCCAGTAGAGCATTACAATAATCTAGCCTTGAGGTCATGAACGCATTAAAGGATTAGTTCACTTTTAAATAATTTACTCACCCCCATGCCATCCAAGATGTCCATGTCTTTCTTTCTTCAGTCGAAAAGAAATTAATGTTTTTGATGAAAACATTCCAGGATTTTTCTCCATATAATGGACTTCAATGGGCCCCAAACGCTTCAAGGTCCAAATGACAGTTTCAGTGCAGCTTCAAAGGGCTTTAAACGATACCAGACGATGAATAAGGGTCTTATTTAGCGAAACGATCGGTCATTTCAAAAATAAATAAAAAGTTTAAGTTTTATAAGCACAAATGCTCGCCTTGCTCTGTTTTGATGGAAGAATTGAAGAATGCGGTTTTACAGATGCTAGAAACGTGATTTTCAAATGAAAGATTGATATCAAAGAGCACACCCAGGTTCCTAACCGACGACGAAAACTTGACAGAGCAGCCATCAATTGTTAGACAGTATTCTAGGTTATTAAGTGAGGAAGTTTTTTGGCCAATAATTAGAATCTCTGTTTTTTTCAGAGTTAAGTAGTAGGAAATTACTAGTCATCTAAATTTAACGTTTCGTCGGGGCGCGAAGAAATATAGAGCCGAGTATCATCAGCATACAAGATGAAGCAACAAGATGAAGATTGTAATAAGATTACAATAAAATGAATACTGTAGACCTCTGAGGTAATTTTTCCCTACAATTGATATACCGTGTTTCCAGGGTCATTGGTGAATATTTGTAAATGTGACCGCTGAATGAAGTGTGTAACGTGCTGGAGAAAGCAGGCGAAGGCGAGGATCTATCTGCAAGGTTTTAATGACATAACACATAGAATCAGCGGCGGTGCCAGGGGGGGTCTTGGGGGGTCTCAAGACCCTCCCAAAAAATGCTTTGACCCCCCATTTGACCCCCCACCCCCTTCCTGATTAAAAAAAAAATATATATCCGGGATAAATATTTAAAAATGTTTATCTTCAAACTACGCAGAACAATAATAATTAATAATTTATTCGACAAGCTGCGCGCGTGCGCGGTCGTGCACTTCTGATGCCGCGGCCGCGCAGAAAAGAAAAGAAAATGCCACGCAGAGGACTGACGCGAAATGTGTGGGGAAATCCATTTGATTGTATGTGAGAAATAATTGCAGTGGTCAAACTGGTGAGTGCAGTTAACAGGTTTCAAAGAAAGAGAATGATGTGAGCGCGTGTGATTGGCAGTGAGTCGTGTGTGCGGAGTCGGACCAAATATCTCAATACGAGAGGCGACGAGAAACGCAAAGACATGTGAAATAAAATCACAATATCATGTTTTAAAGAAGAGTGGTTTGATTAAAGTGGTGGAAATAACGGATGATGGACACAGAACGGTAACAATTACACACACCCACCCGCGTGCAAACTCAAAATACATCATTAGTTTACATAGATTTAAATAGTTTCAGGCATGGTTAGATTAGGCTACTATAAAAGAGTTCACATATTCACTTTTCTTGAAAATATTTAGCTATTAGATCTAGCTAATTTACAGTAAATGCTTCAGTTTGTTTTCATATTATAATAATATAATATGAAAACAAATTGATGCATTTAAACTGATATCACTTCAAATACTTCAATTCATTTTTTTATATTATATTAGGCATATATTTTATTATATTATAAGCCTAAATAAAGAATCTCACAAGGGTATTGTTTAGGGCTCATTGCCATTAAAAAGTTTGAAACCCCCTGCTAAAGAAATGTAGGCTAGGAAATTCATAAGCTATAAAGAATCATTTAACTTTGATGGTTTAATGCTGCCTGTACAATTAATTGACTGTACAAAAACACTTTATGGTTTTCCTAAACCATCTCAGTGTAACAGCTTAATTTTCTTTCATAATATATTATATTATTGTAAAGAATTGAACTGTCCTGCAGAAGATTTTGTAAATAATTGTTCATAGGATATCTTAGTAAAGACTGGAAACAGAGGACACCGAGGAATTGGAGGATGAGGAGGATACTATTTTGTAAATATGTTTTCTGTCATGGGTGTGGCTATGGCAATTAAAGTTCGAGCATATTGTTTGCAAACTGCAATTGATTAAGTTAATTAATTAAAAACAAAGTAGCTGATATGCTGTGTTGTTTTTGTTGTTAAGTAGCAGCAATATGCAGTTATTAGCCGTGTCCACTGTATTTTTTGTTGGTTTTCATGAGAGCCCCCTTGAAATGACCAGGACCCCCCATTGCCCCCCCAATCAAAATTCTCTGGAGACGCCACTGCATAGAACAAATAATAAAGAACTCCAGGGACAAATAAATAAAACCGAGAAGGACCGAACTGGAAGCAACCATACATGCACAACAACTGACAAAGTAACAAGTGAAACACAAGGGCTATAAATACACAGGGGCAAACAAGCTTAACTAGATTATGAGAAAACAGGATACACCTGGGGAGACGAATCAACATGAAAAACTACATAGGACTACAAAACTTAGCACAAGACAGGAAATTACAAAAGTACACACAAGACAAGTGGAACACAAGACAGGAATCATGACAAAGTGATTGACCAATCAGAACCAAGTATTCCAGAGTACTGCGTAATAGAATGAAGAGCGTCCCCTTTTTTAGCAGCCTTGAAAGTATTTTTCACATTACTTTTCTATTAGGAAAAAGTCTTCACTATAAGCCATGAACTAAAAACCAACCAGCAACGAGGTGGACAACATATTTTATGCTAATTGCAAAATATGCGTATAGACACAAATATTTGAGCATAGCAGGGGCGTAGAATTTAGTAGGGACTTTTCAAAACTTTAAATATTGATGTCCCCGTCCCCACCAATTTCAAAATCAAACCTACGCCACTGGAGCATAGGGATACTGACTCTATCATATCATTGTCAGTTGGTGGATGTTAAAGGGATACTCCACCCAAAAATGAAAATTCTGTCATGATTTACTCACCCTCAAGTTGTTTCAAACCTGTATGAGTTTCTTTCTTCTGCTGAACACAAAGGAAGATATTTTGAAGAACGATTGGAACCAAACAGTTGTGGGGCACCACTGACTTCCATAGTATTTTTTTCTACTATAGAAGTCAATGGTGCCAAACAACTGTTTGGTTCCAATCGTTCTTCAAAATATCTTCCCTTGTGTTCAGCAGAAGAAAGAAACTCATACAGGTTTGAAACAACTTGAGGGTGAGTAAATGATGACAGAATTTTCATTTTTGGGTGGAGTATCCCTTTAAAGATTTCTTGAGGATTTGCTTGTTTCTGTTCTCTGATTGGTGCCCTGCATACCAATTTGCCACTATGCCCTAAAATTATGTACACTTTTTTGTGAAGAAAAATACATACTTTTGAGTGTGTATAGCAGAAGAGTAGGCAGGCTTTGGGACGTAAAGTCCATTTAAGACGAGTCATTTCACTCGGCGGCCATCTTTGAAACGCTTCTCTGGTATTCAAGTGCAGCTCCTATCTCTTGGAATGGGGAAATATCAAATTCTCCAAAACCGCAATTAAATTTCAAATTTGAAATCACCAATAAAATCTGACAACAGTCTCATAAATTTTTGTTCTAAACAATAAAAAAAACTCTATTTTTGAGGCTGCACCAGCTAATGCGCATGCACCGTACTGACTGTGGCTGTTCCTCAATGTGCGTTCTTAAGCGATCTTGCGTCCTTGTGTACTTATACTACGTTATCATCAACCTTCGAGGTTCAATTCCAATACTCACGAATGCAAGTACATAGGATGCATGAAAGTACCCGGATGTGTTCTTGATATCGAGGATGCGTCGAATGCAGACTTGAACCGTTAGAAATCCCAGAAGACGCTGCAGGCGGTCGTTGTACGGAAGCCTGTAAGCTTTAAACTTCTCGTTCTCACTTGAGAGATTAAGTTAATACATATAAAAACACAAACCAACACATTCTCACCTATGAAAAGTTTTCCAATTTCTTCCAGAATTAAAACCTCGGCAGTTTCACAATCAGAAGCTCCGCAATGTTGTGGCATTATTTATTCTTATTGCGAGTGACACATTGACCGTTCGAAAATGGCAGGCTATACGTATACATATCTATGGGCAATACTAACCGTTAAAGTGTTGTCACGATTTGGTTTTGTCTTGGTCACGTTTCATGTCATTGTCATGTTTTTGTGTCTTGTCATATGATTCCCTGTTTGTCATGTGATCCTGCCATGTGTCTTGTCATTGGTTAATCGTCTGTTCATTGTTCACAGGTGTGTCTTGTCATTAGTCTGGGTATTTAAGCCCTCATGTTTGCCATGTGTCGGACTGTCGGTCAAGTTTTATTACCCTGTAACCACTGTTGGTAAGCTTCATGTTTTTGTTTTGAGTTCATGCCACGCCATGTTTTTGTTTCATGTTTAATTTTGTTTGTAATAAATTGCGCTTGGGTTCTTCTCTACAACTTGCCTTCAGTGGATCCTTTACAAGTGTGCACAGATCTGCGCTTTGAATTTCCACCGGAAATAATAAATCATCCGGGTACCTTTGGGATACTCATTTTAACATACTACGATTTGGGACACACTAATTCTAATTTCGAAATGCTATTAAGGATGTCTAGTATGCGAACTGGGAGGCAACGGTAGAGATGTCTTGAATGTTTTTTTTTTTTTTTCAGGAATTTCACCATTAAACATGATTATTTAAAATTATGTTGAAATAATACGGCTTCAACAAAAGCATATTCTGTACCATTGACTGACAACCTTGTTGCTCACAGAAGGCCTGTCTTTGAAGATTTATAAGTTATCATTCAAAATAAATTCCTCTATGGCGGAACCCAACTGTTTTACTTTATACAAAAGGAAAAGACTGTGATAAGTGAAAAACAAGTGTTGTAAATGGAAAATAAGCCACTGATGGGAGGGCAGAAAGTCACTATGAGGCTCTGAAATTAAAAGGTACCTCCACAATATGTTATTAAGTATGAATGTGCGGCTGAGTGTTATAAGGCGGTAAACACTGTGAGATCGCACGATGTCCCTTTACAAGAGTAAGTGGGCAGTCATGATAAAAGCGACTGCAGAGAGAGATAGAGCTCTGCCATGCACAGATGCACTTGAACAGCACGCAGAGAAAAATGACCCCACATCCAATCAATGTCACTTTCAGTTTCTTGTGCTCATGCAGACAGACAAAAAAACTCCTTTGGTGTTATCTATTCTTTTCACACTGCATTTTTTTTTTGGGTGAAGGACAAAATGGTGCTGTTTTGAGTAGCTGACAATCCATTGAAAATGTCATCTTTTTTAGATTTGAAAAAGAATGAGAAGAGCAAACTGGGGTTTGTGATGCATTGTGATAACCTTGGGTGAAAGAAAGGTAACTGATAAGAGACAGACACGAGTTTGGTTAGGTGTGGGGCAGGGGACAAAGTCCTTCCCTTGAGAAAATAAGATGTGTGAAATGGATAAGGGATGTGCTTCAAATAAAAGATAGAGACAGTGGAAGGGTGAGAGAGAGAGAGAGAGAGAGAGAGAGAGAGAGAGAGAGAGAGAGAGAGAGAGAGAGAGAGAGAGAGAGAGAGAGAGAGAGAGAGAGAGAGAGAGAGAGAGAGAGAAAGTGATAAGAAATGGAAAAAATGTTCCAAAGCCCTGAGCGACATCTGTAACCCTGAGCTGATGACAGAGGGGGGATAATCAGAATAAAACAAAACATGAAGGACAGCTAAGTTTCTCTCTACAAAAGATGGAATAAATACAAGCATGTTGCAAGAAGAATATTGAGCATTGAACAAAATTGGAGAGCTTTGGACAAGCTGTTAGGAACCATACACTCACCCACACATGCAATAGCATCCAAGATAATATTCATAAGAGAAAAGACAAACTGTCAAGGGAAAGGACAGTGCCAAGTTGATCCATGTTTCCTCTGCTCATTAAAATATATCTGTTATATGTCATTTCCATTATTAAATTGCTTTAAACAGGCTCAAGAGGCTGTTGACCATCTGGGTAATGTTCTCTATGACCTAGCTCAAATGCCTAATCAAGAAGCTTATAGCCTTTGGGTCATTCTCAAAATATGATGACAAACATGTCCCTTGACTGTTCAGTCATAAAAACCTTTTAAATATTAAAGAAATAAAATTATATTTTATTAAATGTATACTATGAAATGTGGATTTTTTCTATCTATATATCTATATAGTATAATAATGTAAATCATTTAAGAAGAATATTTGCCCTTTAAAGGCACACTATGTATTTTTTCGCCACTAGGTCGCTTATTAAAATCAAAGGTGAAGCTTGATGGAGTCTTGATTTCACGGAATCATGGGAATTGTTGTCTTCACCTCTACAGCCGGTGGCGAATACGACGGGACTCGGGCAGAAATCATATTCATGGATGACCGGTAATGTAAAGATTTATTGACGTTATGAAAGCCGTTGGAGCGGAACGAGGCTGCTGGAGCGATTGCTAATGAGAGACAAGTGCGACACACGGCTCGAGAGCAGTGGAGCCTTTATTATGTCGGTTTCGCTTCTTCTGGTCATATGTATGTGAGGTAACGCAGCGCTGTTTTATCATATTATACATTTGAGTGTGTTGAAAGTTGTTATAATGCTACTCTGTGGTAGCCTGGCTAACGCCAGACCCAATTCTCGTTGAGACTTGGGTCTGGGAACCACATGTTCATTTTCTCGTATTTGAGGCGTGGTTTACGAATGCCCAGAGCCGTTTATTGGGTGCTACGAATGTCTATCAAATGCGCCTGTACGTAGCTCATAGCCAATCGTTTCGATTATACCAGATGACGTATGTAGAGCGACAGAAATTAGACGAGGGAGACGACGATGGCCGATGGGTCAGAGATTTATGTGTAGCCTACACGATGGCGTGGTCGGCGTGCATGTTAATCAATGAGTGCATTCACACCGGGAGCAGCGCGTGAGCGTCGAGCAGGAGCGGCGCGTGAGCAGCAGTGAAGCGGGGGTTTCGACGTCGAATCTGTTTTTGCTGCATTGCTCATGCTAAATTAAAGTGAAAGCACACTTTTGATGGACAAAAATAAATATGATTTCACACAAAAGTGCCCAAAATGCACAGATTTAGCATGTCTAGTGAGTTTTAACAAGAACTTGAGTAGGCAAATAAAAGAAAATAAAGACTAGATATTTATAGAAGATTTAGGCTACCCGGTAAAAACTTGTTTTTAATTATTCAGTTTAGGTGAAAGTTGTGTATTATATATATATATATATAACTAAAGTAAACTAGCCAGAAAATATTATATATAAACGTTCTTTTAGTTCATGTAACGTTAACACACAGACAGCTACAGGCTAGCACCCAAATCAAACCCGAGTGTGTGGTTTATTTGTGTTTTGTTTTTATCCGCGGAGTTGCAGTCTTGTAAACATCGAAAGTATGACTGAAACTAATAGATTGGAGCCATTTTCTGGGTTGTTTTGTTGTATAACATATAACGAATCGGTTACCTAACGTAACCTCGGTTCTCTCTAGAAGAGGGAACGAGTATTGCGTAAGCTAGCTTACGCTGCGGGAAAGATTCATCTTTGCTGAGATATTGAAGCCAAAAAATTCTTTCATAATTTGTATCCATTCACAACGCAGTTCCTCTGCGGCAGACCTAGAGCAGGCTAGCTAGCAGCTCATTGGTTCGCTCAGAGAGAACTGCTTAAGCCTATGGGAGAGCGGGGCTGAACCCGCTTCCAATGAGAGGCGCCCGCGCGCTCATTGCGTCATGGCCCGCCAGAATGGGCGTGGCTATGGTGTATATAACAGTCTCTCCCAGGCTTATATGTTGATTTATTTCAGCGTGAAGCGAAACGCTAGTAGCGCAAGCACGGCCGGGAACGCAATACTCGTTCCCTCTTCTAGAGAGAACCGAGGTTACGTTAGGTAACCGATTCGTTCTCTTACGAGAGGTTCTCTCGTATTGCGTAAGCTAGCTTACGCTGCGGGAACACCTGGTCAACGCCGTGCGCGCTATGAATCCACTCATGAATCCCAGGGTGATACCGGGGGATTTTTAACGTGGAGTGAATGTATTATGAGGCCGGCAGAGCGGGCACATGAAGTGTATACATAAGCATGTATGAGGCCGGCAGAGCGGGCACATGAAGTGTATAAGCATTTAAGGAGAGCACAAGGGGCGAACCGGTTGTGTGAGGGACTCCCAGTAATGCAGCTTCTTAGAGAGCTGGTCGTTAGACAGCTAGTAATTTTGCCTGCAAGGCGGGAACTTCCAAGTTGTAAAATCTGACAAAAGTGGACGGGGAGGCCCATCCCGCGGCCACACAAATGTCATGGATGGAAATTCCACAGGACCATGCCCACGATGAGGCCATGCCTCTAGTGGAGTGCGCCCTGATGCCCAGAGGGCAGGGCAGGCATTTAGATGCGTAAGCAGAGGCGATAGCGTCTACTATCCATCTAGACAGTGTCTGTTTAGAGGCGGCCAGACCTTTGGTGCGCCCCCCAAACGACACGAAAAGCTGCTCAGCGCGTCTGAACGCGGCAGCGCGCGTAGTGTACAATCTCAGAGCCCGCACCGGGCAGAGGAGATTGGCGTCGCGCTCACTATCGGATGAAGGCAGAGCCGATAGGGAAATAATCTGAGCCCTGAACGGGGTACCAATCGCCTTCGGGACATAGCCATGTCTAGGTTTGAGAATGACAACAGAATCATTCGGACCAAACTCGAGACACGCGGCGCTGGATGAGAGCGCGTGAAGATCCCCCACGCGTTTTACTGAGGACAGAGCCGTCAGAAAAACGGTTTTGAGCGAGAGGTATTTTAGGTCCACAGACTCGAGCGGTTCGAACGGGGGTGCTTTCATAGCTTCGAGAACTATAGAAAGATCCCAGATAGGAACCGAAGGGGGGCGCGGAGGGTTCATCCTCTTAGCTCCCCTGAGGAAGCGGATGACTAACTCGTCTTTGCCCAGGGACTGAGCGCGTCGGGGTTCAGAGAACGCCGCGACGGCTGCCACGTAAACCTTGAGAGTGGAGGGGGACCTGCCCTTGTCCAGCATCTCTTGAAGGAAAACAAGCAAAGACGGCACCTCGCATGACCGTGGGTCCAGATGTTTGTCGGTGCACCATTTTGAGAACACAGACCATTTAGACGCATAGAGCCTTCTCGTGGAGGGTGCTCTAGCCTGTATGATAGTGTTTCTTACTCCTTCTGGCAAATCGACGAATAGTCGTTGATCACCCATGCATGTAGCGCCCAGCGCCGTGGATGGGGGTGCCAGATCGTGCCGCGAGCTTGAGAGAGGAGATCTGCTCTGACTGGGACGGGCCACGGGGCTGTCTGTGACAGCTGAGTGAGCTCCGGAACCCAATTCTGACTCTCCCAACGTGGGGCTATGAGGAGCACCGAGTGGCGTGTGTCCCTGATCCTCTGAATTACCTGTGGTAGCAGAGCGATCGGAGGGAATGCATAGAGCGGGCGGCGAGGCCATTCCTGGGCTAGCGCGTCCTCGCTCCTTGAGAAAAATATTGGGCAGTGAGCGTTCTCTTCTGACGCGAAGAGGTCCACCTTCGCTCTGCCGAATAGCCGCCACAGTATTTGGACCGTTTGTGTGTTCAGGGACCATTCTCCTGAGGAGATGAGGTTCCTGGACAGTATGTCTGGACCGTCGTTCAGATGGCCCGGCACATGCGTCGCTCTGAGCGAGAGCAGGCGGCTCTGAGACCAAACCAAAATGCGGTGTGTCAGTAGGAAGAGATTCCTGGACCTGACGCCGCCCTGACGGTTGAGATAGGAGACCACAGCCATGTTGTCCGAACGGATCAGGACGTGGTGTCCCCGAATGAGCGCAAGCATCTCCAGACAGTTTATGTGTAGGGGGCTTTCCTGTGTCGACCAATGGCCGAAGGCCGGTGAGCCCTCGCAGACTGCACCCCAACCCGTGTTGGATGCATCTGTCGAGATGACCTTTCGGCGGGAAAAGGTCCCCATCGTGACGCCCTGTCGAAACCATTCTGCTACTGTCCATGGCTGCAGCGCCGTGAGACATGTCTGCGTAACTCTGATCAGCTGGCGGCCCGTGTTCCACGCGCGGTGGGGTACACGGCTGTTTAACCAAAGCTGAAGCGGACACATGTGCAGAAGGCCCAGCTGAAGCACAGCGGAGGCTGAGGCCATGTAACCCAGCATCCTCTGAAAAGTTTTCAGAGGTGAGCGGGTGCCCATCTGAAACGAGGCGGCCAGTCGCTGTACACTGCGCGCGCGCTGTGTAGACAGGCGAGCCGTCATCGTGACCGAGTTCAAATCTATTCCTAGAAAGGAAATCGATTGACTGGGTTGAAGGGAGCTCTTTGTCCAGTTGACAGAGAGGCCCAGCGTTTTCAGATGGTCGAGGAGAACTGCGCGGTGCGACAGAAGCTCCGTCTGTGATTGGGCCAAAATCAGCCAGTCGTCCAGATAATTCAATATGCGCAGCCCCTGGCTCCGCAGGGGGGCGAGCGCCGTATCCATGCACTTCGTAAATGTGCGGGGCGCCAGGGATAAGCCGAACGGGAGAACGGCGTATTGATAAACATGACCCTCGAAGGCGAAACGTAAGAATGGCCTGTGACGGGGATTTATCTGGATCTGAAAATAGGCGTCTTTCAGGTCTAGAGAGATGAACCAGTCCCCCTGGCGCACCTGCGCGAGGAGTTTCCTGGTAGTGAGCATCTTGAACGGTCTCTTCATGAGCACTTTGTTCAAAGACCTGAGATCTAAAATCGGTCTGAGGCCGCCGTCTTTCTTGGGAACCAGAAAGTAACGGCCGTAAAACCCCGACTCGGTCATAGATGGTGGGACTCTCTCTATGGCGCCCTTTTGCAACAGCGTCGCAATTTCTGAGCGGAGCGTGCCGGCGGCCAGCGGACTGACAGTAGATTCGAGCCGCGCGCGCGCACGAGGCGGGCGGCGGCGAAACTGTAGCAGATAGCCGTTCTTTATAATGCTTAGAACCCACGGGGAAATGCCTGGAATGGCTTCCCACGCTTTGGAGCATGCGGCTAGTGGCCGAATGGCTATATCGCCCTGATTGCTGCACATAGCGGGCTGGACACAGTGTGTGGGCGCGCTTTGAATGTGTGTGGCAACGGGATTTGCACTCAGAGAGGAGTCTATGGGCCGTGAAACAGAGCGAGCAGAGAGGGGACACGCGCACGAGCTCGTGGGCGTGTTTATGTTCTCTGATATTAGAGCGGGCTGTGCCCGTTTCATGTGATGGGGCTCTGATAGAGACACGGGATATGTTATGCTTGTGTGTATGGGTGAGCACATGATTGTGGGCACATTTTCTACACAACTGGCAAATTTTCTCTTTTTGAGATTTCTCTGGGTAGCCGTAAAGACGGCTTTTTGTCGCTCGCAAGCGGGCTGGGACACCGGCTTGTTTGTGGCGGTCAACACTACAGCAGTCGGCGAAATAACGGGGACTGGCAGAGGGCGAAGCTTTGACGGCGGTCCGGCCGCAGCGGGAGAGCACCGTCGTTTTCTTGACTTTGCTAGGCAGACTTCTGATGATCAGGCTTCAGCGTGATCTTAGGTCGCGGGCCTCGTGGGGGCGGCGGTCTGCAGCGGCTGTCAGAGCGAGAGCGAGGGCGGCCGCCCTGTCTGCGCTGGGCTGTTTGAGTCTGCGGAGGGGGGCGCTGTGGTGGAGCTCTGGCAGGAGGCTCGCGAGAGCGGCCCGCGGAAGAGCTAGCGCGGCGGGGCAGAAACAAATTCATCGCCTGAGTAGCTTTCTGGACCTCAGAAAAGCGATCGACGATTCCCGTGACAGCAGATCCAAAAAGGCCCGTCGGGGAGAGGGGCGCGTTAAGAAACGCGGCGCGCTCAGAATCTCCCATGTCGGCGAGCGTGAGCCATAAGTGTCTCTCGGCAACACAAAGGCTGGCCATGCATCTCCCCAGAGCTTGTGCGGCGGCTTTAGTGGCGCGAAGGGCGAGGTCCGTAGCACTTCTCAGATCCGTGACAGCGGGGGAGGGGTTTCTACCGCCTTCGGCCCACTCACGGAGAATATTGCTCTGTAATACTTGGAGGACAGACATAGAATGTAGCGCTGCGGCGGCCTGACCGGCGGCGGCGTAGGCGCGAGCATGAAAGCTCGAGGTCGCTCTGCAAGCTTTCGAAGGAAGCGTGGGGGAAGAGCGCCATCTAGCAGAGGGCGGGCAGAGGTGTGCGGCGACCAAGTCCTCGACGGGCGGCATGGCTGAGTAACCTTTTTCGGCGGCTCCGTCCACCGAGCGCAGCGAGGCGGATATATCAGAGCGGTTTCTAGCCGAGAGCGGGGCATTCCAGGACTTCGTCAGCTCTGCGTGAAGTTCAGGCAGGAATGGGGCGGCCCGGTTGCACGCGGGGGTCGAACGCCGATGAAAAAAGCTGCCGTCCATCCGGTTCGGGGCCTGCTCGGGTGGAGGAGACCACTCGAGACCGAGGCGTTCGACGGCCTGTGAGAGGAGGCGCATTAGTTCCTCCTCTATCCCGGCGCGGATCCCCGCCGACTCTCTCGTGGATCCGAGAGATGACCATTCTTCACTGTCTGATGCGAGCAGTGAACAGGAGTCCTTCTCCTCCGCGGCGTCATCGGAAGCGACAGAGCGGCCACTCGGCGGCAACTGTATGTCCGGCAGGGGCGGGGAGGGAGAGCGGGAAGCGGGAAGCGGCGGCGGCGGCCCGCATGGTTCCGCTGGGGGCTCCGGCGGCCTCTGGGAGCGGCGTTTCTTCTTACGCGGCGAAGAGGAAGGCGGCGCGGGAGCGGATTTTGCTGCCAGAAGTCGTGCCCGCAGGGACGACAACGGCAGGCTCTCACAGAAGTCGCATCCTCCATCCGCGAGGGCGAGTTCTGCGTGCTCGAGTCCCAGGCAGAGAGCGCAGATGACATGGCGGTCTCCGTCCTCGAGACGAGCGCGGCAAGAGCCGCAGGAAAAACGAGACATCTTTAAAAAGACGCTCGGCTCTTTTAGATATAAATAGAGAAAAGAGAAGGATACAGTCGTCGGATGGCGCTAGCTTGCAGGGCGGCTGAAGGTGGCGAAGACGGCCGGCTTCTTCAGGGTCCGGGAGCTCGCTAGAGTGATGCCTTCTCGACGGCGACGGCTTTTCTCAGGACAGCAGAAGCGTGCAGCTTGCTGAAGATGAAATGAATCAACATATAAGCCTGGGAGAGACTGTTATATACACCATAGCCACGCCCATTCTGGCGGGCCATGACGCAATGAGCGCGCGGGCGCCTCTCATTGGAAGCGGGTTCAGCCCCGCTCTCCCATAGGCTTAAGCAGTTCTCTCTGAGCGAACCAATGAGCTGCTAGCTAGCCTGCTCTAGGTCTGCCGCAGAGGAACTGCGTTGTGAATGGATACAAATTATGAAATAATTTTTTGGCTTCAATATCTCAGCAAAGATGAATCTTTCCCGCAGCGTAAGCTAGCTTACGCAATACGAGAGAACCTCTCGTAAGAGAACTTATATGCGAATGTTGTACACCTACCCATTACAAACTTTCAAGACTATCAATGTTATAAAATGACCAACTTCTAAAAACAAATGTATAGTTGTCTTTGTAAAGAATTGCTCGCTTATATATAATGCCGAAGTCATATTTCAATGTCTTTGGAAAAAACACAAAATGACTTAGGCAATTATGCTATGAGGCTAAGGATATGTAGCTTTGGAGCCGCTGCTGTGACACTGTCTACAAACGCTTCCAGTGTGAATACTCTCGCGCGTCTGCAGCTGCAGTGACGATGTAGTTAAGCTGACGCGCTGCTCAAATGCCGCTCACGCTTGCGGTGTGAAACCCATGTGTGAAACGGCCGTAAGGCTGCATCGAAAGGTAACTTCGCGTCTGCTGCCATGTTTGATCCATAGGTATAAACAAACTGCAATCGGTGTGTCGCATAGACGCGTCATCGTCTTGCTGCTCCCTCCCCGTTCTGTGATTGGTTCCCTAAATGAGGCGAAAATTTGGTCCATGGTATCCATACTGCCTTTCAGCGTGAATAAAATCGCGCTGCGGGAAGGCAGCATGGGGAAACCCAGACTAACTCTGTGGGTTCGCTCGGCGGATACTATATGATACACTTGTTGCACACCTCAGTGAGCTAGATCGATATTAGGCATGGTAATAAATATGGTACTCGCGGTAAATCAAGAAAAAGAGATTTAAACAAAAAGACTAAGGCCCTGATCACACCAAACGCGTTTTTTCAGGTTCGAAAACCTGAGGCGCACAACATTGCCTTTTTTGGCCCCGATCACACAGAACGAGCAGTGAGTTGCATTTTTTTTATGTTGCTAGGCAACCACCAAAACAGCTGTCCTGTCAGTCAAGTAAACGTCATATTAGACCTTTTATTAACTTTATTTACTTTCTGTTAACATTGTGGTAGTTCCGTGTCCTGGTTAAAACTGCTTATTTCTCTGTATTTAAACATTCTCAGAAACATTTGGGATATTAATATTTAACACTTTACAAATTAAAATTCTAGCTTATGGCCAAACGGCCATACGCAGTCTACTTACACCTAAAGCGCAACTTACGGAACTTGTGACGTCCGAAGTAATGTAAAGCGTCATGGTGTAGCGTAAATATCAGCAATACGTCGCATTTCTAGCATACAAGGGCATATTGCAGGTTAGAGGACCCAACGAGTCAATGTATAGAAAAACAATGTAGGAACTAGATTTTCTTTAAAATGCAGTCCATATAAATACGCTACAGAAGCTTCTGGAGTCGTTTTTGTGAGAAAAATTTACTTCCGCATCTGAAAATGGGCGTGGCGGTAACGGTCGAACGGTCGAGAGCGGTCGATTCAAACAACAGGAAAACAATGAATCGCAATGACATTTCGGACGCTGAGGAAATTGTTCATACTTACTCGTATGACGGACCACAGCCATACAATTATGAGCCTGCTATGCTGCCAAGAGAGCAGGACAGGCCAGGACTAATGTTAGACAGAACGGTCAGAGACAAATTGAGTTGTGGTGTGAGGAGAACCAGTGGAGAACAGGGGAGGTGTCTTGGTGAGAGAGACCAGTGTTTGCTAACGATATACACTACATGTGCTCACAATATTGTACAGATTATTACCATCGTATATCAGGCCAGCAGACATGAGTATGTTTAGGATATAGATATATCTACTATTAAATGTATAAAAACTATAGTATATTTGTATTGTACTAAAAACATACTCAAGTACATTTTTAATACATATTTTTCCCCTGGGTTATAACATAAACAGAAAATTAAAGATTTAAACAATCGGAGTAATTTTGTTTTTCAATTACAAGTTGCCTCTATTTAGGGCATGACTACCTATATCACACTATTTGATGCCATTGGTACAATATAAGACGATCAATATTCTTGCTTCGGCATCCCATGTTAAACTCCATCATATCGCCGGGATGATAATCCTTCGATCTGAAGTGAACGCTACACACGACCGCGGTTCTCGAAGCCGATGCGGAAGAGAAATCCCGTCTCGCACGAAATATATAGCACCGTCCTTTTTCTTGTTAGGAAACCTGTGGACTCGATGTCCTGACAGGCCGGAGTTTTTGAAACCTCCACAAACCCAATAATTTACCATGACGATGATAAATTAAAATACAAACACTACCGAAAACACACTGACTCACGAGTCCGACCGCTCTAACTGAATACCAGCCTACTCTGCACTGAGCTGAGGCTCCCTGTCGTGACGTGCAATGACGCGATGTTGAAAAAAAAGCCGAGCAGTCAAAGAAACACTCACTTTATCTACTAAATTGGTGCCCTTATGTCGTTTTAAAACATTTTAAATCCTGCATTAACTTTTCATATGGTATTTTCATACAAGGTTAAATATTAATTTAGATTTTTTTTTTACCTGCAATATGCTCTTTAAGTGATATCCGTATGTTCGTTTGGCCGGAAGCTAGTTATTTTACTTTATAAAGTTTTAAATATGTATATTTTTCTTACACAAATGCGTGGCTTCGCTTCAGAAGGCCTTTATTAACCCCCCGGAGCCGTGTGGATTACTTTTATGATGGATCGATGCACTTTTATGGACTTCAAAACAGAAACGGCTATTCACTGCCATAATAAAGCTTTTAAGAGCCAGGACATTTTTTTAATATAACTCCGATTGTATTCGTCTGAAAGAAGAATGTCATATACATCTAGGATGACTTGAGGGTAAGTAAATCATGGGCTAATTTTAATTTTTGGGTGAACTATCGCTTTAAGCCTAGCCCCAGACTAAAATGTATGTTTGAGCTGTTTTAACTGAAAGCAACTTGCACTGACATCTTAAAACATGTCAGTGCCATTGTTTTGTCTCAAGATGCACTGTGCACACACAAGTAATGTTATTTTGCCATCTGTATTAATTAGAAACTTGAATGTTTGTTTTCTGACTAACAAAATGTGTTTACATGGGGTTTTTTTGTTGAGAAAAGCTATCTTCATGATATGAATATTCAGTCTTTCTGATCACTCTCTCATATTACATAAGTAAACATTCTGTCAGTGATGCAGAACAGAGTCCTCTGATTCCCACAGATGTGAGAGTTCACGCTGCTGGGGTTTGACTTTCACCTCTAATAGCCTAACCGATGGTCGGACATCACGTGCTGTGTTGTGTGTGCATGAGGCAGAGTGAGGGAAAGGTCTTTTAACTCAGTCTCTTTACGGGTTGTTACGGATGAAATGACTCACGGAAGCTGGGGGTCGGTCACCACTAAAAAAAGAAAAGGACATAATGGTTTGTAGGTGCGTGTGTGAGAAGACCTCCTGAAGCCTGTTTGACACCATACATCTAAGGGGAATGCATTTTAATTGAATTTATTTATTGAATAAAACTAAAATAATTGAAATAAAAGCTGAAATAATTTGTTATTTTATTCAATAGGCTAAATATGACCCATGAATCCATTTAAAGCTATAGGGTAGGCGATGTTTTTCATAAAAAACCTTTTGTTATATTAGTTGAAACTCTCTTCACACCCTGATATCAATTAATAAAAGATTCTAAATATGGTCTAAATATATGGTCTAAATATTAAAACATGTAGCATATAGAAGCCTATATAGGTTTGTGTTTCAGGTGGTCTCTGGAAAATGTCCTCGGGTTACGACTGTAACCCTTGTTCCCTGAGAAGGGAACGAGAACTGCGTCGAATGACACTTTGGGGGAACGCCCCTCAGCGTAGCGCCTCTGAAGTATGAATGAAACTGAGCCGATCTCTGATTGGTGCAACGTCATGACGTAATGTGTGACGGCACATAGGCGGAAGCTATAAAAGCAGCCGGCACACATAAGATGTCAGCTTCTGTGATGAAGCAAGCGCTCCCAGGCAGGGGAAGGCGTGGCCAAGGGACGCAGTTCTCGTTCCCTTCTCAGGGAACAAGGGTTACAGTCGTAACCCGAGGACGTTCCCTTTCGAGGGAACTCCAACTGCGTCGAATGACACTTTGGGGGAACGAGTACCCACTACGCCACAACGCGCCCTGCCTGCCCTAGTGTGAAGCTGCTCACAGGCACACTTAGGACGCGAGCACAAGAGAGCCGGGTGTAGACGGAATGTCCAAACTATAAAACCTAATAAAGGTATGCGGGGTAGCCCATCCTGCTGCATCGCAGACCTCCTGGATGGGGGCCCCCGCGAGAAGAGCTCTAGAGGACGCCATGCCTCTGGTAGAATGAGCCCTCACGGCCAAAGGTGAAGGCATACGGCGCACCTGATAGGCCGTGGAAATCGCTTGGACAATCCAGTTGCTGATGGTATGCTTTGAGGCGGGAAGCCCCTTTCTGGGCGACCCGAAATACACCAGCAACTGGTCCGACTTCCGCCATGAAGAGGACCTCTGAATGTAAATACTCAGTGCTCTGACAGGGCAGAGCATGTGAAGTCTCTCTTCATTCGCCGTCACGTGAGGTGGAGGATGAAAAGCCTGCAGAACCGTAGGCCGTGCCGCACTGGACGGCACCTTAGGCAAATAGCCGGGCCTAGGGTGAAGAATGGCCTTAATGTTGCCTGGAGCAAACTCCAGGCACTCGTTAGATATGGAGAGCGCCTGGAGATCTCCTACCCTCCTCAGAGAAGTAATGGCCAACAAAAAGACCACCTTCAACGAAAGGTTCTTGGCCTCAGCCGACTCCAGCGGCTCGAAGGGGGCCTCGGCCAGCCCTTCGAGAACCACTGCCAGGTCCCAAGTGGGAACCCTGGTACGAGCCGCAGGTCTCATCCTCCAAGCCCCACGGAGGAAACGTACGACCAATTGGTGTCTCCCCAGAGGCCCATCACTCAGAGGAGCGTGGAAAGCCGCAATGGCAGCCACGTACACCTTGAGTGTGGACGGGGTAAGACCAGTGGAGAAGCGATCTTGGAGGAACTCCAGCACTGAAGCCACTGGGCAGTTAACTGGGTCCACCTCACGCTCCCTACACCAAACGGTGAAGACGTTCCACTTTAAGCCGTACAATTTCCTCGTGGATAGAGCTCTAGAGCTGAGTATGGTCTCCACTACTCCAGCTGATAGGCCGGCCTCTAGGTACTGTGCCCCCTCAGGGGCCAGACCCACAGTTTCCATAACTCGGGCCGAGGGTGAAATATTGAGCCCTCTGCCTGTGTCAGCAGGTCCCTCCTGATGGGAATCTCCCATGGAGGGCCGTCCAGGAGCAAAATTATGTCGGAGAACCATACTCGGGCCGGCCACAACGGGGCTACCAACAGTAGACTGATCCCGTCGCAACGGACTCTCTCTAGAACTCCCGGGAGCAGAGCGATCGGGGGAAATGCGTACAGACGTAGCCTCGGCCACTTCTGCACCATGGCATCCAACCCCAGCGGGGCTGGATGGGTGAGGGAAAACCACAGTGGACAGTGGGTCGTCTCTCGAGACGCGAACAAGTCCACTTCCACTGGGCCGAACCTCTGAGATATTGACTCCACCACCTCGGGGTGGAGTCTCCACTCCCCGGGCCTCAGCCCCTGTCTCGACAGGATGTCTGCTCCCTGATTTTGACTCCCCGGGATGAATGTTGCTTTTAGAGACAACAACTTCCCCTGGGACCACAGGAGGATCTGATGCGCCAGTCTGCATAGAGGGCGAGACCTCAGACCCCCCTGATGGTTTATATAGGCCACTACCGACATATTGTCTGACCTCACAAGGACATGATGACCTTTGAGGTCCGGCAGGAAGCTCCTCAGAGCTCGGAACACCGCCAACATCTCCAGGCAGTTTATGTGCCAGGAGGCATGATGGTCCTGCCATAGGCCTGTCGTAAAGCGGCCGTCCATGACCGCGCCCCAGCCCGTGAGGGAGGCGTCTGTCGAAACGGTTCTCCGGCGACATGACGCTCCCAACACTGGCCCTTGGGACAGAAACCAAGCTTTCTTCCACATAGATAGGGAACGAAGGCATCTGCGCGTAACCCTGATCATGCGGAACGTGTTTCCCCTCGGGGAGAACCCCTTGGTTTTTAACCACCACTGAAGGGCCCTCATGTGCAGCAGGCCGAATGGAATGACACTGGACGCTGCTGCCATGAGCCCCAACACTCTCTGGAAGTGCTTCACAGTGATGGCTTGGCCTAGCCTTATCCTGGACACTGTGGTCAGGATGGACTCGATCCGCGCGGGAGACAATCGTGCCCGCATCGTGACCGAGTCCCACACCACTCCCAGGAACGTAGTTCTCTGGGCTGGTGTCAACACGCTCTTTTTCGTGTTGAGTCTCAACCCCAGGCTCTGGATGTGAGCGAGGACGACATCTCGATGCCGAACCGCCAGCTCCTGTGACTGTGCTAAAATCAGCCAGTCGTCGATATAATTGAGCACCCTGATGCCCTGAAGCCTCAGCGGTGCCAGAGCTGCATCCATACATTTGGTAAATGTGCGAGGGGAGAGAGCTAGGCCGAACGGAAGAACCCGATATTGGTACGCTTCGCCCCCGAAAGCGAACCTCAGGAACTTCCTGTGAGATGGAAGGATGGATATGTGGAAGTATGCGTCCTTTAGATCTATCGTGACAAACCAATCCTCGGACTGAATTTGACTCACGATAATGGGAATAGTGAGCATCTTGAACCTGAATCTCCTCAGAGAACGGTTCAGGTGCCTGAGATCTATTATTGGACGCAACCCCCCATCCTTCTTGGGAACTATGAAGTAGCGGCTGTAAAACCCGGACTCCCTGTCCGGTGGAGGAATACGATCTATAGCCTCCTTTGCCAGCAGGGAGTTTACTTCCTGTTCCAATACCCGACCCTGCACTGGGTCGACTACAGTCCAGACCACCCCGTTGAATCTGGGTGGGCGGGAACTGAACTGCAGCCTGTACCCATTTTGAATGGTGCGCAGGGCCCAAGGAGAAATATTCGCCAGATTTTTCCATGCATCGAAATATTTTACCAAGGGAACCAGGCTCTCGAGCCTGGCTTCGGGTATTAATCGGGATTCGTTCTCGGCCCCCTGAAGCGGATTCCCGGCAGGGCTGAACCGAAAACGATTCTCGATGGGCGGACGCGAATGCTGCCTGACCGCAAGCCTGTGGGGCGGACAGTGCAGCCTGCGTTCGCTGGATACCGATGTGTCCCGAAGCGTGTTTAACGGCGGGAGAGCAACATCGATTTCCTGCGGGCTCCGTGAAGGAGACGACCTCGGTCGTTCCACCACGGGTGGGGCCGCCCGCAGAGATCCTAGAGTAGCTAGGATCTCTTTGACGAAGCCTTTTTAGCCTGCAGGACGGCCCTCAGGTCGCCCTGCTTAGGCTGAGGCTTCGCCTGAGAGCGCTGTCTATGCCCCCAAGCTCCTTGAGGGGGGGCTCTAGACGCGACGCTCTGTTTTTGAGCCTGTCTATAGGCGGAGGAGCTGGCTGATGGCTGTGGCTGCGGCTGCCCACTGGGGGCAGACTTCTTGGACACTGAGCGGCGAGGGAGATATTGTTTGAAGGCCGCTGATTGTCTTTTCGCCTCCTGAAACCTGTCGACGACGGTATTAACGGCGTCGCCGAACAGGCCAGAAGGCGAAATCGGGGCATCAAGGAGGAAAGCCCTGTCTTTCTCCCTGATGCCCGTAAGATTTAACCATAAATGCCTCTCCGAGACCACCATAGCTGCCATGGAGCGACCGACAGCGCGGGCCGTCTCCTTGGTGACTCGGAGAGACAAATCAGCGACCTTCCTCAACTCCGCAATATCTTCCGGAGTTGGACCCTCGCCCTCATCAATGTCCTTAAGAAGGTCGGCCTGGTACGCCTGGAGCATAGCCATGGTGTGAAGACTCGCACCAGCCCGACCCGCAGCCATATAAGCCCTGCCCACTAGCGCTGATGTGTCTCTACACGGCTTAGTGGGCAGCACCGGGGCTTTAAGGGATGATGCCGACTCAGGCGATAAATAATTCGCCAAAGGCTGTTCAACGCGCGGCATCATCCCATAACCGTTCTCTCGTGCCCCCATGATGTTACTATAATTAATAATAGGGGGATTGGAGACACGAGAAGAGTGTGGTTTTTTCCACGATCTACACAACTCGTTGTGCAGATCGGGAAAGAACGGCAAGCCCCGGTGATGAGGTTGTTCCCTGTGCTGCAGGAAGCGCTCATCCAGTTTGCTTTTAGTTTGCGCTTCCTGCCTCTCTTGTGGCCAGCTGATATTTAAATGAGCCACCGCACGGGAAACAACCTCAACCAGCTCCTCATACGCGGGGACACGGGGCGGCGAGTCGTCCCCGAAATCCCCGCCCTCGATGCTGAGCACGTCAACCTCCTCGGAGGCAGACAGCTCAAACATCGGATCCTCGACTCGCGCAGAAGAAGCCGCGGGGCGGGCTTCTGCGCGAGGCTCGAGGACATCAGAACTGCCCGATGAATCCCGAGAAGGTGCCTCGGCAGCCTCGAGATCCCCGGACAGATCTTTTTGCGAGCCCCATGAAGAGCGTCGCCGCGCCGCCTCAGCAAATGCGGGTCCCGCACCACGGGGCTCGCGAGGCTGACCATCTTCATCAAAGATAGCCAGCCGGGAACGCAGCACACGGATTGTCAACTTTTCACAATCCTCGCAAGCAGCCCCCTCGAGAGCTGCCTGCGCGTGCTGCATTCCCAAACAATGTGTGCACAGTTGGTGTGTGTCCCCGCCCGTGATGTAGCGAGGGCAAGGATGCACACACTTCCTGAAGCTCACACTCGCCATTTCACTCATTCAGATTCACTCAGTAACAGACAACAATAAATAGGACAAACAGTCACAGATAGCGCTTGCTGAAGAACAGAAAGCTGACATCTTATGTGTGCCGGCTGCTTTTATAGCTTCCGCCTATGTGCCGTCACACATTACGTCATGACGTTGCACCAATCAGAGATCGGCTCAGTTTCATTCATACTTCAGAGGCGCTACGCTGAGGGGCGTTCCCCCAAAGTGTCATTCGACGCAGTTGGAGTTCCCTCGAAAGGGAACATACACTTTACTGACCTGTTTGCATCAAAATTCACAGAATTACTTGAAAGTAACAAGGCAACACAGGCCTGCTTGACCAGATGTCCGAATTCGAATACTTCCCTACTATATAGTAGCCTATGCGAAAAACAGTACGCCAAAAGAGTAGTATACATAGTCTCAATCAGCTCCCAAGCTCATGAATCAACATCCTTGCTCCCTGGTTTTTGCGGTGCCTTGCAGGATTTTTTAGGGAGCAAACATTCCAGTGCACTGGAGGGATTTTGCGATTAAGACAGCCCTTATAATGGCAGACTCCCTGATCAGTGCCCTGACAACTGAACTAAGAAGCTGATTGAGACGCACCCTGTAATGAGGGGTCCGAAGCATGTGGATCCATTTGCAGATTATCTTTAATAATCAAGATCAGGGTCAAACAGGCAGTATTCAAACAACAGTGGCAGGAATATCAGAGGCTGAGCTGAAACAGAAACGATACCAGGCAAGAGTCAGGGCAGGCAGCAAAGCAGTCGAAGTTCCAGGGAGCAAGATCACAAAGGCAGGCGGCAGAGAATCAACAGTAGTCTAAAGCCCCATCCACACTACTGCGTTTTAGTTTAGAAACGGAGAATTAAAACGAATACGATCTCCGTCCACACCAGCGTTTTAGCTGCGTATTAGAATTGATCTCCGTCCACATTAAAACGACTGAAAACGCAGATCACGTGACCATTCACCAACACTGGGCATACGCGTGCCGGTGTAAACACAACTTCATTGATAAAATTATCCCACCTGGGTTAACCCCAAACCGACGCTCCATGTACGGTCAACGCCACCGCTGCACACGGGAATTGTCACAGATCGCTCGAATAATAGCTTGACTCCGGCGCATGTAGGCAGTTATAGCGTTGTAAAATGCAGAATTTACTTGTACAACAGCTGCTAGTAAAGATATACGCCATGACTGATGACACCCAATCATAGAGCCTAGCGTGAGCCTCTACTAGGTCATCGTTTCTAAAGTCCTCCGTTTTGACCCATCTACACTAAAACGCCCTCCGGAGATTCAAAACGAAAAACGGATCGGCAGCGTTTCTAAACTTCTCCGTTTTGGGTCTCCGTTTTTGCCGTTTTAGTGTGGACGGGAGGTGCAAACGTAGCAAAAGGTCTCCGTTTTTAAACGAAAACGCAGTAGTGTGGACGGGGCCTAAAAATCCAAGATCATACACAGAAGGGTCACAGAATATCAAGATAAACGCTTAGAAATGTCAGCCGGGGCAAAACAAGACTTCGCAATGAGTATGCGTGTGAATGCTGCTTAAAGGGATACTCCACCCAAAAATGAAAATTCTGTCATCATTTACTCACCCTCAAGTTGTTGCAAACCTGTATGAGTTTCTTTCTTCTGCTGAACACAAAGCAAGAACGATTGGAACTTTGGCAGCATTGACTTCCATAGTATTTTTTTTTTTTTCTACTATGGAAGTCAATGGTGCCAAACAACTTTTTGGTTCCAATCGTTCTTCAAAATATCTTCCTTTGTGTTCAGCAGAAGAAAGAAACTCATACAGGTTTGCAACAACTTGAGGGTGAGTAAATTATGACAGAATTTTCATTTTTGGGTGGAGTATCCCTTTAAGTAGAGCAGATAATGGAAAACACCTGTGCAGGTGATTAGTCTCCGTAGGGGGTGCATGGGAAATGGAGTCCGGGAAAGTCGATACTCAGGTGAGGGTGCCCTCCGGTGGCCATCAGAGAGAGCCACAGAGGTCTGATTCATGACACACCCATTGTAACATTCGATGGACACTTTACTATCCTGTGAGGGCACGGGAGGGATTTATGCTGGCCGCTGGTAGGTCACGTGGCAGTTGACAGAATTTCATTCATACTACCTATATTCGTTATACATTCGTACTATAGTATAGGCTAAAACATAATTTTTTAATGGTCGAGAAGTAACTTAAAATTCAAATGTATACCTAATCAGACAGTATGAGATTTTGGACGTAGTCACTGCAGAATGCGGTGGTTACTAGGCTACAGTTTTTGCTTTGGCGCAATTTTTACAAACAATTGGTACATTTTTCAAAACTCGTTGTAGCCTACTAATATCACAAAATATCATCTAAAGTGCACTTTTTTCAAACATTTCATCATCTTTTCAATTGTGTTGTCAACACAAAATCAGTATTTCACTATATCTACACAAAATAAGTGTTAAATCAATATAGGCCTAAATGTTTCATTTACAGTAACTGCCTTTCATAAAGGTAACTTTTGATTTGCATCTCTTCTCGTTCAGTTTAATACATTTGTCTATATTTATAATCTCATGGGCATTTCATAACTTAATCAGACCTTTTGATAACATGCACACTAGATAGATATGCCACTATTACAAACATTATGAATTCAATTACATGAGTAATGTGACATCTGTAGCCTGTATTACTGTAATGAATTCAGCAACAAGGACAATGGTGATTTAAAAAAAACAAATTCACGATTGTTGGAGGGTAGCCTTCTAGAATATACTTTCATGCTTGATTGTTAAAAAACGCATTCTTTTTCATATATTTTACATTATTACAGCTCCTCTCTCCCCAGTCTGGATTTTCGATGAAGCCCCTCCTTCCGAAATACGAAATGTGCTGTGATTGGTTAGCTGGCCCAGTGTGTTGTGATTGGCTGAGCTTAAAGCGTGCTCTGGAAATGTCACGCCGCTTCATAACCGCGAGCTGTACTCAGATGTAAATATTAACGATGGCATCAATTTCAAACCATTTCGAGCCCGATTTAGACATTCGTTGCTAACGAACAAAATGATTGTGCTGAACGGATTTCAAGGACGGATTTCACAGGCCGTGGTATGTTTTTTTTCTTTGTCTTCTTATAGATATGCTGTTATCCACCATTTAAAGTAACACCAAGTAACTTTTCCTCTGCGGTCGCCCTACTGGTTGGAAGCGGAATTGTCCATTAGCGCTGTCGTAAATAAAAATGACCAATAAGGTAGAGTATGATGCATGATTTTATGAAAGACATCACAAACTAAGAAAACTAAATAATGACATTGATTGCTTTTTTATATATATTATATTTACTAGTCCAACAGCATGACGGCCAAGTCAGCATCGGTCGGGCACCCCTCCTCCTCCTTAAGCCTTGTTTATACTCGACGTGTCCGCAAGACCCCATTTCGCCTGGCGGTGTGCACGGCACTTTTTGTAACATCGCGCGGCGCCGCATCCGAAGATGAAGTACAATAAACCTACTGCATTTATTACTCTTTTTATATGAATCAGCAATTAATAAACTACTAATAAACGGCAAACTACTTCTTCACTGCTGATTCCTGGTGGTTTAGAAGAGAATTACTCCGAGTCGCCCCCTGTCGCTTCACAGAATAGCACAACGGCGAGCGCGTCAAGTATAAACGCCTCGTCCGTTTGGAGAGGTGCGCGCGCAATCAGCGGAGACTCGCGCTCGTGCAGACGCGTCGAGTATAAACAAGGCTTTATGCTACGTTCACACCGGACGCGAATAGCGCGTCAAATTCGCGTCTACCGCGCCACGCTCTATGCCTCATTCGCGCCGCAGGAATTTTTTACGTGCGTAACGCGTCTTTGCATTGACTTAACATTGAAATCACTCGCGCCTGACGCGCTATTCACGTCCGGTGTGAACGTAGCATTAAGCTCACGCCAGCGAGCAAACACTGGCCCAATATTGATCCTTGTCCGGCCTCTTGCTTTATCACTCAGCCTTTTCCTCTTCCGAGTCTCCTCCAACTTTGTCTTCTAATTTTTTTTTACCGCTTCGGCCATGACAAAAACAAACGCTGGTTGGTCACTCACGTCCGAATTTGAGGAAGTGGTGGGGGAAGTGACGTATGCCGTAAAGCAGTCGAATTTTGTAGTTCTTTTTGTGCACGGGTTCCTACCCGAAACCCGAAGTTACATAGTGCCAGTAAAAGCGATACAGACCACGTCAGGCTATGGCAGACGTGTCATTTAACTTATTTTAAGTCGATGTACCATCACAAGGGTCTTGGAAATATATTATGAAGGTTGAAAAACTACATAGTGTTACTTTAATTTGTCGAAAAACTATGGTAATACAAACAGGAAGCGATCACAAAATTATGGATAATTTTCCTGTGGGCGGTGAACAGTCTTACAAAAGCAAGAGCTTACAAAATCTACAGTAAACACTACATCAATACTGCTATGTAGGCTAATGTTAGTTAGCAGGCGAGCGGAGGCCAAGCTTTGCCCTTCGTTTACATTAGCTATCATAGCAACTACATACAATGTATAATTGGAAACGTTAATAGAAAACACAACACAAATAATAAGACACACTTACAAGTTGTGATCCATAAACAACAGATTGTCCCGACAAAATGGGAACAGCTACTTTCAGGAGAAGCTTTTGTATGTATAGCCTGCCTGCAACGTAGCCTACTCTCTTCTGGCTGTTCGCTGTAAAATGTGCAGTGCAGGCAAACGTTGAGGTTATGTTCAGGAACATTTAACCATTCGTCAGCCTTAGGACAAACTTTTTCCGGGGTGTAAAAAAAAGCGACAACACTCTTCATCTTTTCTAGCACACCTCAACCAGGCATCTCCAACATTTTTGCGTATTCCGTGGGCGGGGAGGGATTATTTGAATGAGGAACATTATGACTTCATAAGATCCGGTGTTCGCGTTGTGTTTTGAAACAATAATGATGTAGAATGAAAATATTTACAACTAGAATGAAAGCATGAGATCTGGTTTTGAAAGAATGACCAGCTATGTGATCACTCAGTTTGGAGTTCTGAAAATGTACTCCTTACTTACTTGTGTACTTACCAAAGCGAATAAAAAAAACTGTAATGTCTCAGTGCTTTTATAGATGAACCCTTGAGACCTTATATAGATATGTTTATTTAAAAGCAGCAAAACAGAAGCAAACATAGCGCTTGTGTTGTTTGCTCTAAAGCTGGGTTTCCCAATGGGGTTTTGAAGGTCATAAAAAGCTAACCATTATTTAGATCATAAAAATGTAAAATTACAATTTAAAAAATAAAAACAAATGGAAATGAAACACTTAACTAAAAATAATTAAATGTTTTAATTGTTTACCTGCATGTTGTGTGACTATACCAACATTAGAGAACGTCTCAGGTTACGACTGTAACCATAGTTCTATGAAGGTATTTTTGGTGCAAAACAACTGAACGCCTGTGACAGTGGAATTTGTAGTTGTAGAGAATAGCCACACATGTGTATCAGTAAATGTGAAGTCACAGAGATAATTTTTTTAAGAGTTGCACACTTGTAGACTTTTTTTTATCTTCCACAAACACAACACAACAGTTACACCTTCTCAAATACTTCATTGCAGGTGCACAAATTCTATTCTACAAATCACAAATTAAGAAACTCGTACGCTCACATTTTTGCTACAGTTGCTGCAGTGAATATGGTGCAAAACGCATTTACACACCCGCATAAAAAATGTGAAGTCACAGAGAACTTTTGCTCATCTGCAAATCAGTATGTGAATTCATCCAATGAGAGTTGCACACTTGAAGAATCTTTTCTCACAAAGGTCTTGTATATTTTTCTAGCACAAACACAAGTACATAACTACAGCTGCTTGAATCTGCTACAACGAATCACAAGCTCTGTTTTTCACTTTCAAGTGACAAGTTTCGTACGCTCCGCCTTTTGCACCAAGTGCACCGTGAAATGTGGTGCAAAAGTGAGTTGTGCATCTGTAGAGGCAGTGGGCGGAGCCTACATTAATATTCATGAGTTTCCCGGGCATGCGCGTGCAACTGCTCATTCTAGTTCACGCTCCTCGTTTCTCAGCAGGTTTAATGGATTATTTCAAAAAAGGTAAATATAGTTTCAGCACGAACTTAAACTGCAATTGTGTATCGTTTCGTTAAGTTGTGTTGTGTTATGTTTTTATTTATTGAGTTGAACAAACGCCAACTAAAAAAAGTGTCTATAATAATATTTTATATTTTGGACTTTTTTATTGACAGAAGAAAGGATGATCTGATGTTTACTGTGTGCAGAATTTTCAAAACTCATCGGAACATGAAGTTTAATCCAATCCAAGCCAATCTGAGAAAGCTGGGGCTGTTAAAAATACGCCATTATTTTACCACAGCTGGGTGTCAGTGTTCGTCTAAACTAGTGACCGCGACGCTGAAATGTGTGAGAACAGATGAATAACATCAGTACGAACCACGAACATTTATTTATTTGGATTAATTATTGTAATCATTCAGTGTCATTTTTCAATGTCAATCGTTTTACTATTTACATGTTCATGCCCAAAATGCTTAATTAATATTCAAAGAAGTTGACTGTCATTCTCCTCTACGCTGCGTGCAGTTCTGATCTATGGTTCTGGTCGTAGGCACCTCGCGAGTATTCATTCATTCAACTATTTTAAAAAGACAGGAATAAAGCACCAATGCACACAAGAAATACTTTTTATTAGTCAAATTCATTAAAAAATGTGAACTCAACAGGTATAGAATATAAGTAGGCTAAGAGAAAAATACTGTTAATTAAACAAAATTGTATGGACAAAAGTGGATAAATTACATTTGATACAATTAGGTTACTGTAAATGAGGGGGAAAAACACAACATTATTTTACGGAATATGATAAGCCACTAATTTGATGTTCTAAAAAAGATATTTACAAACATACATAGGCTACTGGCCTTAATACCAAACATTTGAACAGTAGTAGGCTACACACCTTGCAATCAAAACATTCAAAATAATATTGTTACATTATTTTGAATGTTTTGATTGCAAGGTGTGTAGCCTACTACTGTTCAAATGTTTGGTATTAAGGGTCTAAGGTAAGGTACCTCTAAGGTACATTTATCTAAAAACAGTAATATTGTGAAATATTTGTATCAACTGTTTTCTATTTTAATGTTTAAAAAATATATTATGTCTTAATTTAATATTAGTATTATTTTTGTATTGCAGTAACATTCAACAAATGATAACAAAAGGCAGTTTAAAGCATTGCAATGTACAAAGGAAAAGCACAACTAAATGAATGAGTTGAAGTTTGCTGTGCTTTATAGCCTATAGGCTACTATGAATGCCAGCAATCATTTAGTCATTAATTATGCACAAAACGTGCAAACTAATAAAAACATTATGAATGAAATGATACACAATTGTAGTTTAATTTTGCGCTGAAACTATTTTTACCTTTTTTGAAGTAATCCATTAAACCTGCTAAAAAACGAGGAGCGTGAACTAGAATGAGCAGTTCCACGCGCATGCCCTTATATTCCATAAAATAATGTTAAGTGTTTTTTCCCCCCCTCATTTACAGTAACCTAATTGTATCAAATGTAATTTATCCACTTTTGTCCATACAATTTTGTTTAATCCAAATTGTACATATGTATTAAAGCAACACATTTATGCTTGTGTTTGGTCTTAATGATTTGGCTTATTTAAATGAACAAGATTTTAAGAACAATCACACCAAGATATAGCCTATATTAGCTATATATATTTTTTAAATTGTTAGCCAACGGAACGGATACATTTATGAGGGTTTATTTAATTTATTGCAATCAACAAATGATAACAATTAGTAAAAGCCACATTTTAAAAGCTTCGCAAGGTGCAATTTATACGACGAGTTGAAGTTTGCTGTACTTTATGCCTACACGAAGTGAATGCCAGCAATCATTCAGTCAGTGACGAATAAATAAAAACATGAACTTAACGAAACGATACACAATTGCAGTTTAAGTTCGCGCTGAAACTATATTTACCTTTTTTGAAATAATCCATTAAACCTGCTGAGAAACGAGGAGCGTGAACTAGAATGAGCAGTTGCACGCGCATGCCCGGGAAACTCATGAATATTAATGTAGGCTCCGCCCACTGCCTCTACAGATGCACAACTCACTTTTGCACCACATTTCACGGTGCACTTGGTGCAAAAGGCGGAGCGTACGAAACTTGTCACTTGAAAGTGAAAAACAGAGCTTGTGATTCGTTGCAGCAGATTCAAGCAGCTGTAGTTATGTACTTGTGTTTGTGCTAGAAAAATATACAAGACCTTTGTGAGAAAAGATTCTACAAGTGTGCAACTCTCATTGGATGAATTCACATACTGATTTGCAGATGAGCAAAAGTTCTCTGTGACTTCACATTTTTTGATGCGGGTGTGTAAATGCGTTTTGCACCATATTCACTGCAGCAACTGTAGCAAAAATGTGAGCGTACGAGTTTCTTAATTTGTGATTTGTAGAATAGAATTTGTGCACCTGGAATGAAGTATTTAAGAAGGTGTAACTGTTGTGTTGTGTTTGTGGAAGATAAAAAAAAGTCTACAAGTATGCAACTCTTAAAATTTTTATCTCTGTGACTTCACATTTACTGATACACATGTGTGGCTATTCTCTACAACTACAAAATCCACTGTCACAGGCGTTCAGTTGTTTTGCACCAAAAATACCTTCATATAGTTCCCTGAGAAAGGGAACGAGACGATGCGTCATCGACGCTTTGGGAACGCCCCCAGCGTGAATGCGTCTGAGCATCAATGTCAACTAGTCCAATGGAAAGAATGAGCGTCACGGGCGGGTGACGTCATGATCAGGAAGGCATAAGAGCACATCCGGTGAAACGCGGCATTAGCTTCAAAAAGTCGAAGCAAGCCGATCACAGGGATGCAGGAAGTATGGCAGGGTGACGCATCGTCTCGTTCCCTTTCTCAGGGAACTATGGTTACAGTCGTAACCTGAGACGTTCCCTTTCGAGGGAACTCGCGATGCGTCATCGACGCTTTGGGAACGAGAATACCCAAAACGCCAGAATTCCAAGTACCTGAGTGTTAGTCTGTTGGAACTAAGCACTAAGCACCTGAGAACCTGGGGCAGCATCCAGGTCCAAACTGTAAAACCTGACGAACGTGAGCGGTGAGGACCAGCCTGCCGCATCACATACGTCTTGAAGAGAAACTCCAAATAATAAGGCTTTAGAGGCCGCCATACCCCTCGTAGAGTGAGCTCTGACCACCAAAGGACACGGCTGGTCAGAGTACTCGTATGCAAGTGAAATAGCCTCAACTATCCACTTACTAACCGTCTGTTTAGAAGCAGGAAGACCCTTCTTAGGTGATCCAAAGCAAATAAATAACTTGTCGGACTTCCTCATTGAAGATGTCCGATGAACATAAGTATCCAGTGCTTGCACTGGACACAAGAGGTTCAGCCTTTCCTGGTCCGCAGATGTAAAAGGAGGACAGAAACCTGCAGCACAATAGGCCTCGGAATAATGGTAGGCACCTTTGGAACATATCCATGTTTCGGGTAAGAATGCCTTGGCCATCCCCGGTGCACTCAAGGCAGGTGGGGACCGAAAGGGCCTGAAGGTCTGACTCTAATAGGGATGAAATAGTTAGCAGAAAATAGTCTTAAAAGAAAGGAACTTCTCTGAGACCAAATCTAAGGGCTCGAAGGGAGCCCCAGATAGGCCTTCTAGAACTATTGCAAGGTCCCAAGCCAGCACCCTAGTGCAAGTTGCAGGCCTCAGCCTCAAAGTGCCACAAAGGAAACGAGTGATCAGGGGGTCTCGACCCAAAAATGTACTACCCACCAGGGCGTGGAAAGCCGCAATGGCCGCCACGTATACCTTAACCCTCTGGGGTCTGAGGTGTTTTCGGGGTCCTTGAGATGTTTTGGCATGCTCTGACATTTGTGCATTTTTCAGTTGCTTATAAACATATTAATGGCACAGGTGAAATTACACTCTATATAGCACACACAGGGCTACCATTATATGTGAGCAACATGTATGTACATGTTTGTATTTTTGAGAGAATATTGTTTATGCGTGGTTATTGAAAAAACTAAAAAATAAATTTTCTAATATATGGCCACAAATAACATACTAAATATCTGTCCACAAGACTTTTGACTAGTGGATGTTGTCGCCTAGAGTATTTGCTTCAAATTGATCTGAAAATCATTCTGGCTAATCATTCACATAAAACAATAGATTGTTTTAAATTGTGAAAAACATTTTTTTGTTTGCAAAGGCAATATGCGGATGGGCGGATCGGCCCAACCCCCTCATGAATAATTAGGCAGTTCTCACCTGAGCAGACTGCATACTAATGAGCCTTTCATTCAGGGGTGTCACACAAGAAAGAATGCAAGGACAATATATATATATAAATAAATAAATATTTATATACACACACACACACACACACACACACACACACATATATATATATATATATATATATGTGTGTGTGTGTGTGTGTGTGTGTGTGTGTGTGTGTATATAAATATTTATTTATTTATATATATATATATATTGTCCTTGCATTCTTTCTTGTGTGACACCCCTGAATGAAAGGCTCATTATATATATATATATATATATATATATATATATATATATATATATATATATACATATATATATATATATATATATATATATATATATATATATATATATATATATATATATATATATATATATATATACATATACATATATATATATATATATATATACAAACAATCAAAATATAAATGAAAGCCAAAAGCACATTTTTAGTCACACATTTTAGCCATCCACATACCATTTTTAGCCATCCACCGCGGTAAAAATAAACCAGTCGCATTTCAAAGTCGTACGCGAAATGACCGCCAGGTGGCGCAAAGGGACATTTAGCAAAACGTAAGTGGGGCTAATGTCTATTAACAGTAGCCTAAGGATGAAATACTACAAGTTATGGTAATTTCCAAATAAGCCTACAACAAATTGTTGGTCATACAGATAAGATATAATCTTTTAAAACTGTAAAAGGTTAAAGTAGGCCTACACTCACAGGCTAAAGACAAAACGTTTTCTCGCTCATGTGAGAATCAAACGTTTGGTTATTTTCAGTAACAAAATTCATAGCCGAGCGGTAGAACTGATGGTTCATCATCAAGATGACACAGGTTCAAATCCCGCACAAACATGGTCTGCTGTATATTTTATATTTATTATTGCAGAGAGATTTGTCTAGCTCTAAAACTCTGTTACACCATACAGTTTTGTTTTATATAGGCTATATATATTTTTTTATTTATTTATTCCAGGCTCTCACGCCACCCCCCCGATTTCTCACGCTGAAGTGTCAACCCGGTCGGTCAAATTCCTGAAAGATATAGTTTATCTATAGATCTACCTGTTGAGCCACTCGTGATCGACTAGTTATACCGTAAATTAGTTAAAATATCCCGTAATCTATTTAGAGCGAGCGTGCATGCGAGACAGATATTGTGCTCCAAACCGTGCGCGCGCATGGCAGAGAGGTCTGTTCCCTACAACCTAGAGTTTTTAAAAACATGGTTTTAAGTAAAGTGTGATTTGCCAGGGGGGACTGGGATTTCCTTCTGGTCTAAACATCCCTACTTCTGCTGAATTATTTTAATCCCCACACCCCTCCCTCCACAGCTAATCAATGCTATAGGCTACTTCACCAATATCAAATATATAAAATAGAGATATGCAACAGGCACGTTTAAACGAAAAACAATAAAATCAAAACCAGCGTTTCAGTTGTTCATTAGTTCCAGTGGCCTTAATGCATGCACGGCTTTTCAAAATTTCACAAAGCGTGTTGAGATTATTTTGAATGAAATATTGAAGTTTATAATTAAGTGTTTTGGCACACCACGCCGAGTGACCCTATGCATTTTTCTAAAGTCGGGTTTTATTCTGGCATCGTGAGTTAGTGTTCGACAAACGCGGCGGCGCGTTCATTTAGATTAATTTATTTATCTCATTATTACAGCTAAAATAACTTAATAGGCGACTCCGTAATTTTTTGGTCATACAGATAAGAGTAGAGTAGCTTACATCGTTCAAAACTGTAAACTTGTATTCATATTAGGCTAACGACAAAAACAGTATATCTGTCCTCTCTGTCTCCGGGAACTGCGCGTCACAAAAATGAACCGAAAGCCACTTCAGCTCAGTCACGATAAGAAATCGGCTATGTCTAAAGCCTTTAAATGTCTAAATATTTAGGCTAATAAATGTTATCTGATTATGTAGGCTAATCCATATGAAAACGAGAGGTACAGAGGATACTCAAACATGCGCTTCCCAATGAGAAAATGACAAGACATGGGTGAAAATCTCGCTCTAATTAAATGTAGGCTAAATCGCCCTGAATTAAAATGTAAAAACATAATAATGTATTTGTCGAAATGTTGCGATATTGTTTCATTTAAGTTCATAATTATTCTATAAATGTTATTTAATTTAGCAGCATTACCACGAAGCACCGTGTTTCGATATTTATTTGAATAATACAAAATAAAATAAAAACTTAATTCACAAATTGCATGCCTGGTTGTAAGGATCCAAAGATCCCTGTAGACTTTAATATTAAGTGACAACAAATTCACAAGCGTTTTTTCAGATTATATTTAGTTTTGCTTGGAAAAAGCTGCCCCAAACCAGTTTTATTTCATCAATTATTGAAATAATGAAATATTTAGTAATAAACTTTTATGACAGAAATATCACTAGGCTACATGTAACTTAAATCATTTAATTCCTTCATTATCAACACTGTCTAGAATGGCGATTTAAGTGTGAATTGCGACTTCTCTTTGTGTTAAGTCAGCCTCAGACTCCGATAGCCTGTGGGGGGTTGGAGGGACAGTTGCTGGACAAAGGTGTTAATGTTCCTCTTTCATATGGAGAGTGTCGGATAGCCAGCCTGATGAGCAGGCAAAATTATTGTAAGGATAAATCTGTGTCCAAATGTAGGCCCCATATCTTATTAAATTATAAATATTGTAGTTTATTTATTGTAGCCTATTTAAAGTTTTTTTTTCACACAAAATTTCAATTGAAGTTATTGTAAGGTGAATTCAACAAGGCATGCTGTGTCTTTGAAGCAACAATTAAAGGTTAAATAATTTTTTCGTGATTTGTATGGCTGACACGCAGCGACATATACAGTATTATCAGCTGTATGATGTGTTTTTACCCTGAAATGATTAATTTCGAGAGAGAGACCCGCGCGCGCAGCGAGGGAGACTAAATAAACTTGTTAAAAAGAGATCCAGCGCGAGAGAGGCAAAGAGAAACGCATGTTTTTAATTTAATTATGTTTCTTTGGACAATTTTCGTTTTGTAGGCCTACTGTTTTAATTGTTTAATTTAGCTGTAATTTCTTTGGCAATACAAATTTAAAATGTCGCAAGAATAAGATTAGCCTAGTGTTTCTTATTTTGCATCGCAAAAGAAATAAACTCTAAACAAGATGCAACCCTGTTTTAAATTAAACAATTTAAACCTTGAAATGTTCGAACTTGGTTTCAAACTTAAGTAATTTTAGTGTTCTTTTACATTACACAATAATTTAGCAGACTAAAGACGAGCTTCTTCATTTTCATTTTCTGATCGGCTGACAATCTTCATCAGTTTTTGTCGTTTGTGCAGCGGCTGCGGTTCTACAGGAATGTAGCAAATTTATGTTGTAATGATAATCAAACAAAACTCTTGACTTTAAATAAGTAAACAGATATAAACAGTTACCTATTTAAGCATCAAGGTGGGAAAATATAAACGTAGGACAACATCGGTTAACAACATCTATGCTACATTGAGATTCGATCTCGGGTCTGTTGAAGCTCCTCGAAGCTCGTGTCGTTGCGTTGATCACTGAGCTATCGTCTGTACGCTGTTAAAGTTGTAAAGCCTCGTTCATGTAGCCTAAATGTTTTTATTGCAATGTTTTATGTTGAAATGTTTTCATTATTTATTCAATTACATTTCAGTAGCCTAATTTCAGTATTGTGATTATGAATTATTTTAACTACGTTTCACTTGTTGAATTCTTCTGCTACCAGCTTTCAATCGCTCTGAATCAGCGCGGTGCGGCAGCAGATTACGCATTAGAGAGAATAAACCGGAATAAACGAACACTTTTCAGAGTCTATGATTGTAGCGCCTCTTAGCGGTAAAAGGCAGCAAATACACCACACATTTTACCGCCGCGGTGGAACAGCTGATGTGGGCGTTGTCATGGCTTGCCTCGACATTTGCGTTTGAATAGCGCGCGTCGTCCGTGGGCGTGTCAGATTAACGCGTAATGAAGTGTAATGAGCTGGGGGAAAAAATACTGACAGCACTCTCTTTTCATACAGATTGCATAAACTGAGAATATTTGTTTTTTATATAAATTACTTCATTTAAAAGAAGAGAATTCAAGCTTCATAAAGAAAAACCTCTCGTGCCTGTGTGACAAGTAATCGCGGAGTTACAGTTAATCTTAGGACGCGTTTCAGAATGGACTTCACTGACAGAGAGAACGCAAAACTCGCATCATGTTTGTTTTTCTTTATTTGGTGAAAAGCACAACACTTTGTTTTTATTGTGAGTATCCACAAAAAAAATAGAAACTTAACAGGATCTAATGATGTACAACACTTATATGTAAGATCAAAATTAACAGAGTAATTTGAGTCTCTTTTGCACTGATAAGGAAAAAAGTGAGCTGGTATCGCCGGCGAGACCGCCGACCCCAGAGAGTTAAGCGTGGAAGGACATAGACCTGATACAAAGCGTTCTTGCAGAAACTCGAATACTGTGTTTACTGAACAGTTAACCGGATCCCACTGACGCTGGTAACACCAAGAAGTGAAAAACTCTCGAAATAGTGAATATAGTTTCCTCGTAGCGGGAGCTTTGGAGCTTAGAATGGTCTCAACAACCTCGGTTGAGAGACCACTCTCTATGAGTTGGGCCCCCTCAGAGGCCAAACCCACAGTTTCCAAATCCCCTGCCGGGGGTGCAATATTGCATCCCCTGCCTGAGACGGAAGGTCTCTCCTGATCGGGACCTCCAAGGGAGGTCCGTCGAGGAGAAAAATTAGGTCCGCAAACCAAATTCAGCTCGGCCAGGGTGGTGCTACTAAATAGGCTTATTCCATCCTGGCGGAATCACTCCAGAACTCCTGGGAGCAGAGCAACAGGGGGAAATGCGTACAGACGTAGCCTCAGCCACGTCTGCACCATAGCAACCAGCCCCGAGGGGACTGGTTGAGGTGAGGGATAACCAGAGTGGACAGTGCGTCGTATGCTGAGACGAGAACAAATCCACTTCTGCCTGGCCATAAAACTCCCATATTTGCTCCACCGCCTCGGGGTGGAGTCCCCTGGCCTCAGCCCCTGCCTCGACAGGGTGTCTGCTCCAATATTCTGGCCCCCCTGGAATATACACTGCCCTCAGACAGCGTAATTTCCTGAGGGACCAAAATAATAGGCCACCAACGTGTTGTCTGTGGGTCAAGAACCAGAGTTTCCTCCATATAACCAAGGCGCGGGGATACTGCCGCGTGATCTTGATCGTACGGAGTGGGTTTCCCCTCAGGGAGAACCCTCTGGTCCTGAGCCACCACTGTAAAGGTCTCACGTACAGCAGGTCAAAGGGTATCACATTGAACGCTGCTGCCCTGAGGCCTAACAGTCACTGTTTCAGAACAACACATGATGGCCCCTCAGGTCTGGGAGGAGATGTCTCAACGCATTGAAGACGACTATCATCTCTAGGCAATTCATGTGCCAAGCGAGATGATGACTCCTCCCAAGCCCTGAGCTGAGCGGCCTTCCAATACCGCTCCCCAGCCGGTGAGGGAAGCATCTGTCGAGATAGCAACTTGATGGCAAAGAGCTCCCACCACCGAACCCTGGGTTAAGAACCAGTGTTTCCTCCATATAACCAAGGCACGAAGGCACGGCCGCGTGATCTTGATCATACGAAGTGGGTTTCCCCTCGGGGAGAACCCTCTGGTCCTGCGCCACCACTGCAAAGGTCTCATGTACAGCAAGCCAAAAGATATCCCGTTGGACGCTACTGCCACAAGACCCAACAGTCTCTCGAACTGTTTTACAGTGCGTGACTGGCCTAGCCTCAGCTCTTTTGTGGCTGTTAGGATAGCAGCTACACGAACGGGCCAGAGTGGCCCGCATCATCACTGAATCCCATACCACACCAAGGAAAGTGGTTCTCTGTACTGGAGAAAGCACACTCTTCTTGGCATTGAGCCTCAACCCCAACATCTGCATATGAGCGAGAACGACACCTCGGTGCCGAACCGCTAACTGTTCTGATTCCGCTAGAATCAGCCAGTCATCTATGCAATTCAGAATGCGTATACACTGCAGCCTGGCGGGGCCAGAGCTGCGTTTACACACTTCGTGAATGTGCGGGGTGATAGAGCTAGACCGAAAGGAAGTGCCTGATACTGGTGTTCTTTGCCCCAAAGAAAACCTCAGGAACCTCCTGTGCTGAGGGAGGATGGAGATATGGAAGTATACGTCTTTTAGATCTATCGTGACAAACCAGTCCTCGGATCTGATTTGAGTCACAATCTGTTTGAGTGTCAGCATCTTGGACTTGAGTTCCAGCATCAAACACTCCAACAGACGAAGATCTAGTATGTGACGCAGCTCTCCATCCTTTTTTGGAACAATGAGATAACGACTGTAAAGACCCGACGCAATGTCGGGTGAGTACACCTGCTCTATAGCTTTCTTTGCTAACAGGGCCTTTACCCCTTGCTCCATTACCAGAGAGATTACCATTACCCATAGAGATATATTTGGCAGTAGCTTCCGCGCTGCCAGAAAATCTACCAAGGGAACCAGCCCCTCGAGGCTGACCTCTGGTGTAATAAAGACAGCCAGTTCGGGGACCTGAAACATACTGGCAGGAACCACCCGAACTGACTGTTTTCGAACCCCCCTCAGAGGGCGCGAGTCCGACGCAATGTCGAGTTGACGCTGCGCTAGAAGCTCGCTGGAGAACGCTGCGCCCCGAAGCACCAAGGGTGGCGGGGTTGGCAGAACGGTCCCCTGAGGGCACAGAGATGGAAAGGGCACCGTATAATGAGGTGTACACCATTCCACCCCGGTTGGGGCTGCCCTCACCGGTCTGACGCCGTGGCGCCAGACCCTTTCTTTTGAGCCGCAGCCTTCTCAGCATGAAGAACGGTCCTCGGATCCGGCTTCTGCTTTGAAGGCTTTGGCTGCTGTGTTGTGTATGAGAAACTAGCCGGCTGGAGCTGCTCACACCCAGCAGCCCCAGTGGGTTGGACATAGCGAGGGAGAGATTGTCTTGTATCTTTCTCCATGATTCCCATCAAATTGAGCCAGAGGTGTCTCTCAGTGACCACATTTTTTTGGCTGCCATCCCTGAGAGATAAATCTGAGGCCCGACGGAGTTCTCAAACCCCATCGGGCCAACTCCCTCACTTCTGTCCAAATACCACAGCAGGTCAGCCTGATATGCTTGCAGCACTGCTATAGTATGCAAGCAGGCTCATGCTAGACCCACTGCCATATATGCTTTTCCCACTAGATTAAAAAATAGTTTTCTTTAATGGTTTAGTGAGAGAAGCCGACGCCTTCAGGGACGATACTGAACCGGGAGACATAGCTCGCAAGTGTCTGTTCTACCCGGGGTATTGCCCCATAGCCATACTCTCTTAACCCCCAAATATCTAAATATACATGAATGTGGGGCTAAAAAATGAGTAAGGCTTTTTCCATGATCTAGACAGCTCGCTGTGCAGATCGGGAAAAATGGAAGGCCCCGTGATGGAGGTGGAAAAATAGAGGGAAGGAAACTCGTTCAATTTATTTTAAGGACGAGTGCCCCCTTATTTCTGCTGGCCATTAAATATTTAATTTATCTACAGCCTTAGTAAACACCTCCACCAGCTTATTATTATATATATATTTTTTTATATATACACATTCTTTATATATATACACTTTATTTTATATATAATATATAAACTATCATATATATATATATATAGGCTATATACAATTCTCATACGCTGGGGAAGAGATGGCAAATCCACTTCCCCCATGATTGTGTCACTTTCAATGTCCAGCACATCTACCTCCTCGGAGGTAGAGCACTGAAGCATTGATTTCTCTCCCCGGGCGGAAGAGGCCGCAGCGCGGGCTTCCGAGACCGGAGAGAGAGCACTGGATCCCTCGTGGAAAGGGAGGAGATAAGATCCGCGGACCCGTCTCCAACCCCGTAAAGAGATCCTATTCGCGATCCACAGGAATGCATTCTCCGCGCTGCCTCGGCAGACGCGTGTCCTGCACCCTGAGGATCGCGAGCCTGGCCACTTTCCTCGAAAAGTGACAGGCGGGAGTGGAGCATGCGAAGCGAAAGCTTCTCACAATGTTGCAATCAGCCCCCTCGGAAGCTGATACCGCATGCTCCACTCCCAAACAAACTACACAAAGCTCGTGTGTGTCCCCACCCGTTAAATAACGCGGGGAGGGAGAAGCACAGAGTTTGTAAAGTTGTTTCGCCATAACTCTTCCCAATAATATCGAACAGACAACAATAAATAGACAGAGACAGAGTAACACAGATCGCTTGCTGAGACACAGAAGCTAATGCCGCGTTTCACCGGATGTGCTCTTATGCCTTCCTGGTCATGACGTCACCCGCCCGTGACGCTCATTCTTCCCATTGGACTAGTTGACATTGATGCTCAGACGCATTCACTATGGAGGGATTGTTGGGTCAGATTGAAAACTAAAAGTCTAAAACTAAAAGTCTTAAACGAAAACCAAAAGTCTAAGTTTGAAACTAAAAGTCTAAGTCGAAAATGAATTTGGTATTTAGGATTGGGCATTTGGTATTTAGGATTGGGCATTTGGTATTTAGGATAGGGCACTTGGTATTTAGGATTGGGCATTTGGTATTTAGGATAGGGCATTTGGTATTTAGGATTGGGCATTTGGTATTTAGGATAGGGCATTTGGTATTTAGGATTGGGCATTTGGTCATTTAGCCATTTAGGATTTAGGATTGGGCATTTAGGGATTTAGGATTGGGCATTTAATCATTTAGCCATTTAGGATTGGGCATTTGAGGATTGAGGATTGAGGAGTGTATGCAAATAAGGAGGCGTGGCCGAAATACTGGAGGCTGGGTTTGAAATGGCTGGTGCAGATGCACCTTATGGACAGCAGAGGGCGCTCCAGTGCTAAGGAGCACACTGTAATGAAACCAAACAGAGCGAGTGAGCAGGTCTGGAGCGAGGACTGTACTTTATAATGTGATAACTTCAACTTAATGACAGCGTTGTATAGGGGTACTGGAACGGTACATGTATTCCTATTGAACCGAACCGGTAGCCTACGGGCGTCACGGTTCGGTGCACGAATTTACACGGAGAATACACGGTATAAAAATAAATAAAACTCTAAATAGCGATACATTTCGCTCTACTCGTGTTTGGTGTGAACGCAGCACAGGCTGCGACGTCAAGGTTGCAATGTTGGAGTGTGTGTGTGCGCGCGCGCGAGAGAGAGAGAGGGGGAGGCGTGGGCGCGAACGAACTAGGTGTGTGTGTGTGTTAGAGGTCTGCACGGGCTTTAAACTGAAGCCCGAACCCGGCCCGTACCCGCGATCATTTAACCCGACCCGACCCGACCCGACAATTACATTTACATATTAAGCCCGAACCCGACCCGAACCCGAGGTCCATTCTGTTTCTCACAGCAAATACCATTTTTTCACGTCTGCTGTCTGTCTGTATTGTGACTGAAATAGCGCGCGAGAGCGGTACATGCGCTCATGCGCAAATCATATGATAAAATAAAACAAAAATTATAATTATCATTATATTTGAGAGAGAGAGCCTGTGTGTCTGTGTGTATGCACACTTTGCAGTTTGAACTTTGCAGCACACACTCCAACATTGCAACCTTGACGTCGCAGCCTGTGCTGCGTTCACACCAAACGCGAATAGAGCGAAATGTATCGCTATTTAGAGTTTTATTTATTTTTATACCGTGTATTCTCCGTGTAAATTCGTGCACCGAACCGTGACGCCCGTAGGCTACCGTTTCGGTTCAATAGGAATACATGTACCGTTCCAGTACCCCTATACAACGCTGTCATTAAGTTGAAGTTATCACATTATAAAGTACAGTCCTCGCTCCAGACCTGCTCACTCGCTCTGTTTTGGTTTCATTACAGTGTGCTCCTTAGCACTGGAGCGCCCTCTGCTGTCCATAAGGTGCATCTGCACCAGCCATTTCAAACCCAGCCTCCAGTATTTCGGCCACGCCTCCTTATTTGCATACACTCCTCAATCCTCAATCCTCAAATGCCCAATCCTAAATGGCTAAATGATTAAATGCCCAATCCTAAATCCCTAAATGCCAAATCCTAAATCCTAAATGGCTAAATGACCAAATGCCCAATCCTAAATACCAAATGCCCTATCCTAAATACCAAATGCCCAATCCTAAATACCAAATGCCCTATCCTAAATACCAAATGCCCAATCCTAAATACCAAATGCCCAATCCTAAATACCAAATTCATTTTCGACTTAGACTTTTAGTTTTCGACTTAGACTTTTAGTTTCAAACTTAGACTTTTGGTTTTCGTTTAAGACTTTTAGTTTTAGACTTTTAGTTTTCAATCTGACCCAACAATCCCTCCATAATTCACGCTGGGGGCGTTCCCAAAGCGTCGATGACGCATCGCGAGTTCCCTCGAAAGGGAACTGCAAGTGTTGTTAAATTATTGAAATAATAACTTCAAGTATATATGGCTGACAAGAAGTCTGGAAATCTGCCCTAAAGGGAAAGAGTGTGGAACCTTTATCCTCTCTTTGCATTTCCCGAGTGTATTCATATACTGTGCTCTCTGTCAGCTCCTCCTGCTTTCTGCCTTTCACATCTGTCTAGCACTTCAGATCTCTTTGCTGCACTCAGGAAAGATATACGTCTGACACATGTAGCCTGTGTGATCTCATCAGTATGTGCTAATATAACAGTGGTATCAAAATTCAGGATAACAAGTAGCACATCCAAAATGGGAAATTGCACCTCTAAGGATTGTAAGTTAAATGGGGAAGATGGGTGAATGGGATTTCACCAAATACAACATGTTCCTGGATCAAATTTTTTTTTGATCCATGAACAACATTCCAATCAACCAATTCCAATCAGATTTGAGGGAGTTTGCAAGTTTATGTCAAGTTTAGGCTTAAAACCAAGGTTAGTTGCTTCTACTACATCAATGTTATTCATTTATCCTTTTCCTCTGTTTTTAGGGAAAGGTTATAGGGGTAGGTATAGGGTTAGGGCAAAATTTTCAGACAGAAGTGTTGTTCCAGGATCAACAAAATATGTTGAGGAACATGTCTGTCTTTGCAAAGTCACAGTGACCGGGAAGATGAGTTCCTTCTTTCCAGCTAACTAGATTTACACGCTGGTGTGTAGTATGCGGCCACATCACAGCTGATGAAAGCTCTGATACCTGCTCCTGCTCTTTTTTGGGATGCTACAAACAGCACATGCGAGCTTGTGAGATGCTTTGATACACATATATTGTGTATCTGAATGAAAGTTATGAGTTTAACCAATATTTGTGCATGGGCCCCTTTGAAGAGCACATCTCTGATCACAATGGAAAGTATATTCTTGTTTGCTGTGGAGTCAGAAACAGGAGAATATCATCTCTGATTTGAGGCTGTCTGCTGGGCTCCCACTCTTGCTGTCTGTAAGATGTATGTCTGTATAAAATTCCAGTTGAAATTTGTCTGCTCTTCTCATTCTGTGTGTATTAGGTGTTGGGATAATTGGATAGACGTGTTTGCATAGCAACCAGTCTTTGCTGCTCATCTCAAAACAAACAAGTGACCTGATAAAATACAAACTGAAATAAAGAAAAGCTTTAGAGTGTTTGATCTACTTCAAATGTTATAAAGTATGTTTAAGATGTATTGTTGCTCAGATATACATATGGATGGATGGATGGATAGATAGTCCCACTTTTTGTCTTGGCACATGCCTGAAACTATAAAAACTTCACATTCAATTAGATTTTGTAAAGAGCCACTCACTCGAAGGGATCTGGCCCAGAGCATTATAGAAGTCCGATCAGAGCATCTGAGCACTGATAGGGTGAAGCAGCTGGATGTCTCCTATGAAAAACAGTCATAGCGACGCGAGCGCTTGCTCGTATATATTATAGATGAGTGCTTAATAATTCATTGGGAGCTTTGTTTCCGAGCGAAAAGGCGGAAAAGAGGCTCTATTAAATATGAAGATACGGTAATGAGGGTTAGGTGTCGTGTTGCCATGGTAACGCGGGTTCGCTGGGGATAAAATCTCTTTGATGTTGTCTGGCGCGCGCTCTCGCAGGACAGGCTGTTTGACTGGTGTGACTGCACGCGGAGGCGTACAGCTCTTGACCCCGGTCGCAGAGGAACACGATGAAGGAAATACTCCTGTTTTAAGTCTGGCTGCGATTTAATAGGCTACTCCAGGACAAGGAAATGGCGATCTCTTTCTCTTTTGGATAGCAATCGAATTCAGTGAACTCATTAATATTTTATCGTGAATAGAATATCGTTGATATAGCCTGGGTATACGCTGATTTCACGCAACCGCCATTTTGAAATCGAAAGCGAGGCTCCAGTGGGAAGAACCCCGGAAGTACAGATAGACAACAGACTACCAACCTGAAGCTGCTGCGCGATTTACACTATTGGATGTTAATATCCAATATAGGATATGTATATAGTTCGTTCCTGCTTCTTTTTTTACGTTCTGAATTATATATAAAAAATCATTTTATTTATAAATGAATTTCACTGTATATAGTCTAAAATATGAAAGAAATGTATGTACATTTTTAGAATAACTAATTTCTACATTAAACACAACAATATGCCATCGCATTCGCGACTCTCCTATGATTAAAGGCGACACTTCCGGTTTTCTTCCCACCGGAGCCATTTCAAAATGGCAGCTGCGTGAAATCAGCGTATAGAAAGCAACAAGAACATTTAGCTTATGCCAGTCAAATATAGAAGATAACATGTAAGCTTTGAAGCTATAAAGAATTTTAAGCATTCTCCTTTTAAATATATTAAACTACATTTAAAGTTTCTGTTTTATCTATTTATTTGGCTTTCCCTCTTCATTGTAAAAAATACAGTATATATAAATAATGGTAACATATGTTTTTATATTGCTTTAACTCATCAAAGTAAGTTAAGCAATGTTCAACTTTTGTTATAAGTTAAACAAGATTCAACTCATTTTTTAAAAGTCAGTTTAATGTAATTCAAGTTTAAATGACTTAAAGGAGCTGTATGTAAGATTGTGGCCAAAACTGGTACTGCAATCACTTTCAAATTACTGTAGAGCGGTGTATCCCCTCCCCCTCCTCTCTGACTCAAGGTTGCCAGATCGGCTGCAGGATCCAGCAGGAACGTGACGAGCTGCAGCTGTGGTAACTATAGCAGAGCTGGCAACCCGGATGCCGCAGCACTACTGACTTCGTGATTGGTAGATAGGTGGAGGGTGGAGCATCAGACCAAAACACAACATGACAACATCAACATCAGTTGAGGGCTGCAACTGCACCTTTTAAATGACAATATCCTGGCCGGACTACTGTTGTCAGTGATATAAGTATTTGAAATGTACATGATTTCTGAATGTCTAGTGACATATCAGGACCATTTTATGATTAATTGAAATAAATTTCTTACATACAGCTCCTTTAAACATCCAAGTTGATTGTACTTAAAAATTGAAGGCAGCAACTTATTTTACAGTGTTTTTTAATGTGACTTTTTACCTTCAAAATATATTATAAAGTATTACTTTGCATAATAATTAATTTTAACATTACTTCTGCATTTTAGAGAACATTTTATTGTGAGAGAAAAAACTACTAAACGGTTTTAGAGAAAAAATATTATTGACAGGAAAGCACTATGAGGAAACATTATAAAATTAATTTAAATATCCTTACACCATGAAAGTATGTTTACTTCAGAAACAATCAATGTCATTTAATTTCTAATTTCATCAAGAATTCACTGCCATCTTGTATTAGCAAGTTCAAGGCTTAAAAGTTTCTTCAAAAACTAATATCATCATTAAAATTTACTTGAATGCTGATCAAGGCCATGATCAGAACCTTATTCTAGGACTTTTGACAGATGAAACAGTTTGAATATGTGTTATTTTTAAATGTGTCGAAGAATTAAAAGTAGAGATGCACTGATATGAAATTTCTTAGCCGATACCGATAGCCGATTATTCAGAATGATAACGGCCGATTCCGATAGTTTGGTTTTTCTTATGGATAAAAAATCTCTCTCAAATAATGCTGCAAACTATACAGAGAACCCTCTCATTTGGTACACTATATTAGAGGTTAATATTAACAACAGAGCTATATTCAACTGCTATTTATTTCCAGATATAATATTTACACTCAAATAAAAGCTGAAATGTTTATAAAACTCAGTTACACATAGGCTACAGTATTCATAAGCACTTGTCTTCATGGCAAATTTATTCAAACATAACAGTAAATAAGCTCCTCTCTAGTTTTTTAAAGCTAACTAACATATTGTTCACAAGCTGTTTTATTGAGATATTTCCACGGTTGAGTTACATGAGATACGGATTTCGGTAAGTTGTAGGCTACTGTATCTTTCAACTTACCTTCTTATATTCATGCATGTTTTTCTTGATGTAATTTGTTTTAAAGTGGAAGAAAAGACTCGCACTGCTGCTTGAACTAAGGCGCTACAGTGATCTGTCACATTTAAGAGCGTCAAAACGCCATTTATTGTTTGAATTTCGGGATAAAATGGACAGAATTTGAATGATGACACTTTGTTTCTTTTTAGAAGTAACAAAGCACAGAGCTATATGAGAGGCGCGCTACAAATAATGTTTAGTATAGGGAAAACGTCTCGGTTACTAACGTAACCTCGGTTTTCTCTAGAAGAGGGAACGAGTGTTGCGTAAGCTAGCTTACGCTACGGGGAAAGCCTCTTTTCTCGAGAATACTGAAGCCAAAAATTATCCTTATAATTTGTATTAATTTATAACGCATTTGCTGCAGCGAGCAGACCTAGGCGAGGCAGCTTGCGTGCCTATTGGCTGCTCTGCGGCAACTGCTGCAACCTATCGAGGGACTGCTCGTGGCGTAAGCACCAATGAGGGCTTATGCCTATATAAGCCAGAGCTCGATAGGATGCTCCTTGGTTTTCATCAACTGAAGCGAAACCACATGGTAGCACAAGCACGGCAGGGTTACGCAACACTCGTTCCCTCTTCTAGAGAGAACCGAGGTTACGTAAGTAACCGAGACGTTCTCTTACGAGAGTACTCGTACTACTACGAGAGTACTCGTACTACTTCTCTTACGAGAGTACTCGTACTACTTCTCTTACGAGAGTACTCGTACTACTACGTAGCTTAAGCTACGGTCGGGAACCCAATTTAAAACGCCGTGCGTGCTAAATCTACCACAACACTGACCAAAAGAAACAAAGTGCTGTTCTGACTGTCTGAAAGCAGCCGAAATTTCCACGTAAATTCTCAGGGCCCTAACTGGGCAAAGGAGATTCACGTCAGACTCGCTGTCAGATCCGGAGAGGGCTGAGAGGGAAATGACTTGCGCTCTGAAAGGAGTGGCAAGTACTTTGGGGACATAACCATGTCTCGGTTTGAGGATGACCTTGGAGTCATTAGGCCCAAACTCAAGGCACGACGCGCTAACAGAAAGTGGGTGTAAGTCACCCACCCGCTTGACTGAGGTGATAGCCACCAGAAAGGCGGTTTTCAACGAGAGATACTTAAGGTCCACAGACTGTAGAGGTTCAAAAGGGGCACCCTTCATGGCTTCCAGGACCAATGAAAGGTCCCATACGGTAACCGAGGGGGGTCGAGGAGGGTTCATCCTTCTAGCTCCCCTGAGGAAGCGGACTACAAGGTCGTTCCTACTAGGGCTGTAGTCAACCAAAGAAATCCTTAGTTGACCAAAGTCCTGTCCTGCGCAACGATCAGTCAAAAAAACAAACAAAAAAAATGTTTTTTTTTTCGCGATGTTTTGCATTTTGATTGAACATTTATTAAACAATTGTCATAGAGCATTTATAAAACTACAACGAAAAAACATCAATAATACATAAAACTATAATAATAATACAATTCTTTGAAAATTTTCTTTCTATTGGTAAAAAAATATTAAAAAAAATTATGCAACTGGTCGACCAATGAGAATGTCAGTCGACCAAGACGGCATCGACCGATTAGTCGACTAAAGTTGACAGCCCTAGTTCCTACCCAGTGACTGACCGTGTGAATGTTTGATAAACGCAGCGATAGCCGCCACATACACCTTGAGCGTGGATGGGGATCTACCCTTATCCAAAAGCTCCTGTAGGAAGGAGAGAACCTCCGATACCCCACAATCTTGTGGATCCAGGTTGCGAGCTGAGCACCAACCTGAGAACACTGACCACTTGGAAGCATAAAGCCGTCTAGTAGAGGGCGCTCTAGCTTGCGTAATCGTGTTTAACACCCCGTCCGGGATATTGACGGGTAGCCGTTGATGGCCCACACATGTAGAGCCCAAAGCTCGGGGTGTGGGTGCCAAATCGTGCCCCCGACCTGTGAGAGGAGATCTCTCCTCAACGGAACAGGCCATGGAGCCAGGCTCTGAAGCTGCATCAGCTACGGAAACCAAACTTGGTTCAGCCAGAACGGAGCTACTAAAAGCACAGAGGAACCGTTCTCCCTGATACGCTTGATTACCTGTGGTAACAGCGTGATCGGCGGGAAAGCATAGAGAGGGCGGCTGGGCCAGTGATGGGCCAGGGCGTCCTTGTTCTTCGTGAAGCATATTGGACACTGAGCATTGTCTTGAGACGCAAAGAGGTCGACCTCCGCTGTGCCAAAGGTGTCCCTCAACAGCTGAACTGTCTGAGGATGGAGAGACCATTCCCCTGGGGGAACGTTGTCCCTGGACAACCTGTCTGGACCCACGTTCAGATGGCCTGGCACATGCGCCGCTCTCAGCGAGAGCAGGTTGCGCTGAACCCATACAAGGAGGCGTTCTGCCAGTGCATGAAGGTTCCGTGATCTCAGACCGCCCTGGCGATTTATGTAGGAAACCACCGACGTGTTGTCCGTGCGGACAAGAACATGTTGGCCCTTTAGAAGAGGAAGGAAGAACCACAAGGCGTTCTCGACCGCCTTCATCTCTAGACAGTTTATGTGCAAGCTTTTCTCTTGGCCTGACCACAGGCCAAAAGTCGGTCTGCCCTCGTAGAGGGCGCCCCAGCCCGAATTGGAGGCGTCTGTCGAAACTACTTTCAGTTTCGAGATTAGCCCCAGGTTTACACCTGTCTGATACCAGCCGATCGCCTTCCAGGGCTCCAGAGCTGTGACACAGTTCTGAGTTACCTTGAGACGTAAACGACCGGATGCCCATGCTCGACGCGGGACCCGCGTCTTTAGCCAGTGCTGTAAAGGGCGCATGCGAAGCAGGCCTAAACAAAGCACCGCTGAGGCGAGCAAACTGCATTTCCTACTTTTAAAACACCTTCGTCGAGAGCCGGATAAACAGACATAATGCTCTTTTTGAGATTTATCTGGGTCGCCGTGAAAACGGCGTTTGGGTACAGGCGAGCGGGTTGTGCAATTGGCTCGTTGGCTGTAGAATACACATCTCCAGTCACCGCAGCCGCGGGAACTGTGAGAGCGACACGTGCTGACTTCAAAGGCAGTCTGGCTGCAGGGGGACTCGACCTTTGCTGTCTTCCTAGAGCCAGGAAGATTTCGGTGGCACAGGATCCAGCCTTAGGCCTTAGGCCTGGATCCCCGAGAAAGGGTGGCCTGCGACGGCCAGCCGAGCTCGTGCGTTGCGACCACACCTCTTGGTCGCTGACGCTGAGAAGCTGGCGGCGGAGGCGGCTGTTTTCCGTGCAGGCGGCTGTTTCCTAGAGCGTCCATAGCCTGCGACGTCTTCTGGACCTCTGAAAAACGCTCCACAAACCCATCAACAGCTTGCCCGAAAAGCCCGGAAGGAGATACAGGCGCGTCAAGGAAGAAGGCTCTGTCAGTGTCCTTCATATCTGACAGCGTCAGCCACAAATGTCTCTCGACAACGGTGTGTAAGCGCGGCTGACGAAGGCGGAAGTAGTTCGGCAGGGTTTAGAAGGCAAAGCGGCCTTAGAACACCATCCAGCGGAGGGCGGGCAAAGGTGCGTTGTGATTGCTTCCTCGACCGGAGGAATGGAAACATATCCTTTGTCCTCGCGCCGTCCACAGCGGAGAGCGTCGAAGAGACAGATGATCGCAGCCTGGCCGAAAAAGGAGCCTTTCCAGGATTTCAACAGCTCCTCGTGCAGTTCGGGAAGAAATGGGGCGGGCCTCGTGGGAGGCGCTGCACGGCGACCAGGGAGAAAGCAGCCGTCGAGTCTGTTGGGCGCGGGCTCATCGGGCAGCGACCAATCCAGGCCGAGGTCCTCCACAGCCTTCGTGAGGAGGCGGAGAAGCTCGGCGTCGACGCTGGCTCTAATCCCACTGGACTCCTGAAGAGAAGGGGCGGGGACCGGAACGGAACCCGACCACTCTTCACTCCCCCAGGGCGAGAAGAGAACAGCCGTCCTCTCGCCGACTCGTCACGGGAGATGGGAGCGGCCGAAGTCGGGCGCTGGCCATCGGTGAGTGACACAAGGGAAAGCGAAGCACGCGGGGATCCCGCCGGCGTGCATTCGTCCACCGGAACCTCCTCAGGCGGCCTCTGAGAGCGGCGCTTCTTACGGCGTGGCGCAAAAGAGTGAGGCGGAGGCGCAGAATCCACGTTGAAGATGGCCAGTCGAGCCCGCAGGGTCGACAAGGCCATGGTGTCGCACTCGGGACATCCGCCGTTGGACAGCGCGTGGTCCGCGTGGTCTCGGCCCAAGCAGGAAGCGCACAGGATATGACGGTCCCCGTTGGCGAGAGGGGCTCTGCACAAGCCACAGGAAATACGAGGCATTTGTATCAATGCCTCGTCTCTTTTAGTCAGAGAAAAAAGTGAGTGTCGCGCGGCGGCGACACTCCTATCGAGCTCTGGCTTATATTGGCATAAGCCACGCCCATTCGCACGGGACGTGACGACTGAGGGCGCCAGCGCCCTGATTGGTGCTTACGTCACGAGCAGTCCCTCGATAGGTTGCAGCAGTTGCCGCAGACCAGCCAATAGGCGCGCGAGCTGCCTCGCCTAGGTCTGCTCGCTGCACCAAATGCATTTTAAATTAATACAAATTATAAGGATAATTTTTGGCTTCAGTATTCTCGAGAAAAGAGGTTTTCCCCATAGCGTAAGCTAGCTTACGCAACACTCGTTCCCTCTTCTAGAGAAACTGCAGATCTGGCAACCCTGGCTTGAACTACAGGTGATTCATAGGGTCAAATAGAGCCTGCTTTTTATGTAGCTGTTTTTAGCTGTTAATGCGTTATTGTCGCATTAACTTGCCCTAACTAACTCAACACGAGAGATTTTCTTCACACAGTGTGTTGCAGTCGGTTATGTTTTACCGCACCCTTTTGATTGACAATGACAGGATATAATCGGCACTGATCATCGGCTGTTTTTAAACAATCGTAGTGAAAATAATTGCTTTTATCGACCGATGCCGATTGTTGGCCGATACATCGGTGCATCTCTTATTAAAAGTAATCAAAAGTGCCTCTTATTGAAGAAGTATACGGTATTTCCCCTTTGCACTGATTTTGTTTGTACCATGCAAAAAAATATAGGAAGGGAGAAATAAATAGGGTTTGGGTTACAAGATCCAGTGTTCTTTGGTTTTGTTCTCTTTTTTAATGTTATTCCCAGTAAATTACTTACATCTGCTTCCTGTTTTGACATAACAGTAAATAATCATACTTTCTTTGTGCTTTTAGTTGTTTGGGGTTAACTGTAGTTCTGTAAAATAAATAATCAGGCTTGTTTAGTCCTCTTAGACCTCTGAAGCTTTTTAATGATGGAAAGGGCATATTTGTATAATCAGTCTAATGTTAGAACTGATGGGAGATCATGAATTAATAATGATCCAGTGTGTTACTGCAGAAACTATGTATTATTAGACCATTCTGCAAGACTATCAAACATGATGTTATGCTGTCAGTCTTTAAATATGAGAACCGTTTGCACAAACATATCTGTACAAATGTTTATGAAGTAAATGAGAACAAATACATAGTATATTATTAAATATTATTTGTCCCTTTTTTCCTATTATTTGATTTTTATTTCATGCTACACAACAGCATAATCCAGCTTATCCTCAAATGATAACGTACTCGGTTACTAACGTAACCTCGGTTCTCTCTAGAGAGGGAACGAGTACTGCGTAATAGCTTACGCTAGGGGAAAAACTCTTTTCCGCGAGATATTGAAGCCAAAAATTATCCTTAATTTTTTATTAATGTAAAACGCTTTGCAGCAGCAAGCAGACATAGGCGAAACAGCTCGCGCGCCTATTGGTTGCTCTGCAGCAAATGCAGCAGCCTACCGAGAGAGACTCTGCGTGACGTAATGACCAATGGGGGCAATTCGCGTCCATATCGTCACGTCCCGCCAGAAGGGGCGTGGTCTCACCCTATAAATATGCTCGTTAGGCTGATACAAGCTGGTTTTTATCACTGAAGCGAACCAGAGCGTATTCCAAGCACGGCAAGATACGCAGTACTCGTTCCCTCTCTAGAGAGAACCGAGGTTACGTTAGTAACCGAGTACGTTCTCTTACGAGAGTATCTCTCGTACTGCGTAATAGCTTACGCTAGGGGAACACAATGCAACACGCCGTGCGTACAGGGATCCAACACCAAAGTCCCGGGGGCCGAAGCCCAGGGCTCATGTAGTGCATAATCACCATAAACTCACATAGAGTGGAGGAAGAGAGGCTGGAAGCGTCATTCCCTATAAAAAAGCACCCAGCGGGGCTATTATATGACAATAAAACGCGCAGCCAGGGTGAAAGCTTTCAGCCTGATCTGGGTGGCCATACGTGTGTCAACACTCATGGGGCTGCAGTAAACTCAGCATCTGGGCCGCACAGCGGGGCAGATAGCACTGAATTTTAGACCGCCAAAAGCTTAGCTTGTAAGGCGGGTACCTCCAGGTTATAGTATTTTATAAATGTAGACGGCGAGGCCCAGCCCGCGGCCGTACAGATAACTTGCAGGGAAACCCCGCTCGACCATGCCCACGAAGAGGCCACGCCTCTCGTGGAGTGCGCCCTGACACCCAAGGGGCACTGTAGGCCCTTCGCAGAGTAAGCGAGCGCAATGGCATCCACTATCCATCTGGATAGGCTCTGTTTTGAGGCGGCGAGTCCCTTGGAACGCCCGCCAAACAAAACAAAAAGCTGCTCCGTCTGTCTGAAAACAGACGAGCGTGAGACATAAGCTCTCAATGCCCTGACGGGGCAAAGGAGACTCGCATCCTCCTCCTCACTGAGAACCGGAAGGGCGGACAGGGAAATTACCTGGGCCCTGAACGGTGTATTGAGGGATTTCGGGACATACCCGTGCTTTGGTTTGAGAATGACCTTCGAGTCATTAGGCCCAAACTCCATACACGACGCGCTTACTGAAAGCGCCTGTAAGTCCCCTATGCGCTTCACTGAAGCGAGAGCCATGAGAAACACTGTTTTGAACGACAGGTGTTTCATGTCCACCAGCTGGATTGGCTCGAACGGGGCGCCTTTCATGGCCTCCAGGACCGTGGAAAGGTCCCACGTCGGGACTGAAGGGGGCCTGGGAGGGTTCAGCCTCCGAGCTCCCCTAAGGAAACGCACGACTAAGTCGTTTTTCCCCAGCGACTGGCCAGACACCGGTTTTGCAAACGTTGCTATGGCCGCCACATATACTTTGAGCGTGGATGGGGTCCTGCCCTTATCCAGTAGCTCTTGAAGGAAGGAAAGCACTTCCGAAACCCCGCATTCCACAGGTGAAAAGCTCTGGGCTTGACACCATGCAGAGAAAACAGACCATTTCGAGGAGTAGAGTCGCCTGGTAGACGGAGCTCTAGCCTGCGCGATCGTGTTTAACACTCCTTCTGGGAGGCTAGCGGGTACCCGTTGATGGCCCATGCGTGCAGGGACCACAACTTCGGGCGAGGGTGCCAAATCGAGCCCTCCGCCTGAGAGAGGAGGTCTCTCCTCAATGGTACAGGCCATGGGGCAGTGCTGGTCAGCTGCATCAGGGCAGGGAACCACGTCTGGTTTGTCCAGAGCGGAGCTACGAGCAGCACTGGGCATCCGTTCTCCCTGATTCGTTCCAACACCTGAGGCAGGAGCGAGACAGGAGGAAAAGCATATAGGGGGCAGCGGGGCCAAACATGAGCCAGCGCGTCCTTGCTTTTCGAGAAAAACTCCGGGCAATGAGCGTTTTCGTGGGACGCGAATAGGTCCACCTGTGCTCTGCCGAACGTTTTCCACAGCAGCTGGACCGTCTGCGGGTGCAGCGACCATTCCCCTGCTGGAACATTGTTCCTGGACAGTCTGTCTGGTCCCACATTCAGGTGACCAGGCACGTGCGCTGCTCTCAGTGAGAGCAGGTTGTGCTGAGCCCAGACCAGGAGGCGTTCCGTCAGCCTGTGAAGGTTTCGTGACCTGACGCCGCCCTGGCGATTTATGTATGCCACCACTGACATGTTGTCCGACCGGACCAAGACGTGGTGGCCTGTTACCTGGGGACAAAAACGCCGTAGCGCTTTGTCGACTGCTATCATCTCCAAGCAGTTTATGTGAAGGAGCTTTTCCCGTTCTGACCACAGGCCAGCTAGCGGTCTGCCCTCGAGCAGCGCTCCCCACCCCGAGGTGGAGGCGTCCGTAGACACCACCTTCACACTCGAAGCGGTCCCCAGACTCACACCTGACTGATACCAGTCGGTTATTTTCCAAGGTTCCAGAGCTGAAACACACTGAAGGTCGACCCTGAGGCGAAACAGACCCGCTGTCCATGCCCTGGGTGGAACCCGCGCTTTCAGCCACATCTGCAGTGGGCGCATGCGCAGCAAGCCCAACTGGAGTACAGAGGCCGCTGAGGCCATCAGCCCCAGCATTTTCTGAAACCTTTTGAGCGGAACTATCGCGCCGTGGCGGAAGGATTTCGCGCCGCTCTGAATATTTAGCCCGCGCTCTGGTGACAGGCGTGCTGTCATGGACAGCGAGTCCAACACGGTTCCCAGAAAGGAAATTTTCTGACTGGGAGACAGTGAGCTTTTCGCCCAATTGACTGTGAGGCCCAGCTCCTCGAGGTGCTCGAGTAATGCGGCCCTGTGTTCTATGAGCTCCGATCGTGATCGAGCTAGAATCAGCCAATCGTCCAAGTAGTTCAGGACTCGCATGCCCTGAAGTCTCAGGGGTGCGAGCGCCGCGTCCATGCACCACGTAAATGTACGAGGTGCTAGGGACAGGCCGAACGGCAGGACTGTGTATTGATATGCCTGGCCCTCGAAAGCGAATCTCAAGAATCGCCTGTGATGGGACGGCATTTGTATTTGGAAATAGGCGTCTTTCAGATCTATTGACATAAACCAGTCCCCGTGGCGCACTTGCGCGAGGATTTTCCAGGTCGTAAGCATTCTGAACTGGCGCTTCACAAGCGCTCTGTTCAGCTGTCGCAGATCTAAAATGGGTCTGAGACCTCCATCTTTTTTCGGTACCAGAAAATATCTGCTGTGTAGGCCCCCTTTGCTCTGAGCTTGAGATAAAGGTTCTATAGCACCTTTGCTCAGTAGTTTCGCTATCTCGGCTCGAAGTAGATGAGATACTTCGTTTTCCACCGTCGTCTCGACGCGCGCCGTATAACGGCGGGGACGTCGAGCGAACTGTAGCGAATAGCCTCTATTTATAGTGTTCAGCACCCATTCTGATACCCCAGGAAGCTGTGCCCACACTTTCGCGTGAATAGCTAGGGGTAGAATGAGATCTAGGCTCTGGCCAAGACATAGTGACGGCAAGAGAGCTCCGGCGTGCTGTAACGCAGACACTGTGTTTACAGTGTGTGAGGCGGGGGGCGCGCCGATCGCGGCGGGCAGCCTGGCCGCGCTCAAAACCCTTATAGCAGTTTGCTGAGGAAGAGAGAGCGGGGCGAGCCCCGTGGGGCTTAACATGTCTGTGAGTGAATGTGGGCGCAGGACAGCGGGCACATTTACTGCACTGAAAAACACCGTCGGCCTGAGCTGACTGAATGCGTGTTGGTTTCGTTTTCACAGAACCCGTGGGACATGTGGTGTGTAGTGTTTGTGGGCACTGAGACGTAGGCACATTCACTACATTTAGTGCACAATCGACATGAGGCGATTTTGTTTGTGCGAGCCCTGCATTTTTGCGGGCTGTGTTTGTGTGTAGAAATGAGCCCTGGGTTGTAGGCATTTTCAATACACTCATAACACCATCGGCTGTGGCCGGAATACCAGAAAATACACCATTTATGTGATTTATCTGGGTCGCCGTGGGAACAGCATTTGTGTGCAGGCAAGCGGGCATGGTACTGGCTTGCTTACTGCAAAATACACTGGAACAGTCACATTTTCTGGAACTGAACGAGCGAAAATTTCAGTGGAAGTCTGGCCACGGCGAGACTGAAACACCGTCGATTTCCTAGGAGGCTAGGAAGACTTGTGTTGGTTTCGTTTTACAGAAACCGTGGTAGTGTTTGTGGGCACTGGGTTGTGGGCACATTTACTACATTTAATGCACAATTGACATGCGTCGATTTCATTTGTGCGAGCCCTGTACCGTGGCGGGCTGTGTTTGTGTGTAGAAATGAACACTGGGCTGTGAGCATTTTATTACACTTATAACACCATCGGCTGTGGCCGGAAAACCAGAAATACAATGATTACATGATTTTTCTGGGTCGCCGTGGAAACGGCCTTTATGTGCAGGCAAGCAGGCCGTGGTACCAGCTTGTTTACTGCAAAATACACTGGAACAGTCGCATTTTCTGGAACTGTACGAGCGAAAAGTTTTTGGTGGAAGTCTGGCCGCGGCGAGACAAAATTTTGTATCTGCTGCGAGAGCCGGGATCGAACACGGGTCTCTCGCGTGAAAGCTTCGGGTTCCGCCACTGGGCCACAGGGAGAACTACACTAGCGCAAGCAGATAAGAGAGCGTCATCACAGTTTTGTGTGTGTCGGCGTTTGTATGCAGGTGTGCGTGTTATACAACAGGCTCATTGCTGCAATAATGACATTTTCAGCCGCTCAAACTAGGAGCCGAGAAATGTTTAAGAAATGGAGATTAGTCCGTACTCGGCGGGGACTAAAACACACTCTTTTCTCATTTGCCGGTGACGCACGCCCATGGGGGGCGGGGTAGATTTCTTATAACGTAAAGAAAGCTAGCCGCGGTTTTAGTGCTCGCGGTCTTGATGCTGGCCCGTTTCCTTGACGACTCGCGGACAGAAGGCGGAGGTCCACAGAGCTCGCCTGTTGCGCGGCGGTTGCGCGGGCGCTTCCCAATCGAGGCCGATGCTTTCCACGGCCTGAGAGAGCAGACGCATCAGCTCAGTCTCAATGCCGGCTCTCTTACCAGTGGTCTGGCGGGAAACGCTAGCGGAGGGGAGGTCCACGGAGCTCGCCCAATCCTCGCTATCGGATGCCAGAAGAGAACACGCCTCGGTGGGTTCGTCAAACTCGTGGATGGACGCGGCGGCAGGCGGCGGCCGTTGTTCGTCAGTGAGCGACTCGAGCGAAGCCGGCGAAGCTGGCGGGCGAACCGGCGAGCTTTGGCGGGCTGGAGAAAGCTCGGGAGCGCGCTGGGCGCGGCGCTTCTTGCGGCGCGGCACCACGGCGGGCTGCGGTGAAGGCTCGGAGAATGATGCCAGGCGAGTCCTCAGAGTCACCATGGGCAAAAGCTCGCAATGAGGGCATCCGCCGTCAGCGAGCGCGAGAGCCGCGTGATCCTCACCCAGGCAGGAAACACAGATGACGTGCCGGTCTCCATCGCTGAGCGGGGCGCGGCACGAGCCACAGGAAGGCATCTTTAAAAAGACGCAGCTCTTTTTGTGAGAGAAGTGTGAGTCGCGTCAAGTAAGCGAGCAAACACTCTCAACAGAGTAAATACACACAGAGTATGAAAGGATATAGAACGCCGGAAAGCGCAGCAGGTACGGCAGTTGAAGGCGGCGAGGCCAGCGACTCCAGAGCTCGTCCCGCTGAAAGGCTTGCTTCGACGGCGCGGCTTCTCACTCCGGATCCAGCGATGCGTGTGCTTCGCTGAAGAGGTAAAAATCAGCTTGTATCAGCCTAACGAGCATATTTATAGGGTGAGACCACGCCCCTTCTGGCGGGACGTGACGATATGGGCGCGAATTGCCCCCATTGGTCATTACGTCACGCAGAGTCTCTCTCGGTAGGCTGCTGCATTTGCTGCAGAGCAACCAATAGGCGCGCGAGCTGTTTCGCCTATGTCTGCTTGCTGCTGCAAAGCGTTTTACATTAATAAAAAATTAAGGATAATTTTTGGCTTCAATATCTCGCGGAAAAGAGTTTTTCCCCTAGCGTAAGCTATTACGCAGTACGAGAGATACTCTCGTAAGAGAACTGAAGTTAATAACTGACTATGATGTCAGGTAGAAAAACAGCAGCATTAAAAGGGAATCCACATAATGCACTTTTATTCGACAGTGAAAGTACAACTTTCAAATTACAAAGCTCCTGGAGAAATGCTAATATTTAGATTTTTTTTTTTCATTATATGATCAGTTTAAAACTTTGCACTGAAAATAAAATACACCATTTATTGTATTTGCTCTGTTCCCCTGTTGGTTTAATGACACCAGCACTCAAGTTGCATTAACAAATTTGTAGAAAGTTCTCGCAATGTAAAAAAAAAAAAAGAATCCATAGAAAAACAGAAAAGATACTGGTGATTTTCTACCAGGAGTTTACAGGCATTTTCTTTAACCCTAAAACAAAACGCAATGCGTAATTCAAAATACAAGAAAAACACCTATAATAAAATCTGAATGGAATTATACTTGTAATTATACACAATTCTGCCCTACAAAGCAAAAAGGCAGTAACTACGCAGAGTGCAGAACAGAGAAAAATGACTTTAAAGTTATCCTGTCATCCACCCTAAGTAGGCTAGTTGTAGGCAGATTATTGGACATGTGGCTGTTTTGTTATTATATTAGCTTATTCTTTGTACATATCAATCCTCATATTTAATTAGATATTTTACCCCTATTTTGCAGTCACTGTATTCTTACTTTGTATTACTTACCAAAAACGTGGCACCATACCAAGGAAAAAGGCAGTAACTACAGATTCTCCCAAAACTATTTTGCCACAACTTGGGCTCTGGGTGTGTTAGATACACTGTATTTGAAATAATTGGAACCATTTGGACAACAACATTTTTTTTCAACATTTTTGTGTTGCGAAACTAGTGTTGCGGAGCGGGTGTGTTACGGATACGTGGTGTAAATTTTTAATAATCAAAAATCATGTCTAATTAATTGAAATCATGAAACTTTTATTATAAACTATTATTAAACTTATACAATATTTTAAAAAATATTCTATGAATATTAAAAATAAAATATATTAAAATTCTAATATATTATTAATTACATTTCTTTTAATCATTTGAAATTAAACAAACATTTTTGGTCAAACAACATGCTGCACAATGAGCTTTACTGTTAAAATTAAAACATTGAATAAAAATTAAGTTTTAATCTTAATTTATTTGTATTAGTGTTAGTATTATCATTGAGACGTTTCTAAATTCTACTGTACAACAGTAATATATTTCTGTCAAGTTTTATTTTGACGGGTTGCCGTGAAAACCTTTGAGTTTCTGTGTTTATGACATGACAATAGTTTTTCTCAAATGAAGCGGTTAAATGCTCACAGCGGATCTAGAGTCTGGAGACAAGTTAATGCAGTCGTGTCCTCATAGGCAAAAAACAGCTTGAGCGTCACACGTGCTTCAGCGCGCGCGTGTGTGTGTGTGTGTGTGTTAAATGAAACTGCGTGTCGACTGCACCATTTATTCACAGAACATTTAGGATTTGTATTTAATGTAATATGTTTTATTACTTATAGGCCTTTTTCATAAAGTTATGAAAAGTTAAGGTTTTTGGCAGTCATGGATTGTGTTTTTGGGATAATTTAAGTCCTGATTTGGGCTTACTTGGCCCCCATAGCACAATACATTCTTGACTGCTTTGCCGTTATGATAATGGTCGCTTAATTTTCTAGAGAGATCTGGCATCCCTAATGCTGCCTTCACGTGCTCTCGGAATTATCGTAAATAATTAGTTTCCTACTAAAAAAAAAAGTTTCCGAGTTAAACATTGGAGATGAACACCCTCATAAGTCGTATTTACCTCTGGGAAGTTCGGGTATAATCTTGATACCCAAGTTCCAAATCAAATGATGTTGTTTTAGAAAGCATAGTTAAGTATGGTGTTACAGTATGGTTTGGGAACCTATACTGCTTAAATCTAAATTAGCACACCTGGTGTTGACAGCACTAAAAACTGTTGGACATGAGGAATATTTGAATCTTCAACATTATGAGAATTGCATTCTGAATCAGGTACAGAAAATCGTGGGGGACCAAACTCACTTTTTGTGTTCACAGTATGAAATACTCCCCTCTGGTAGAAGATATAGAGTCACATTGTGCAAACTAAATCGGTATAATAATTCCTTTGTTCCTGTATCTGTACGAATTCTGAATAACAGTTTATCTTAATAATTTAAAATTTAAAGTCTTAAATCAACTGTTTCTTCTCTTTTTATATGTATGCAGCAACATGTAGTCCAAAACAAATTTCCTTTCGAGGACAATAAAGTATACTACTACTACTACTACTTCCCGAGATGGGCGGGCCACAAACTTTAAACATGGTGGATGGGAGAGCGATTGTGGCTGTCACTGGAATTCTTTATTAGTTTTTTCCACAACAGCTACATCGCCTTGTCTCGTCGTTAAAGTAGTACATATTTAGCACGTGAAGGCAGCATTATTTGCTGCAGTATAGACCTTATGTAGCCCCGCCTCTCTGTAGAGTCAAATGATGTCCAGCTCCCCCTCTCTGGACCTAATGGGTGGAGCTTTTCTAATCCATTTCCATCTCTGTGGACTTAATGTATAGGGTTATGGGTTAAGGTGTGGCTGGACCATCTAGCTCCACCCATTATATCCAAACACAAAATTGTAAAGATAGCTGCACATTTGTTTCTCTGGCGCATAAGGTCTATAATAGACAGTAAAGAGGAAAAAGATTAAGTGACTGTGCAAGATGTAACCTGAGTGCAGTGACTGACAGTAATTAGGCTAAGTCCTATTGCAGTGTGAGCATGTGCATGTGTCCAATTGAACAGTGTGGCTGAACAGTCTAATGGCATTGAGATGTAAGCTGTCCCTGTATTTTGATGTGCATCTGCTGATGGACCTGACTCGCTTTACAGAGGGGAGAAAGCAGAAAAGTGTTCGTGCTGCTGACTAGAGTACTCCTCTTAATTCAGCTTTCCCAAGACAGCGTTTAGAATAGATGTCCTGGATTGCTGAGAGCCATGTGCCCATGATCCTTTGAGCTGTTTCAACATCCTCTGCAGAGCAGCAGCTGTACCAGGATGTAATGCCCTGTAGATGGAGTCTATAGTGTACATGTAAAAACTGGTCAGGACTGCTGTGGACACACAAGGTTGCCAGAGAAGTGAAGTCATTGGTGGGCTTCAATGGCAGACTTTAAAGCTGCTGTCCGTAGCTTTTTTTGGGTTAAAAATTATCCAAAATACATATTTGATAAAATACATAACCAGCCAGTGTTCAAAACTATCTGCTTGCCTTAGCTCGATGCAAAACGGTAAGCTTGTAATAATGTTTTTAATTTTAGTGGTACTGGTGGATTTCCGCGGGAGATTCGAGCATGTCTTTGCGTCATTACGTCACATCTGTACACATAAAGAAGGAGTCTCGGCTAGTATAAGCTATATTGCGTGTGAGGATGTTGGAGGTAGAGATTTATAGCCTTTTCTCACAGCACTTGATATAATTAAACTTATCAATTTGATGGCGGATCCAGAAAGGTTCAAACGACGATCATCATCAGTGACAACTAGAGACTCACCCGCTGTAACATGCAAAAGACTTCGTTCGGACTTCGGAGTGGCTACAGAAAAAAAGAGACTGCAACCGGACCCATGCGAAAAACAAGGATAATATCGGAAGGACATTACATGATGTAGTCACGCAATGCTTGCTGACGTTGTTAACATTAACAATTTGAGAACATAGTATAGCTACTTTGCACGGTTTTGCGTGAAATGATAATTTATAAGCAATTGTTAGATTTAATCAGCGCGATTTACTGCAATGTCAGAACCAGAACAAAAGTGAATGTTTCTTACTAGTTCAGATGACATTTCCCGGTGAAAATTGTTATGTTGGTCATACTTCCAAAAAGAATAATCTGTGATTCTGAATGACAATATCCACATCGGCGCGGTGACTGACAGCCGCACATTATCCTCAAACATTGTGTTCATCCGCGCTGTGCCGTGTCGAGGGTGTTGAACTACAACCCACGTAAAGTTGATAATTCCGCGAATGACTGCAATTGCAGATTTCGAACAGAGATGGCGACAAAGAGGAAAAATGCCGGACTGCAGCTTTAAGTACGCTATCTAGAGGGTAGAAATGAGAAGGGCTCTCCACTGCTAGTATCCTGGTCGTATTGACTTTTAATGAATCATTTATTGTATTTTATTATATTAATGGCACAAGGGTTGTCTGTTTTGTTAGATGAAGGGTGAAATTTGAGTCTTATTTAATGTGTTGATTCATTCCTGAGTGGGAGCAACTACCCTACATCTTGGAACAGGTACAAAGGTAAAATTACATAGCTGAATAGTGTGTGGAAACATACACAAACAGAGCCACTGAATCATACCTCATTTTATTTTCCAAACACGTACTGTGATATTATAAGACATGGTTAATAATAGGTGTAAAATCAGGCACCACTTATCGCTTCCAAACAGATTTTTATATAATGCTGCTGAAAACAACAGCATAGACAAGCCTAAGGAGGTTTGCTGGTCTTAGTTGGAATACATTAACCCAGCTTTGAGACCAGCTTAAACTAAAGTAGTTTAGTTGGTTGGCAAGAAGATCTCCTGAAAAAGTGCCCAAAATTTGCCAACAGACCAGCTTGACCAGACTTAAAGGAATAGTTCACTAAAAATGAAAATGTTGTCATCATACTCACCCTCATGTTGTTCCAAACATATATGATTTTCTTTTGTGCAACATAGAAGATATTTTGAAGAAGGTTGGTACCAAACCATTGGTGACCATTGTTATGACCCGGCTCAAAGTCATAACATAAAGAGGACACTTCACAAGATGGGTTTCAATAGAGAAAATATAAGTTTATTTTAAGGTTAAACAAATAATGTCTAGGGTCAAAATATAAGGCAATAATAGTAAATATCAATACAACATCAAATCAATAAACTGTTGGAAATGAGGTTTGTAGAGTTGTGGAAATCATATGGGAACACAAACTCAAGAACCCACTCTTCAAATAAAGACAAAACAAAAATGAGAGAGAACTAGACAAAATCCAGGAGCTCCTGGATCAAAGGTCACAGGCAGGAACATAGCATGACATTACACACGAGACAGTGCGTCAGCTAAAACATTCTCTTGAAAATAATTGCTTTCATCGACCGATGCCGATTGTTGGCCGATACATCGGTGCATCTCTTATTAAAAGTAATCAAAAGTGCCTCTTATTGAATAAGTATACGGTATTTCCCCTTTGCACTGATTTTGTTTGTACCATGAAAAAAAAATATAGGGAGAAATAAATAGGGTTTTGGTAACAATATCCAGGGTTTTGTTCTCTTTTTTAATGTTATTCCCAGTAAATTACTTACATCTGCTTCCTGTTTTGACATAACAGTAAATAATCATACTTTCTTTGTGCTTTTAGTTGTTTGGGGTTAACTGTAGTTCTGTAAAATAAATAATCAGGCTTGTTTAGTCCTCTTAGACCTCTGAAGCTTTTTAATGATGGAAAGGGCATATTTGTATAATCAGTCTAATGTTAGAACTGATGGGAGATCATGAAATAATAATGATACAATGTGTTACTGCAAAAACTATGTATTATTAGACCATTCTGCAAGACTATCAAACATGATGTTATGCTGTCAGTCTTTAAATATGAGAACCGTTTGCACAAACATATCTGTACAAATGTTTCTGAAGTAAATGAGAACAAATACATAGTATATTATTAAATATTATTTGTCCCTTTTTTCCTATTATTTGATTTTTATGTCATGCTACACAACAGCATAATCCAGCTTATCCTCAAAGGATAACTGAAGTTAATGAGGTTTGTAGAGTTGTGGAAATCATATGGGAACACAAACTCGAGAACCCACTCTATCTTCAAATAAAGACAAAACAAAAATGAGAAAAGATTCTCTATTTCCTCTAATGTGACGAATTTGTTGAAAAAATAACTGCAGAAACAAACTACATCTCATCAAGCGCTGGTTGGTAGTACAACTCCACTGTAAAAAGTCTAAAAGATTGTGATCAGTCATCACTTGACAGAAAGGGAAAATGGTTTGCAGTAGTTAACCCTGCTGGCTTTGTAGATTTTGCTTTCTTATTGAGAAAAAAAGCACTCAGATATCTTATGCCCTGGCATTTTGCAATAAAAAAACAAATAATATTTGCCCTAGCTGGAACTGCATCATGTTTACTAGGAGAGGTTGGAACTGAACTAGATCCTGCCATAGCCAACTTACTTTGACATGGATAGTAGTTTCTTTCTAGGTCATGGTTTCCAAATAACCCTTTATGAGTTAAAGCAAATTCATCAGCCATAATTGCTAAGTCACACAATTTGGAAACCTTCTGTTCATTCAAGTAAGTAACTAGACCTTTCTGGGACACAATTCTTAAACTCCTCTAAAAGAACCAAGTCCCTAAGCTGTTATTTAGTCTCAACCTGCTTAGAAGCACACCACCTATCAAACATTTTCTCTTTTTCCCGAGCAAACTCTACAAACGTCTGCTTTTCACTTTTAAAGTAATTTCGGAAATGTGGACGATATGCTTCGGGCACTAACTCGTAAGCATCATATACAGTACTCTCTTCTAAACTAAGTGCTGAATAAACCTCTTGAGCCTTACCCGTAAGCACACATTGTAAAAGCAGCGTCCAAATCTCTTTTGGCCACTTCAGCGTAGTAGCAACTCTCTCAAAGTGGGAGAAGTACTTCTCTACCTCTTTTTCAGAAAAAGGAGGAACCATTCTAATATGCTTCCCAATATCAAAAACTTGCTCTACCCTTTGAGAAGACTCGGAAGGAACCACAAAACGTGAAACAGGTGGTTGACCCTCAGGACTCCTACCTGCCAATTCCAACTCCATTTTTTTAAGGACAAAAGCACGCTCGTGCTCCCTTACCTGTCCCTCCAATTTCCTCAACTCAAGTTCCCCCTGCAGCTCTTTTTCTTTCAAAGCTATTTGGTCTTGTTCTAGACGACACCTCACCAACTCCAAATCGAACTCTTTTTCTTGTAACGCCATCTCTTTCAGCTTGACCTCACTGCCAACAACAATACTTGGCGCCTGTAATTTTTCACCAAAAACTTTTATCTCCTCTAAAGTGCCCTTAAAACTTTAAAAACTGACTCTTTAAGTTTATCAGCACTAGTGAGCTCTATATCATAATGAGCAGCAACCAGCAACAGCTACTCTTTAGTGCACTTTTCAAGTATTTCCTCAGAAGGTTCTTTCAAAAAATCTTCCACATTAGAAGCCATGGCTAAACTTTACACCTTCAAAACAATAGCTACCTTAAAAAGTTCCCAAAAACACCACAGTATCCTTTCAAATATAGTTCACAGAAAGAAAAAAAAGTATTTAAACTTATGAACAACTCCATTTCCACAAAGCTACTAAATGGTAATTTAATCTACACCAGTTAACAAGTCAATCACTTACCCGAACACTAAAAAGGTTTAACAAAACCCTCTCAACAGGTAACATGCTAACAATATAGTACTCCTACAAAAAGAGACCAACTCATAAGTCACAAAATCATGCCTAAATTGCTGAACACATTCAACAACCTAACATGCTATCTTAAAACTGCATGTTCCCTAAAACATCAACATGCCTAACAACTTTGGTTACTGGTGCAAAATTACTTACCAACTTGAAGAAAGTGGGGATGAGAAAAAATGCTGCTCTCTCTCTCTCTCTCTCTCTCTCTCTCTCTCTCTCTCTCTCTCTCTCTCTCTCTCTCTCTCTCTCTCTCTCTCTCTCTCTCTCTCTCTCTCTCTCTCTCTCTCTCTCTCTCTCTCTCTCTCAAAAAAAAAAAACATTTCACAAGTTCCCCAAAACTAATCATTGATGCTAAAGACCACACCAATGAACATGGATATCTTAGACAACAACTCCGGTGCACTAAATAAAAAAACAAAAAAACTATCTAATCTTCAAAGGCTTACCAGGCTCGGGGCCACTTTAGACGCTGAACTTCATGTCACCTGGCAAAAACCAGGCCCTGAATAGCGTACCCCCAACAGAGATTAAATCTCCACCCGGGATACCTTAAAAAATAACAAACTAACAAAACAAACTAACAAAACAAACAGTGTGCCGTTGGAAGGATTGACTAGCAACCCAGCTGGAACACTCTACCTAACTGGAGACCTATAATAATCCAATAACCTTTTCCACACTCCACTCAACAAACAAAACCCCAACTCCAAACCATTATTGATCCCGGACGAGCCCCCAATTTATTTTACGACCCGGCTCAAAGTCATAACATAAAGAGGACACTTCACAAGATGGGTTTCAATAGAGAAAATATAAGTTTATTTAAAGGTTAAACAAATAATGTCTAGGGTCAAAATATAAGGCAATAACAGTAAATATCAATACAACATCAAATCAATAAACTGTTGGAAATGAGGTTTGTAGAGTTGTGGAAATTATATGGGAACACAAACTCAAGAACCCAATAAAGACAAAACAAAAATGAGAAAAAACTAGACAAAATCCAGGAGCTCCATAAATAGGTTGCCACAGGTGCAACTGGTTTTCATTAGGGCAATCGCGCCCACCAAGGAGGAGTTAGTCCTAGAATTCTCACAAAAGAAACTGAAGTTAAAAACAGGGGCAGGGCCGTAACAACCATTGATTCCATTGTATATGGAACAACAACAACAACAACAACAAAACACAGACATTTCTCAAAATATCTTCTTTTATGTTCCATATGTAGTGGCTTGTCAGTGTTTATATATATTTTTTCATTTCGTCATTTCCGCCTAAGCGAGTTAAAGGGGGGTGTGGCACAATGGTGTGAGACGCGCACATGTTTGTTTGGCGTTGAATTGCTGTGAGTGGGAAGAGCTGCTGTACGCTGAGGGTACCGCTTACCGGTTCATGTTGCCAATAATCCCCGGTTACAAACCTGGCATCGTGGTCATTCACTTGGAGCTGTACGTATCATATCGTTCAGTTTCCTCTGTTCATGTTGCTGACAGTTCCCGGTAACCTAACAAGCTTGCCACCGCGTTCGTGACTTGTGATATGACGTGTTCAGTATAAGATAGGACACACTATGGAGATTCATCTGGCAGCTGATGGTGCACTAGACCACTGTTTTTCCCAGTATTTATGGTTTATTTACAACTGTGTTTGTTTGGATTCGTTTTTGGTTGGTTTTGTCAATTTCATGTGAATATGGTATTGTTTATTTGTTTTCTTTTTCTTTAGTTGATTTTTGTCCGTTGTATTGTATAGTGTATTTTTGTTTTCTTATTTTTTCTTTATTTTGTTTGGCCATTTAGGGGGCTTTGTACTGGACGTGACCATATCTCCCTTATTAGGAGGTGGTGTGATGCAGTGATAGTGATATCCTTTGATTGATTTGATGGTTGTGTATTACATTTGGCACGTGTGTTACAATTTTCCTGGGTTGCACTAAAATAGCGGAGACTGTTACTTCCAGCCCAAGACTTTATCTAAGTAAATCAATCTGGCCCCTATTGCGGCCCCTTTTATTTTGTTAGTATTTTGTGTATGTTTATTTTGTTTGGTATGTGTTGAATTAATGTTTATATATGTTGTTGATTTCTTTTCAAGAAATAAAGAGACCGTGTACCTCACCTGAGCCTATACTTTCATTTAATTGAACAACTTGAGCGGGTCTACTCCCCCATTAATTATAGACGGTGGATATCCGCCATGTTACACATAGAAGAAAGAAAGTCATACAGTTTTGAAATTACATGAGAATTTAAATTTTTGGGTGAACAATCCCTTTAACCCTCTGGGGTCTAGGGTGTTTTTGGGGTCCTTGAGATGTTTTGACATGCCCTGACATTTGTGCTTTTTTCAATTGCTTATAAACATTAATGGAACAGGTGAAATTACACTCTATTTAGCACAAACAGGGGCTACCATAATATGTGAGAATGTACATGTTTGTATTTTTGAGAGAATATTGTTTATGCATGGTTATTGAAAAAACTAAAAATTAAAGTTTCTGAAATAAGGACACAAAATATGTGTCCACAAGACTTTTGACTAATGGATGTTGTCGCCTAGAGTTTTTGCTTAAATATGATCTGAAAATCATCCTGCCTAATCATTCACAGAAAACAATAGATTGTTTTAAATTGTGAAAAACATTTTTTTTGTTTGAAAAGGCAATATGCGAATGGCCGTGAACGGCCCAACCCCCTCATGAATAATTAGGTGGTTCACACCTGAGAAGACAAAGACCCGCATAATGAGCCTTTCATTCAGGTGTGTCACACAAGAAAGAATGCGAGGACAATATATACACATATACACACACACACACACATATACACATATATATATATATATATATATATATATATAATCAAAATATAAATGGAAGTCAAAAGCACATTTTTAGTCATACCTGGAAACAAATCCTGTTCAAATAGGTTATATGGGCCATTTTATAGAATTGGTTCAAAGTTAGAGTTGGAAACATCTTGAAAAGAAAATTGTCTTTTTCCATAAATCTCTTATAAAGTATTATTTTTTAAAGTAGGCCAGTACATTTTATCATACATATTTCAAAGTTAAGGATTCATTATTTTGATATAGCCTAGCTTGCATTGGAACAAACACTATAACAGTTGATTAGTTTATTTTTGACAAAACATACTATATATTTAACATATGAGCAGAAACGGTCTAACAAAAGCTTATTTGATGTCTATTTTAGAGTAAAAACTATATAATCTATCCAAAACTAGTCAACGAAATGTTGTAATTACAGACACTATTCTATATCGCGATTAGAACAAATCTCAGTAGGCTATAGCAATATAGTTTCGATGTGTTCATGTAAAAATAACGTTTACTAATGTAGGAGCGAGAGTGAATGAACGCACAGATGCGATGTACATCTGTAGTAAACAACATCGCGCGCGTCTGTGCCATTCATTCATTCACACACAGACACGCAATTCATATTTAAACAGTCTTTGTGTAGTTTACAGACACTATTCAATAACGCGATTAGAACAAAGCACTTAAGAATAAATAACTTACAGCTGAATCTCCTCGAAATGAAACTACCAGCACTTCTGAGGTAACTTTTCCAGGATTATTACGATAGTATTATTCCTCACAGTGCAGCAAGACAAGGTAAAGTACAAGATTCTTATTAAACTGGATGTTTTATCCAGCTGATGTGGGTGTTTTCATGGCTTGCCTCAACATTTGCGTTTGAATAGCGCGCGCTCTCAGAGAGCGTGGTCAGGATTAACACGTCATACGCTATAATTAGCTGAAAGGAAAAAGACTGACATCTCTCTCTTTTCATACAGATTACATAAACTGAGAATATTTGTTTTTTATATGTTTTTTATTACTTCATTTAAAAGAAGAGAATTTCAGCTTCATAACGGAAAAAATTTCGTGCCTGTGTGACAAGTATTTACTTAGTTACAGTTCATTTTCGGACGTGTTTCAGAACGAACTTCACTGACAGAGAGAAGGCAAAATTCGCATCATGTTTATTTTTCTTTATTTGACAAAAAGCAGAACACTTTGTTTTTATTGTGAGTATCCACAAAAAATAGACACTTAACAGGATCTAATGATGTACAACACTTATATGTAAGATCAAAATCAACAGAGTAATTTGAGTCTCTTTTGCACTGATAAGGAAAAAAGTGAGCTTGTTGTGCCGGCGCGATAGCCGACCCCAGAGGGTTAAGACAGCAAGCCATATTAAGTTTTAATATTTAGATTTAATATTTAGCAAGCCATATTAAGATCTTATCTTGTTTCTTATTATTTGTTTTGTTTTTTCAGCCGGAAAGCCTTTTCAGAAAAATTAAGCTCAACTATTGAGAGTGAGGAGTCACGTTTGGGCGGGGTCTGAGCCGGTCGGCCATGATGGTAGGAGACGCTATCGGTTGCCAGGGGCAACGCCTTCAGAACTTCACAGAGGCGCGACTAAACATTCCAGAAATAGCGAAAGAGAGACAGCACAGCTTAGTATTTGTTTACATACGCCGCAGTTTCTTTGGAAGATATGGAGAAGGAAGAGAAATGAAAGGGGTTCTATCGGGAGAGACTAAATAACAATGCTAGCCAGCTTTATTTAGAGGAACTGCTTGTCAATAAACTGACAGCAGCAACAGCGAGCAAAGCATGATTTCAAAAGCAACACATTTCAGCACAGTTCGCCTTTTATTTAACACAAACGAACGAAATTAATACTCTGTTATTCAACTAGAGTTGTTTAATTTGTTATAGATTATCTGTACCGCGAAATGTTTTAAAAAGACACTTTTTTTAATGACGTACGACTCGCATTGACAGGGGAATGTCCGATCTGTCCGCTTAACGTTGCACTGCAGGTGCAAATGCACGTATCTGATTCATATCAGATTTATTTCCACATATGAATGAGGCCTGAAACATCAAGTATGACTGAACTCTCGCAGTTTAACGTAACTTACAGGTTTGGGGGTTTGTCTTGCACCCAGCCGCGGCAGAATTGTTCATACGCTTCTAATGACTTAAAGCTTCTGAACTCTTGCATTAACGTTAGGCAACATAAACCAGGTAATTGACTACCGGTATGTCAGGGTATGTGAAAGGTGGTAGTGCTTTGGGTCTTTCGTCCATTCTGTAGCAGGTCGTACGAGTCCATGTTGTTGATGTCAAGTAGTTTCTCTAAATAACGCTGCTTGTTATTTAGTCTCTCCTGATAGAGCCCCTTTCCTTTTGCTTCCCCCTTCTTCATTTATTCCCAAGAAACTGTGCCTTATCGCAAAAATGCAAACAAATATCAAGCTGCTCTCTCTCTCTGTCGCTATTTCTCTCGGTCTCACTGTCGAAGTAACCATGACAACGGATAGCGTATCCTTCCAAGATGGCGACGCCTTCCCACAGTGAAACGCGTGACGTCACATTCTCATTCTCAATTGCACTAAGGGTCAAAGGCGATGACCCATACAGAGTCGGCTCAGGTAAGGCATTGTGACCAATGTAGATTTTTAAAGTGCCCATAAACATTCAGTGGTCAGTCAGACAGACACTGGTAAATCGCTTGTAGAAACTAAGATCAGAAAACGGAGAAACCATTTTACAATATTTTTTGGGAAGGATCCACTACAAAATCAGCAGCATGTTTATGCATTTTTCAGGAGATACTGATGAGTTGAAAAGCAACTGAAGAAAGCATCATGTCATCCCACCTGATGTGCTACAGATACTTCTGATCTTTGCTGCCAGTTCTGTGATCATTTAGCCAAGGAAATGAATTTATGTTGGTCAATTTAATTCAATTTGCTGATAGGCTACTATTTCTATATTGTCCAATAAAGCCAAATGGTCAAACCTCTTTATTCTTTGAATATCCCTCAATTCCGGTTTACTTTTCTATCTTTTTGAAGTCGAGTTGGAAGAAAATCTACCATCTATCATCTACCAGCTGGTCTTGTATCCAGTTTGATTGTCAAAGCAAAATAGCATCTTTTCAGCAACATAGAGAGGCAACTGTATTCTATTTGCTTTTAAAGTATCTATGAAATGGGGCCAGCTTCATTCTGCAAGAGAAGAGCTGAATTTTTTTGAGGAAATATACACAGGCAATAGAGAAAAACACAGGCGCTCACAGAATCGTCAGTGCTGAGGCACTTTTGATTTGTAACCCAAACAGCCTTTCATCATTTCCCTCTATGACGATACTTTATATCACCTGAGAGATGTCTGTGGTGAGACCACAACAAATGTGCTTGGTGTGTGTTGCTGATTGTTTGATCGCAGTCCCAAAAGGCTCACGGTTTCATTCAAAGAGACACTCGTTTGCCTTTTTCCTCAAGCCTAAATAATTCAAAAGACTATTGTTTCCTGTGAAAGCACATAGACTTAGCAAACTGAAATCGTGTTGTATGATAAATTAACTACAGTGTACAGTTTCAACATAGATTCTTCTGGTCAGAGGTTGGTCTGTGGAGACCAGACTAGTGATTAACAATAAGTTTTGGTTTGGACAGAGATTGAAGACCTGACTGTGTAACTCTTTGCACTCTGGAGACGTCATTTCTGCATTGCACGGGACTGACCGCTCTCTTTTCTACCTGCTCATATTTTATGTCATTAATGCCAAAAACAGAAATGACATCTCATTACACATCATGATCTCTCTAATTAAAAGCCTGTCCTGCCACCTCATTAGTGAAGCTGTCATGTATGTAAGTAATAATTATTTTGTTTAAAAATATTATGTTTACGTAAAACACAGCATTACAACACAACATAACTGTAACTTGGGTTTACCACATAGATATAATTAAAAGAATTTGGACTGCTCCAAAATTGTCATTGGTTATATATATATATATATATATATAGTTATTGTTATCCTGCAAGATCAATAACCAAGATATTGATAGCCCTAAATGGTGGGTTAATGATTATGCTTAAATTATTCAACTGACATTTAAAATAGATAATGTAATTTCATTAAGAAGTCAACTTTGAATCTATTTTTAATGCTGGAGTATAGATATTCAGTTTTATTTAAGCTATATATATATATATATATATATATATATATATATGTGTGTTTATATTTGTTCATATTATATAAAATATATAATATATTATTAATATAATATATTAAATATAACATATTTATTTATAATTATACAGACAATAAAGTGTTATACAATTTTTCTGAACAAATACAATCCAAGCTAATTTAAAGGTTATTTTCAGCATGTTTTTTTGGCCAAGCCTTTACAAACATCTATGCTCTAATCATGATTTTGAAGTTTAAATATATGTAAATGTATCATTATGACATGCATTTCTGCTTTTATTTTGATTTTATATAAGTGATACAAAAATAAAATCAAAATCAGTGAACATCCAATATTTATTGATAAACACACTCACAATGTTTTGTGCTCAGAAGTTATTCAATTTCTTCAACTGTGCGTTTACAGACTTTCAGAAATATTTGTCATAAAATGAGCCTTGCTATTTTGGTCTAAGCTACATTCTTTGCAGCCTGCAATTCTTTATAAAAGTACATAAAGGGCCATTCACCAGTGAAGGTGAACGCCAATGTGATTGACAGCTCCTTTATACTTCACAAGAGAGAGAAAGATGAGCTTTTCTGCAGACAGGAAAGCCCAGACCCAGAAACAAATCAAGAAGTAAGTTGCTGCTCAGTTTTGGATCGATAATATCTAAAGGGAAAAGCCCACTGGGAGGCTCTTAAGAGGAAATAGCCCAGAGGAAGCATGTAATAAAAAAGACAAGTACTTTACACAATACAGAAAAGTGTGTTCTAATAAAAGTCCTGCCACCATTGCTGCCTTTGTATTCTTTAAAAGGGATAGACAATTTCTAATATGAAAATATATTAAATGGATTGGTTATGTTGTGATGCACTACAATCGGTGGTCATAATATAATATAATATATGCATTTGTGAGTACCATTCTAAATGTGTCCCAAGTGTAAAGGGGAATGGAATTTGTAGGTTATAGAGTGAGATCGTGTGAGAAGTAATCACCAGGTGAGTTGGAGGATCAACTCCAAAGAATTTCCCACGGTCGGTTAACTGTAATTTAAAACTGCCGCTCACCAGCGAAGTGATGTGTACTGAGAAGTCAAACACTCTCTATCTCTCATTTGGGCTGCTATTCACTCAAGCAGACATGTTCTCAAGTCCAAGTCAAGTCTGAGATTTTTGTATTTTAAAAGGAATCTATTAAATGTGTCTTTTACATTTAATACGTTTTAATACGATTAAAGTCACCATGAAATAAAAATTGACAATTGTTTTTTTATAGAATATATTCCAGTATTTATTATAAACGATTTATATGTGCACATAATTATTTAAAAAAAAATGTATGTGCCCTTGTAATCTTTAATCAAGGTCTCCTTTTTGTAGACCTACAGATGTTGTCTCAAATTTTGAGTCTAAGGGGCTGTTTCCACCTGGCCACTTCATGCGTTTTCTCAGATCGGATAGATATCTGATTTATCAAAACGATTCCATTTACACCTGGTCACATAAATGTGTTTTTGCAAAACGGATATAAATCCGATCTTCAATTCCCGCGCTATATGCAGATTTAATGGAGTGCACGTCACCGAAAGCAACAGATATGAGCTGCATTTTATTGATCATCAGCTAATTTCAAAATCAAAGACCGCAATAAGAGGGAGCGGCAACAGCCCTGGTAAGATCATTTCGTTTCTTTACTTTTAATGAAGATGATTAGTGTGTTAAGCGTCTGCGACTTACTTTCACTTTGATTTGCGATAGTTTGCACGTTGGCTTGATGAATAGATGCTCAGCTGCTCATCTGCTGTAATGCGTGTTGCAGTAGCGACGTCATATCTGACTATAACATGACATATAGCCTATATAACACGCTCTCACACGTTTATTTTTTAGCATTTTTGTGAGTGAAATTTACATATGTGGTTTCAACAACCAGATGCATTTACACTTGTCCAGTTTCATCTGGAATGCGGCCCAGACCACCTCCTGAAGTGGTTTGAGTGATCGGATTTAAATCCGTCTCGAATGCGTTTCAGAGGGCATTTACACCTGGTCTTTTCACGATCGGATAGCTATCCGATCACGGAAAACGCATGAAGTGGCCAGGTGTAAACAGCCCCTTAGTCAAGTCCCAAGTCAGTTGCTCAGTTAAGTCTCAGTTTCATCTCTGTACTCAGGTCTGGCATTATAACCTTTTTCGATGCAACACTTTAAACTCAGCCTCACTTTCAGCAGTAGGGAAAGTCCAACAGTTTTGATAAAGTTTGAAGATAGTTTTTGGCTACGCCATGAGTGGTTGGTTTGTCTTTGTGTCTCTGCTGTTTGATGAAGTCTTGCTCTGTCTCTCCCAGCCTTGACGGATACGGGTGACCTTGTGGTCCACACATGGCATGATCAGGATTAACTTCAGGATCAGAACCACACAGGGGACCACCAGAGACAACATGTATGGTTGAGGCATCCACCACCTATATGATGAAGTTTTCAGAAATCTATCCCAGCCATACAGGAATGTGTGAAAGGTGCAGAGCAGCAGGGTCATGTAGCCCAGTTTAGACTGTAAAGGAAATAAGGAAAAAGTATTTTAACAAACATGATTGTCAGTAATTAGTAAAATCTTCTCCAGTGACACTCAAATGTATGCATTTCCACAGACTGTGGATGTAATACCTGTACAAAACTGAACTCCCTCCAGTTTAGGGAGTTGCTGACAGATGGAAGGGATGTAATTCCTAATAGGACAAACAGCCCAAATCCAAGAATTCCCATGGAATAGTAGGAGTCATGACGCCAGGCTGCTGTGTTGTCAAACTCATAGGTTTTATTATCTTTTACCTGCAAAAACAGCATTGAGAAAGGTTATATTTTTAATCACTTTAATTGTTCTGTGATCTTTGTGAGTATTTATTGATGTTTCATCTTAGATGTACAAATTTCATGTACTGTAGTTCATTTGCAATGCATTTTACTTTCATAATGTGACATATTATTTTTTAGTGCAACATTTGTAATTAAGTAAGCTAAGTAAATAAATAAATAAAGCACATTTTTTCACAAAAATAGCCTACCTGGAATGTGCATTTAAGGGATAGTTCACCCAAAAATGAAAATTCTGTCATTACACTCTCATGTCCGTCCAAACCCGTAAGACTTTTGTTCATCTTCGGAACACAAATGAAGATCTTTTTGATGAAATCTGAGATGTATAATCTGTTCATCATATAAAGTGATTGTGTCTCTTAAGAAAATTTGGACTAAACCACCAAATTCATATAGATTCGTTTTATGATCTCTTTATGAACTTTTTGAAGCGTCAAAGTGGTAGTTGCGTAGCTGTCAATGGAGGGACAGAAAGCTCTCAGATTTCATCAAAAAGATCTTAATTTGTGTTCCGTAGATGAGCAAACGTTTTACGGGTTTGGAACGACTTGAGGGTGAGTAATTAATGACAGAATTTTCCTTTCCTTAAATTAACCTAATAGGAATTAAATAGGAATTAAATTCATTTAGATTTCATGTTGATTTTAAACAGCTGTTTGGTGATAAATAAACTAGATGCACATATTAGAATAAGTGAGCCTTAGATTTTAACTCAACTTACCAATGATATTGTGTAGACATTTATCCTGTAGCGCACATAGTATCTGATGGGAATAACGAAAGTGTAAAGAACATGAAGAAAACCGAAGGCCAGTGCTAACAGGCCGAGTTGCTTCCTGCACAGCATCCAGCGATCCAACCAATCAGGGAAGCGACGGTACTTAGTGCCGTTATAAAGCTGCAGGAATCCAGCCAATGCGCCCGGCAGATAACAGAGGGACAGCATCACCAGAGAGACAATGGGAAAGACCTTGTTGGCCAGCGAGACCATAATGCGAAAAGCGTTGTCTTTACCATTGGTAACACGCTCATAGATAACATCTCTTGTGAGCGCGTAGAAGAATATGAAAGCTGTTAAACAAATGGCGATGCGGAAAGGAAGTCTCCAGAGAGGGAAGAGTTGCAATGGCAAGTCTTCTAACTCAGCAGCTGCTCTGATGGAGCCTCTGTCCAAGACAGTGAAACCAAGACTTTGAGCAATGTCCACCACTTGCTGTTTAGCATCAGCCCGGTCACCACAGATAAGTACCTAATCAAACGAAGAAGAAGAAAAACAGTCTAACAATATATATACAATGTAACATGTAATAGAAAACAGAATTAATTTAGAAAAGATACATTGTTGCATAAAATTGGGTAAATTTATCTTGGTAAAATATTATTATTATTTTTTACATATATGAATACTTCAAGTTCAAATTGACATTGATGTATTATGAATTAACAATGAACAATAGTATATTTATTAATTACAAACTGTAACCAGTATAAATAAAATAAAAAGTTGTATGCATTAAATAATATTACTGAATAGAACCATATTGTAAAGTGCTACCACAAAAACTACTCATGTGACAAATTATCTTCAAGTGGTTTGATTGTTTTTGACTTATTCTAACAAGCTGCCATTCTGTTGACCTACAAAACCCTTGAAACAAAATGCAACTTTAATAGTTTTAGACAGCAGTGAAATATCCTCTGGGAATTAAATTTAGTTCACAGCAATGTGCAGTCTGAGCCTGAACAATACAATATGTTGTCACAGTTGGCCTTCAGAAAATAGAACAAGAAATTATAATCAAAACGAGAAATAATAACTGCTTGGCCGGGTGTGACTATTCATTTTTATTGAGAAACACACAAACAGGTGTCAAAGAACATACGCACTAACATAGCCATAATAATAGTTTGCCAGAGCTCAGATTCCATCTGGCCAGTTTCTCATCCACCACCTGCTGACGTGAATATGACTTTCCTACAAAAAGACACTGCTTTTCTATCAGGAAGAAGCTTGCCTCATTTCATGAACTGTGAACAGCTCTAATGCCATGGACACAGAGATTTATACATGCATTAGTTTTTGTTTTATGATACGTGTCATTTATCTGCCCTGGAGTAGAGATGGAGCAGAGGAAATATGAGGTGCAGCTGTATGCATTTGTCATGTCTGATTTGTCTTTTTGTTCGTACTATAATAACAAAAGCTCATGCAAACACCTAAGCCTGTGTGTCTTCATTATGGCTGTTTTGTAAGACAGTCCGTTAAGCTTGATTCATTAAATTTTAAACAACTCTGTTCAAAACAGCTTTTCTGTGTTTTGCCCCTTTGTTGCTTAAATGATTAACAACATGCATGAGAATTTGCTAGCTATGTGCTTTCTATGTCTTAATCATCATTTTCTCTCACTAACTTTACAACTGTTTAATTGCTTTGAACAAAATTAGTTTATTTTGTGCATTTACATGTCTTTACCCGTTTACACTTATTTATGTATTTTACCTGCCTGGGTTACACTTTATTTTGATGGCCCCTTTAGACATTATGTTGACTACTATAAGTAACGATAAGTTACTATAACTTTGCAAGTACATGTTGATGTATTCTGCAAACCCCTAACAGTCTACTAATACTCAATAGTCAGTAGAATGTCTGTTGGGGGAGCATCACAATAAAGTGTTTGCAGATATTAATACTCTAATGAGAGTTAGTTGGGATGTGGGTGCAACTGAATGAAATGGGACCTTCAAAATAAAGTGTTCCCACTTCCTGTTAGTATTCCGTCCACCTGACTGGATAGACACTGTGTTTACGTTTGTATGTTTTACCTGTCTGTTGGCATCTAGTCCCCCAGACTGCAGTGCCCAGGCAGATATGGTGTTGAAGGCTTTGACTACCGTCACCCCTGGAACCAGCCCGCTCAGGTATTCTGCATTGGATTCTGGGTAGAGACCCCTCCTGAGATTATTGCTGACGTCTATCAGCACCTTTCCCTCAAGATCTGAAGCCAGGGAGCTCAAAAATCCATAGTGCTCCCTCTGCACAGCCACAAAAATCACATGTGCTTCACTAGCTGCTGCTGCATGAGCCATTACCTTTGACCCCTTAGGCAGCAACAGAGAGTTTTTAGGGTCCCGGGATCCATATACAACGTTGTACCCTGACTGGACCAAACGGAGCCCCAACGAGCGTCCGAAATCACCCGTTCCAAAGATGCACACTGTCTCCTGTTTATGCATCTTTCCATGCAGCTCTGCCATTGCGACCGAGTCTGAATTCATTTCTAAAATTTAAGAGAAAAAACCATACACTATAATGGAAGTAAAGTTCTATTAAATGCTCAAGTAATGGCTAGTACAAAGTGCATTAAAAACACCAATTACACTTTTCATTTCAGATTTGGTACAAGTGCTGTGGCTAGAGATTATATTTCTGCTTGAGTGATTTATATATTTGATTTTTTGGGGCGATAATGGTGTAATCAAATTAAATAATGGTCTGCAATACATTTGGATGCACCAGTTAATTTATTTTGCTCCTTTAAAAGTACATAGTTTGATATATTGCAAAATACAGTTTACAACCTAAGGGCAAAAAAACTAAAACCTAAAAACGTGATTTATAAAAAAAAAATATTAAACTGCCTTTTAAAATTATGCTCAAAAAGAATCAACAAATACTCACGGATAAAGATTTTGTGCACCAGTCCCTGGAAAATACACAGATCTCCTCTGGTAGAATGAGACCCTGACAGTTGAAATGACTGACTAACAACTTGATTTTATTGCAGAATTTCGGAATTCTCTGAGCCAATAACTGTCGTCATATCCCCAAAAGCCGTTTAGCAATGCAGTGTGATCGTCAAAACCAGCTTTTACTTTTCTTTATTTCTTCTGCAATTTATCTTGTGTCCACAGGCATTTCTTCACAGGACTGAGGCTTTTTCTTGCCTGTATGGGTCTGTTTATAAGCACGTGTGTTGTGAGAGGCATTTATTCATGAGCCTCTGACCTGCCCACAGCTCAGTGGGTGTTTAGATTTGGGAAAAGAGGGAGGTTGTTTAGGCAATGGATAAAGTCCAATGTGGAAATTCCGGAGCAACTCTCTCTCTCTCGCTCTCTCTTTCTCTCTCTCTCTCTCTCTCTCTCTCTCTCTCTCTCTCTCTCTCTCTCTCTCTCTCTCTCTCTCTCTCTCTCTCTCTCTCTCTCTCTCTCTCTCTCTCTCTCTCTCTCTCTCTCTCTCTCTCTCTCTCTCTCTCTCTCTCTCTCTCTCTCTCTCTCTCTCTCTCTCTCTCTCTCTCTCTCTCGCTCTCTCTTTCTCTCTCTCTCTCTCTCTCTTGTGTGTGTGTCTGTCTGTCGAAAGGCACATAATGTTTTCTTTACCTCCTGTGTGTTTTGAGGCCAAGGCCTGCCTGGAAGTAAGTTGCGCAACAGTGGAATAACTGCGGTGGTCTGGCCAAGTATCTCAACGCTTCAGAAACACTTTGTTTTTACTGAATCAGCACTGTTCTGCCATAAATCAAAAAAATACTTATTTCTGTTGTTTGTAAATTCACCAAGAGGACTTTCCATAAACTTTTTTTCCTTTCTATGCTCCCTCCCACCTCCCAGACTAATGTGCATTATCTGCTGCACACCTCCGCCCATCTGCAAAACTCACTGGACTTGTCGTCCACTAATAATTAGTACATGGATATTATTTATGATCTCATAATAGATCAACGGACCCCTCACCCCCACATTACCAGGGTTAAGACTTGAGGGGCGCAGTCACAGCATGACTCCTGAATGATCAGCAATACATCACATAGCTCCTTGTTATTCCTGCTCGACTGGCTGAGAGACTTCGTTCTTTGTCATATATTATTATAACTGCATGTGACTACTTGCAGTCTATACCACCCTCAACGTGCCTCTCCTGAATAGGAGTGTGTGTGTAATGCTACACATGCATGAAAAATGTAATCCAGAAGATTGTTTTCTGAAGGATGTTTTGAATGAAATGCTTACCCATGCCAAAAAAAAGGACACATGGTTCAGGTATGGATGGGATTGTGTTATTACAGATGTACAGATCTTTATGTATAGATCTTAAAAGTTGTGACAGAACTTTTTTGGGTTTAAGGAATGTTCCAGAATCAGTACAAGTTAAGCTCAATCTATAGCATATAATGGGATAATGTTGATTACCACATTATTTTTGACTCAGCTGTTCTTTTACTTATAAAAAACACGGGAATCTTGGCAGTGAGCCACTTATAAGTGAATGAGGCCAATCTGTAAAAGTTAAAATACTCATTGTTTCAATAGAATAGCCACAAGACGTAAACAATAAGTATGTTAATATAATTTTAATGTAGGGGGAAAAAGAGCACTTACCATCTCTGTGCAAAGTTCTATGCAATTTTACGACATCTAAACCCTAAAAATCATCATAAAATTAACAAGAATAACTCAAATAATAAGAATAAGCTTTACAGTAATAGAAGAATTAATGTGGGTGCTTTTATAAAACCACAAGCTTCTCACACTTTTGATTGAGCTTATGTATTGAACCTAAAAAATTGACTGTTGCTCAGTGTGGATTTTTTTCTTGTTGTATTAAATTCTGATTAATTATCATGTGTGATTGTGTTTCTATGAGGCTGGACTGTGATACAAAGTTTATTTGTGAGCTGTGGTTTTGCATTCAGTCATAGTTGCATTGTTTAGCACATTTGGGATAATTGTTAGAGAGAGGGCATGGGTGGTAAGAATCATGCAGAAAACCTTCTGAAAAGAACACATCTGAAATTCATTATTGCAAACTCTAAATTGGAACATGGTCTGCCTACGTGAACTCAAATTAAATACAATCTCAGCCTCCCAGCTCTCCCACGAATAGATCTTATCATTTGCATTTGGTATCGTAAGGAAATGAGACCAACATTTTAGTGTTTTCCCAGATGTCAACAGGAAATGTGGAAGCACAGCATTGATGGTATTGATGAAGAAAGAAATGTTTGCTATGGTCCTTGGCTAAATACCAAGGACAGATATGGAAGGCTCTGTAATAATTATATTTTCTGAAGAAAAAAGTTTTTCAAGAAGAGTTTGTGTGACAATTTTCATCATGACCAGAAGTCATTTGTGCCTTTGCCAAAACAGAAAAAAAAAAAATATATATATATATATGTTTCATTGTACAGAAGTAAATGTGCTGGATCCCCATACTTGTGGATATGATTCAGGATTTTGTTAGTCAATTGTTTCATCCTCTTTTTTTGTGGTATTTTTCTAAACGTATTTTAGAAAGTATTTCATCTGATCACTTATTCAAAGGCATTAAATCACATTTTAAACGTCAATTTCTTGTAATGTTTTTGTTTATCCCTGAACAAAAATAGGTAAGATGTCCTCTTTCTCTCTCTCTCTCTTTCACACAAACACAGATGTATTTGGCAGTCAAAAGCTGGAATATTTAAGGTCATGTCCCTTTTCCCCAAAACCCGTTGGCGCCTCACGACACAGAGCGTTTCCTGCTCTCCCTCCTGTGTTGAAATCTGGGGTTTATTTGGTTTGTTAAGTGCAGAATATGACATTATTGCTCTTGCTAAACAGTGTATGATGGCAGTATTGCATATGAGGATTAATCACATGGATGATATTTACTCATATAGAGGGAGTGACAACGTGATGAGACATATTTACATAAAAAGAATGACAAGAAACATGGTGGCGTGTTTCTCTCTCTGATTCTCTGACAGCTTGATGAACATGAGAGTTCATTTGCACATATTGTCATGTTTTTGAAGGAGGTATCGGGAGAATACAGTGTGTGTTGTGTGAAGTGTTTACTGACTGTTATCTTCTTACATAATTGAAATGAAGAGCTGGAATTGCTTCCTCTGTACTGATACAGTTTTGACTCAGATACAAACACCAGAACACAACAGATTTTGGTGAGAATATGTTCTTCCTGGCTTCTGTTGCTGAGCAATTCCACCTCATAAATTCCCATTTTTGTTTTGTATGAGCAGAGGATGGTTGTGAGAACACAGATGTCATCTGCCAAGGAAAATCTGAAGCACACCAAATTTGGCTGTATCTGGGTGTATTTTGAACTCATACAATTGTCAGTGTTTCTTTTTCTACTGCTGTGGGAGACCACAGAAACCTCTGATAGGGGTTTGGAGAATTTGAGTTCATTTGTTTTTTCTCAGAAAATTAATTTCTTTAATTTTACAGACACTCACAAATTGTATATGTAATAAATATATTTTTTCTCTGGCACTCACTCTGTCAGTCAGATTAACTTGTAGGGTGGATTTGTCCTAGAACTATAGAGATAAAAAGATAATGAAGGGAGAGAGCATAGAAATCATTTTTAAAGATTTTTAAAATTGCGTCTTTTAAATGGAGACCAAATGGATACTTTGCCTTGTGCTTCTCTGATTTTGGGTCTGAAGACCCAAGCAATAGTTTTAGTTTAATAGCAGTGTCATAAACTATGAATCAATATGTGGGTCTGTGTATTGTGAATGTATTTGTCTGCATGTGCTTTAAAATACCACTACTAATAATAATAATAATCAAGCGTAGCTATAGTTCTGGCAGGTCACATTAGTCTCAGCTGATCCACATCTACCTATAGGAATATGACGCCAATCACAGCATCCATAAGCTCCTTCAGTATTATCAGCAGGATACAATTCCCCTCTTCCATCCCCAGCTCCTTCTTTCGTTCAGTAAGGATTTGGCATTCTGATTCCCCTTTGATTCAGACTAAATTCTCGAATTATGATGTAAAATAAAATGTTGACATTAATGATATCTGCAATTTATGTTGGTTCTGTTCTGTTAACCCTAAGGGGGGTTATTGCTGCTCTCCCTGCTCTATTCATGCTAGGCTACATGGATGCGCAAGGAGTTCCACGTATTCACGTAGTGTAACAGCGCAGCTGTTTACACTTACATTTTCTGTGTAAATGACAATATTATTACAAATAAAATAACTGTTTTCTATTTTAATACATTTACACTCACCGGCCACTTTATTAGGTACCCCATGCTAGTAACGGGTTGGACCCCCTTTTGCCTTCAGAACTGCCTCAATTCTTCGTGGCATAGATTCAACAAGGTGCTGGAAGCATTCCTCAGGGAGTTTGGTCCATATTGACATGATGGCATCACACAGTTGCCGCAGATTTGTCGGCTGCACATCCATGATGCGAATCTCCCGTTCCACCACATCCCAAAGATGCTCTATTGGGTTGAGATCTGGTGACTGTGGAGGCCATTTTAGTACAGTGAACTCATTGTCATGTTCAAGAAACCAATTTGAAATGATTAGAGCTTTGTGACATGGTGGAAGTAGCCATCAGAGGATGGGTACATGGTGGCCATAAAGGGATGGACATGGTCAGAAACAATGCTCAGGTAGGCCGTGGCATTTAAAAGATGCCCAATTGGCACTAAGGGGCCTAAAGTGTGCCAGGAAAACATCCCCCACACCATTACACCACCACCACCAGCCTGCACAGTGGTAACAAGGCATGATGGTTCCATGTTCTCATTCTGTTTACGCCAAATTCTGACTCTAACATCTGAATGTCTCAACAGAAATCGAGACTCATCAGACCAGGCAACATTTTTCCAGTCTTTAACTGTTCAATTTTGGTGAGCTCTTGCAAATTGTAGCCTCTTTTTCCTATTTGTAGTGGAGATGAGTGGTACCCGGTGGAGTCTTCTGCTGTTGTAGCCCATCCGCCTCAAGGTTGTGCGTGTTGTGGCTTCACAAATGCTTTGCTGCATACCTCGGTTGTAACGAGTGGTTATTTCAGTCACTGTTGCCCTTCTATCAGCTCGAACCAGTCTGGCCATTCTCCTCTGACCTCTGGCATCAACAAGGCATTTCCGCCCACAGAACTGCCGCTCACTGGATGTTTTTTCTTTTTCGGACCATTCTCTGTAAACCCTAGAGATGGTTGTGCGTGAAAATCCCAGTAGATTAGCAGTTTCTGAAATACTCAGACCAGCCCTTCTGGCACCAACAATCATGCCACGTTCAAAGTCACTCAAATCACCTTTCTTCCCCATACTGATGCTCGGTTTGAACTGCAGGAGATTGTCTTGACCATGTCTACATGCCTAAATGCACTGAGTTGCCGCCATGTGATTGGCTGCTTAGAAATTAAGTGTTAACGAGCAGTTGGACAGGTGTACCTAATAAAGTGGCCGGTGAGTGTATATAAAATGTAAAAAATGTATTTATTCCTGTGATGGCAAAGCAGAATTTTTAGCATCTATTACTCCAGTCTTCATTGTCACATGATCCTTCAGAAATGCTGATTTGGTGTTTAAGAAACATTTTTGTGGAAACACAGACACCGGCATGGACACCAGCACGGACACCAGCACGGACACAGGCACACCGGCACAAACACACGTACACACCGTCACAGACACACCGTCACGGACACGCTGGCACCAGCACCGCCACGGATACTGGCACAGACACAACTACACACCAGCAGGACACCGGCACGGACACAGGCATCGGAACAGACACCGGCACGGACACATCGGCACCGGCATGGACACACCGACATGGACACACTGACACAGGCACACGGTCACACCGGCACGGACACCAACACGGACACTGGCACCGACACAGGCGCACGGACACCAATACACACACCGGCATCGACACCGGCACGGGCACACGGACACCCGCACCAGAACGGACACACCGGCATCGACACAGGCGCACGGACACCAATACACACACCGGCATCGACACCGGCACGGGCACACGGACACCCGCACCAGAACGGACACACCGGCATCGACACAGGCGCACGGACACCAATACACACACCGGCATCGACACCGGCACGGGCACACTGACACGGACACCCGCACCAGAACGGACACCGGCACAGGCATCAGAACGGACACCAACACGGACACCAGCACGGACACACCAGCATCGGAATGGACACCGGCACGGACACACCGGCATCGGAATGGACACTGGCATGGACACACCGGCATGGACACCAACACGGACACCGACACCAGCACGGGCACGGACACTGGCACCGACAGACGGACACATCGGCATGGACACGGACACACCGAAATGGACACCGGCATGGACACACCGAAACAGACACACCGACACGGACACACCAAAACCGTCACGGACACCGGCACAGAAACACCGGCATGGACACACCGGCACGCGCATGGGCACCGACGGACACCAACACGGACACCGACACACCGACACCGGCAGCGGCACCGACACACCGACCAGCATGGACATGGACACATGGACACCGGCACTGAAATGGTCACACCGAAACGGACACACCGAAACAGACACACCGACATGGACACCGACACGGACACACCGACACGGACACCAGCACGGACACCGGCACCAACGCGGACACACCGGCACAGACACCAACATACCGGCACGGACACCAGCACGGGCACGGACACCGGCACCGACACGGACACACCGGCATGGACACCAACATAGCGGCACGGAAGCCGGCACGGACACCATCACGGAAGAAGAAGGTGGGAACCAGTGAACTTTCACAAATTTTAATAAATAAATAAACAGAAAATGAAAGTAAAGGCAGCAGCCCCTCACGGACGACTGAAATTCAGGCCTGGTCCTCACTGTCGTCACTCCTCCTTTTATGCTTCTGTAGCTCCTCCGTGAGATACGAGGCCTCGTCCTGCTTGCCACAATTAAGAACAGACAATCTGCATTAATGGACACAATTTTAGGTAATAGTGGCCTACAGCAGATTAGCAGAACTATTTCAGTAAGACAGTAATAACGTGAGTTAGCCAGTTAGCCGGAAACGTACACAATATTAAACACAACACTACATATTTTGAACACCCAGTAGACAATATGCATCAATTATTAATCATACTTACAGGTTGTGATTCTGAAGAGACCAAATAAACTGGGTACGACCAATCTTTCAAGAGCAAGGGTTTCGTTGAACTCCCGCGAGATTTGAGAAGCAGACAGTCGTCAGTAAAATGTTGTTTGCGGCGGACAATATACAACAGCATTATGAAAAAAAAAAATTTCTAGTGACGTAGAACCGTAACACAGTGGGATTCGAATTACAGACGACTCGTTTGGGCGGTTTGAGTTGATTCTTTCTTTTGGGAGACAATAACTTTATTTATCACGCACTTTTGACTTTATAACGTTGTAGAACGTTTACATTCACAGGCAGCTATATTACACACTGCATGAAAGGGAATATATGAAAAGACAATAGGGGCACTTTAATATTGCTCATTAGAATTACCTTTCATTTATGCATTAATTAAAAAAAAAAGCCATTGTTTGATTAAAATGTTTTATGATGTTTTATCAACAAAGTTCGGGAGGAGCACGTTCAGTTAATTAACACGAGTGGAGTGCTCTCAGCAATCAATGATAAGAGGTGTATATATAGATTCAGCAATCTCACCTCACTCCATTGATAGTTTAGCAGCACCCCTCCACCGCCCCTTCTCCACACTTCCAGTCCTAAACACATAGGGGGGAGTACTCTGGGTTCGGGCCATCCCCCCGGACAGCACGCCAAATACGCATTAAATCTTATCCACTCTAATTATATGTAAGCGTGAACTCGTGAAGTTATATAGGCTATTTTCGCTACAGAAAGTAGGTGTACTGACAATAAGTTCAATCGATTTTGAAGGTCTGTTCATTTTGAAGAAGCCGCATATATAACCAGTGCTTTTCTTAAATTATCACGCATGTAAATCTTAATTGAGTTGAACTGATCGAAAGAAAGGGAGTCGAAGCATGCCAGGTGTACAAAGATTATTCATGTTTACAAGGTATCACAGATGTGGGCAAGAAAAACATCTGACTGTTCCTGCTGGGACTTAATGAGTGTGTGTGTGTGTGTGTGTGTGTGTGTGTGTGTGTGTGTGTGTGTGTGTGTACGTGTACATACGTGTGTGGCAGAGGAAAGAAACAATAGAACAATGTATGAGACAGACAATAGCAGACAAGAATAAGGGTGGCGGAATTCAGCCAATATGGAGCAATGCCGTTGAAAAATACAGCAACCTACACTCACAGCCACCTAAAATACGTTCCCAGCTCACACTATTAAATAAACACAACATCACAAAATCTTTCTATATTTATTCTGGCAATAATGTTTCATTTGTTTGTGGGCGGAATTTGGCAACAAGTTATACAACAAAACCCAAAGAAAGGATAGATATGTGTCACAGTCTTCGTCTGCACCTGTCTGTCTTAGTCATCTTCACTACACTTCCCAGAATCCTCCTCGTCTCCACACCTGTATTCACTCCCTCACTTACCAGCCTGTCCCTCGTTATCATCATCAGTGTCACCTGTTTTCACCTTGTTATGTCTGATTCATGCTTGTATTTAGGTTGCTTCTGTTCAGTCTGTCCTTGTCGGTCGTTGTACATGTTACGTGTCTTTGTTTAGTCTTATATAGTCGTGTTAGTGTGTTATCTGCCTGCCTGAACCCTTCTGTTTGTACCTGCCTGTTATTATTTTTGAGTAAATTAGTAGTTATTACCCTACAGCTTGTGTCAAAATGATTGATGGTGACCTTTGACCTTGCCCCTCCCCTTGCCCTTCCTGTTTCCGGGGTCATGGATTAACCTTTGACCTACCCCTCCCGTTTTCCGGGGTTGATGGATTAACCTTTGACCTAGCCCTTCCCGTTTCCGGGATTGATGGATTAACCTTTGCCCTAATGAGCGTTCGATCATTTGGTTGACAGAAAGTTTTGACAGGTTGTTTTGATGGATGATTTGCCCCTTTGACCGAGGTGTATAAATATGTCATTGGTTTGTCTGATGTTTTGGCTTTGATGGTGCCAGATGTTTTTGGCAAAGGTCTGAGACATTACGCTCCCACATTGCAGATCCTTCTCTTAAAAGTGTATAAAATATATAGTTTAACTAAAAAAAGATCGCAGTGTGTCTGTGTGTGTGTGTGTGTGTGTGTGTGTGTGTGTGTGTCTGTGGTTGTGGCTGTTTGTGTCTGTGTGACAGTTGGGCAAAATAACATTGTTCATTCAAAATAAATATCTAACAGAGCCAATCATTTATTTTGACAGTTGTCTTTGATCCGGAGGTATTATAGAATAAAATCATCTTACTTTATCAGACGTTCCCCAAAGATGTTCCTCCGAGTGACTCTCTCGCTCTCTCACCGGCCTTTTTTCATGACAGCCATGGTCACCGCACTAAGCGTGTGTGTGTGTGTGTGTGTGTGTGTGTGTGTGTGTGTGTGTGTGTGTGTGTGTGTGTGTGTGTGTGTGTGTGTGTGTGTGTGTGTGTGTGTGTGTGTGTGTGTTACATGATACCCTCCGCATTCCTGAGCTCACTGCAGGGAGTGAGAAAAGAGATTTTGTAATAATGTTGTATATTTCACACTGGCTAGAGTTGAAAAATATTGATCTTTAAAACTATATAAATGAAATGTTTATAAAATAAATATCTTACTAAATAACTAAAGCTACATTGATCTTTAAAACTATATAAATGAAATGTTTATAAAATAAATATCTTACTAAATAACTAAAGTTACATTGATCTTTAAAACGATATAAATGAAATGTTTATAAAATAAAATATCTTACTAAATAACTAAAGTTACATTGATCATGTAAATGAAATGTTTATAAAATAAATATCTTACTAAATAACTAAAGTTACATTGATCTTTAAAACTATATAAATGAAATGTTTATAAAATATTTAACACTAACATCCTGTTCATTAAAAAATCTTATTAAATTACTGAAGTTGAAAAGCATTCACTTCTTTAAAAGTATATAAATTAAATATTAAAATAAAATAAATACACATCTTACTGATCCAGATATTTTAAAAACCACAAAAGACATAAAAATCATACATCAATCATTATGTTTTAGAGAGATGAAATAAAAAATGATCTTACTTTTTCAGCAGGTTGAAAAAAGCTCTAAGATGTCCACACATTTAAGTTGTAAAAATCCCATAATGTTTCCAGGAGTGTTTCCCCCGATCACACAGGCATATGACAGTCTCTCTGAACGTGCCACATGATATCACCACATTCCTGAGCTCATTGCTGGGAGTGAGAAAAAGAGACTTTCTAATAATGTTGTATATTTCACACTGGCTAGAGTTGAAAAATATTGATCTTTAAAACTATATAAATGAAATGTTTATAAAATAAATATCTTACTAAATAACTAAAGTTACATTGATCTTTAAAACTATATAAATGAAATGCTTATAAAATATACAATATCATCCTAGTTGTAATACAAAAAGAGCACAGAGCTGCCATTGTGTCTGTTAGTGTCTGTGTGTGTGTGTGTGTGTGTGTGTGACAGTGGGGCAAAATAACATTGTTCATTTAAAATTATATAAAGCAGATAAAACCATCTATTTCACCATGTTGAAAAAACATGTGTTTTTCACCTTAACTATTTCACTTCCCTGCACGCTTGACCGGGGGTGTTGTGTGTATGTGTGTTTGTTTATGTACTGGGCAATGAGCCTGAGAAACAGATGCCATTATCGTTTTATTACGCTTTGAAAAATACAGCTGGTGAACATATCAGTGACTGTCCTAACGTTAAAACATCTCTGAATCCTGAAAACCTCTAAGTCAGAGGGCCCGGGCGCGGGCTTATCTGTGTGTGTGTGTGTGTGTGTGTGTGTGTGTGTGTTACATGAGACCCCTCCAAGTGAGGACAATATGTATCATATATTTCACACTAAAGTTGAAAAACATTATGCTCTATATAAATGAAATGGTTATAAAATTTACATCTAGTAATTTACAAATATATTATTTCACACTAACTTAAGTTGAAAAACATTTTTCATTTAAAAGCATATTAATAAAATGCTTTTATCGTTCATTTTTTAAATAAATAACTAAAGTTATTATTTTAGATAAAAATCATCCGACATGTTTTATAGATTAGAAGAATACATACAGGTTATGAACGGGTGTCAAAAATAAAATCATCGTACTTTTTTCAGCCGGTTGACGAAGTAGTTCCTAAGATGTCCATACATTTAAAGTTGAAAAGATCCCACAAGTAATTCTCTCTCCCCCTCGCTTGACAGGCATGCATTGTCTGTGTGTGTGTGTGTGTGTGTGTGTGTGTCTTTTCAGCGGTCAGAACGAGACATTGCATGTGTTCGATTAGTGTTAATCTTATTTCATAGTATAATCATTAAAAGTTTAAATTATATCTTTTAAAAATACAAGATATTTTAAATTAAATTAATTCATAAAACAAATATGCTACATCGTGGAAAAACTTGACTATATTTTTTATTTATCAGGGTACATGTAAAGAACTTTGAAATTTGGGGCTCTCACAAGTCATCTCACACATTGTGTGAAATGTTCAATAATTCCTCAAGTAGTATCTGTGCGAAAATCACCACATAGGCCTATAGTGCGACAGCACCAATGAAGACATTTAGAATCAGTGATGCCTCAGGCCAGCCCCCATTAGCTTCAGGATAGAGGGTGACAGAGCAGATGAGTCTCTGTGCATCGTGTAATGTTAGTCTGCTAACACCTTTCCAGAGCCAAAATTTTGTTCGTACTAAGATTATTTCAAATCATAATCGTAAAAGTTTAAATATTTTAAAATGAAAAGATGGTTTAAATGAAATCTTTATAGTTTTAATACATTCGTATCTTCTATTTATCTTTTAGAAGATTACTGTAAGGATTTTGTTTAACAGTGACCTAAAGTATAATTTTTATTAATATAGCCGTAATGATTTTTGTACTGTAACAGCATATTCTACCGTGTACACCTGAAAGCTGCATTTTTACATTTTCAAAATAAATAAAAATAAGTAATTTAATATAATTTCTAAGGTGTTTTGCGGCTCCATAAAATCTCTATTTTCAAATTAAATTATTATAAATAAAGTATATAACTCAATGAATAATAACACATATGCTACTAAAATGTATTCATACAAATTAAACATAGTTTTATCTTAATTAATATATTTATAAATATAAATTTTATATATAAATTACATCTATAATTATAAAAAAAAACTCCTTACATTTTCATAGAACTGAAGAAGTAGTAGAATCTAGATCTATGCAATGATAAAAAACAATTCAAAAAGCAAATAGTTTAAGTTGTGATAAACAAACAAAGCCCTCCCAGATCCTTCAGTGATAAGCTACAGGGTGAGATGAAGCTTCAGACCCGCACAGAGACGGAGGAGTTACAGGCCAGATGAGCCTCTGGGGCACAATTATGTCACAGCGTATGCAATGCTAGTCTGCTTTTCAGAGGTTTATTCAAATTAAATTCATTTAAAAGTATAATCTTAAAAGTTTAAATTAGATATTTTAAAATTAAAAGACTGTCTAAATCAAATCTTTAAAGTTTTATTAAAATCATATCTTCTATTTATCTTCTTAGAAGACTTCTGTATGATATAAATGATTTGCATAAAGATATTATTTTTACTAAACATCGTTTGTTCAAAAATCAAATAAAAATGTTATAAATCAAGAACCGTCCTTTGGCATCTTAGATCTTATTTCAAATAGCATGCGACATGAAACATGTTGTCAAAGTTTGTCACAATGTTTTTGTTCCCAGGACTCTACATTGCTCTTATTTAGATTAAGTTGTATCATTTAGAAAATCACCACACATTTTCAGAGACGCTGCATAAGTAAAGTTTGTCTTGAGCGAATATTTTAATTTTACTCGTCTTAATTCAAAGTATGATCTTACTTTTTCTGCTGTAGCTATGACCTATTGTACGTATAAGATATATCATATTTACTTTTCTTGCATCTCTCAAACTATCCTTATTCATTGTGGAAAGCACACAGGGTGAAACCCTTCACTGAGAATATACTATCGGTTATCTACTCAAAATATATGTAGAATTTTCAAATGCTAGCATTTGTTGATGCGACAGGCTGTCTGTTGGCCGCATGAACAGACTTTGGGGAGAGCTGATGAGACTATAGCAGAAAGCATGCCCCCTTTGACCTCCTCGATTCAAACGCATAGTGCTCTCTAGCGCCACGCTTTTTCAAATGCGTGTTGCAACTACGGTAACCGTTATGTGCCAAGAAGCTACGACATGTCATCCAATAGCACTTCATCGAGTTTAACTATACACGTTCTACCGCTATGCTGCCTATTTAATGAATTGCACAACCACGGAATGAAAAAGCTTGTAATTTAGACCGTAACATTGACTTACCTGTCGAGAAGAAAGCAGGCAACTTCTCCTTCATTAGCTCTATCCACCTGGGAAAAGATATCCCGATATTTACCCTAGTTTTGAATTTGCCGGACACGTTTCACTTTAAATAATGTTTTTTAAGCTTTATTATGGGATTGTATTATGAAGTGCTGTGCAATCTTTCAAATTTGCCGGGGGAGTGACAAGCGCCTCTCACTGACCTCCTTGTGCCCCTTTCAGATGGTTTCAGTCAGCCGGCTCTGAACGAAAACGTGTTGTAGAAACGCGTTGAGGTAGCCTAGTGCTTTTTGTACCTCTCCGCTATTATAGTTTTTTCAAGATGGCGGAACGACATGGAGGCCACCATGGACTTACCCGTCAGAACATTGGCAGAGCTAATTTTACACCAATGAGATCATATTTATTAATAATGACATTGATTTTAGCTATTAAAATACTTTTAAAAAAACTACTATACCTTTAATTTCAGATGTGTAAATTACAAAACTTTCAATTTTACAATTACATTTTTCAACCGAGTGAATCTACACATGGGAGATCTTCAGAAGTCATAACTTCAGGGGTCGATGGGGGTCCTGAGAATATTTAATTCCCCTCAAAACCAAAGATTAAGTTTAATGACACTAGTTTGCAACGGTCCCCCCAAGACCAAATAGTTTATACGATTTGTATCACACTTTTCAAAGGGTAATCTTACTTTAAAGTTTGAACAAAAATGTAAAAGCACTTCTTCATGTTTGCTGTGTTCTGACACAATGTCATTAATTGGTACTTTTTTTCCTTTAAACTTCTTTTTAAAATATAATTTTCTTATTTATACAAAGGTTCAATTTCAATTCATTTCCTAGCAAGTATAAAGTAAAAAATATGATATGTCTGATGCAATGTTTTTGCAAAAGAAATATGTGCTGCAAAACTCCAAACAGTTCAGCTCACAATGACGGCATTAAGGATGGCCGAAAACGTGCGTAAGGTGGTTTTCCAGATTTTCCACCAAAAAACAAAAACAAATACTGTATTAAACTTTTCAAAGATTAATCTAGCTTTTAAAGTTAGAATAAAAAAACAAACATAGTGTTGTGTTCTGACACAAGTCCATTAACCGGTTCTTTTATAAATTTACTTTCTACAAATATCAGCCTGATAAATATGTACTTAATACACGATTAAACGAGGCAATCATGCTACCAAATACGTCGGACACAATGTTTTTAAGAAAAGCAGTGTTTAAAACCAGATGATTTATCTTTTTGACAGACCTACAGAAATGCATGTTGATTACTAAGTTTCAGGCATAGTGCAAACAATTAGATATTCTCCTGCTTAGTATGTGTGTAAATAGTTACGCTTAAATGTTTGGGTGTATTTTGTCACACAGTACCACGCTATAGCCTATGGACTAACTTTAAAACATATTCTTTATCCAGGAATCACACGTGTCCAAAACATCCATGTAAGATTCAACAGACCAAATCACTAAGAAAAGCACCGTTTATAATAATAAATACACAAAAGTTTGCAAATGATGGTTTTATTACTATTCAGATAGCGGACAACACTGGTTCACATTTTGAATGTGTGTCTGTTTTAGGTGAAGACTTTTCTTTGAGAGCCGTCAACATTCAGTGTTTATAGGAATAAATGACCATTAATAATTTAAGTGTAGGCAGCATAGCGGTAGAACGTGTATAGTTAAACTCGATGAAGTGCTATTGGATGACATGTCGTAGCTTCTTGGCACATAACGGTTACCGTAGTTGCAACACGCATTTGAAAAAGCGTGGCGCTAGAGAGCACTATGCGTTTGAATCGAGGAGGTCAAAGGGGGCATGCTTTCTGCTATAGTCTCATCAGCTCTCCCCAAAGTCTGTTCATGCGGCCAACAGACAGCCTGTCGCATCAACAAATGCTAGCATTTGAAAATTCTACATATATTTTGAGTAGATAACCGATAGTATATTCTCAGTGAAGGGTTTCACCCTGTGTGCTTTCCACAATGAATAAGGATAGTTTGAGAGATGCAAGAAAAGTAAATATGATATATCTTATACGTACAATAGGTCATAGCTACAGCAGAAAAAGTAAGATCATACTTTGAATTAAGACGAGTAAAATTAAAATATTCGCTCAAGACAAACTTTACTTATGCAGCGTCTCTGAAAATGTGTGGTGATTTTCTAAATGATACAACTTAATCTAAATAAGAGCAATGTAGAGTCCTGGGAACAAAAACATTGTGACAAACTTTGACAACATGTTTCATGTCGCATGCTATTTGAAATAAGATCTAAGATGCCAAAGGACGGTTCTTGATTTATAACATTTTTATTTGATTTTTGAACAAACGATGTTTAGTAAAAATAATATCTTTATGCAAATCATTTATATCATACAGAAGTCTTCTAAGAAGATAAATAGAAGATATGATTTTAATAAAACTTTAAAGATTTGATTTAGACAGTCTTTTAATTTTAAAATATCTAATTTAAACTTTTAAGATTATACTTTTAAATGAATTTAATTTGAATAAACCTCTGAAAAGCAGACTAGCATTGCATACGCTGTGACATAATTGTGCCCCAGAGGCTCATCTGGCCTGTAACTCCTCCGTCTCTGTGCGGGTCTGAAGCTTCATCTCACCCTGTAGCTTATCACTGAAGGATCTGGGAGGGCTTTGTTTGTTTATCACAACTTAAACTATTTGCTTTTTGAATTGTTTTTTATCATTGCATAGATCTAGATTCTACTACTTCTTCAGTTCTATGAAAATGTAAGGAGTTTTTTTTTATAATTATAGATGTAATTTATATATAAAATTTATATTTATAAATATATTAATTAAGATAAAACTATGTTTAATTTGTATGAATACATTTTAGTAGCATATGTGTTATTATTCATTGAGTTATATACTTTATTTATAATAATTTAATTTGAAAATAGAGATTTTATGGAGCCGCAAAACACCTTAGAAATTATATTAAATTACTTATTTTTATTTATTTTGAAAATGTAAAAATGCAGCTTTCAGGTGTACACGGTAGAATATGCTGTTACAGTACAAAAATCATTACGGCTATATTAATAAAAATTATACTTTAGGTCACTGTTAAACAAAATCCTTACAGTAATCTTCTAAAAGATAAATAGAAGATACGAATGTATTAAAACTATAAAGATTTCATTTAAACCATCTTTTCATTTTAAAATATTTAAACTTTTACGATTATGATTTGAAATAATCTTAGTACGAACAAAATTTTGGCTCTGGAAAGGTGTTAGCAGACTAACATTACACGATGCACAGAGACTCATCTGCTCTGTCACCCTCTATCCTGAAGCTAATGGGGGCTGGCCTGAGGCATCACTGATTCTAAATGTCTTCATTGGTGCTGTCGCACTATAGGCCTATGTGGTGATTTTCGCACAGATACTACTTGAGGAATTATTGAACATTTCACACAATGTGTGAGATGACTTGTGAGAGCCCCAAATTTCAAAGTTCTTTACATGTACCCTGATAAATAAAAAATATAGTCAAGTTTTTCCACGATGTAGCATATTTGTTTTATGAATTAATTTAATTTAAAATATCTTGTATTTTTAAAAGATATAATTTAAACTTTTAATGATTATACTATGAAATAAGATTAACACTAATCGAACACATGCAATGTCTCGTTCTGACCGCTGAAAAGACACACACACACACACACACACACACACAGACAATGCATGCCTGTCAAGCGAGGGGGAGAGAGAATTACTTGTGGGATCTTTTCAACTTTAAATGTATGGACATCTTAGGAACTACTTCGTCAACCGGCTGAAAAAAGTACGATGATTTTATTTTTGACACCCGTTCATAACCTGTATGTATTCTTCTAATCTATAAAACATGTCGGATGATTTTTATCTAAAATAATAACTTTAGTTATTTATTTAAAAAATGAACGATAAAAGCATTTTATTAATATGCTTTTAAATGAAAAATGTTTTTCAACTTAAGTTAGTGTGAAATAATATATTTGTAAATTACTAGATGTAAATTTTATAACCATTTCATTTATATAGAGCATAATGTTTTTCAACTTTAGTGTGAAATATATGATACATATTGTCCTCACTTGGAGGGGTCTCATGTAACACACACACACACACACACACACACACACACACACACACACACAGATAAGCCCGCGCCCGGGCCCTCTGACTTAGAGGTTTTCAGGATTCAGAGATGTTTTAACGTTAGGACAGTCACTGATATGTTCACCAGCTGTATTTTTCAAAGCGTAATAAAACGATAATGGCATCTGTTTCTCAGGCTCATTGCCCAGTACATAAACAAACACACATACACACAACACCCCCGGTCAAGCGTGCAGGGAAGTGAAATAGTTAAGGTGAAAAACACATGTTTTTTCAACATGGTGAAATAGATGGTTTTATCTGCTTTATATAATTTTAAATGAACAATGTTATTTTGCCCCACTGTCACACACACACACACACACACACACAGACACTAACAGACACAATGGCAGCTCTGTGCTCTTTTTGTATTACAACTAGGATGATATTGTATATTTTATAAGCATTTCATTTATATAGTTTTAAAGATCAATGTAACTTTAGTTATTTAGTAAGATATTTATTTTATAAACATTTCATTTATATAGTTTTAAAGATCAATATTTTTCAACTCTAGCCAGTGTGAAATATACAACATTATTAGAAAGTCTCTTTTTCTCACTCCCAGCAATGAGCTCAGGAATGTGGTGATATCATGTGGCACGTTCAGAGAGACTGTCATATGCCTGTGTGATCGGGGGAAACACTCCTGGAAACATTATGGGATTTTTACAACTTAAATGTGTGGACATCTTAGAGCTTTTTTCAACCTGCTGAAAAAGTAAGATCATTTTTTATTTCATCTCTCTAAAACATAATGATTGATGTATGATTTTTATGTCTTTTGTGGTTTTTAAAATATCTGGATTAGTAAGATGTGTATTTATTTTATTTTAATATTTAATTTATATACTTTTAAAGAAGTGAATGCTTTTCAACTTCAGTAATTTAATAAGATTTTTTAATGAACAGGATGTTAGTGTTAAATATTTTATAAACATTTCATTTATATAGTTTTAAAGATCAATGTAACTTTAGTTATTTAGTAAGATATTTATTTTATAAACATTTCATTTACATGATCAATGTAACTTTAGTTATTTAGTAAGATATTTTATTTTATAAACATTTCATTTATATCGTTTTAAAGATCAATGTAACTTTAGTTATTTAGTAAGATATTTATTTTATAAACATTTCATTTATATAGTTTTAAAGATCAATGTAGCTTTAGTTATTTAGTAAGATATTTATTTTATAAACATTTCATTTATATAGTTTTAAAGATCAATGTAGCTTTAGTTATTTAGTAAGATATTTATTTTATAAACATTTCATTTATATAGTTTTAAAGATCAATATTTTTCAACTCTAGCCAGTGTGAAATATACAACATTATTACAAAATCTCTTTTCTCACTCCCTGCAGTGAGCTCAGGAATGCGGAGGGTATCATGTAACACACACACACACACACACACACACACACACACACACACACACACACACACACACACACACACACACACACACACACACACACACACACACACACACACACACACACACAGACACACTGCGATCTTTTTTTAGTTAAACTATATATTTTATACACTTTTAAGAGAAGGATCTGCAATGTGGGAGCGTAATGTCTCAGACCTTTGCCAAAAACATCTGGCACCATCAAAGCCAAAACATCAGACAAACCAATGACATATTTATACACCTCGGTCAAAGGGGCAAATCATCCATCAAAACAACCTGTCAAAACTTTCTGTCAACCAAATGATCGAACGCTCATTAGGGCAAAGGTTAATCCATCAATCCCGGAAACGGGAAGGGCTAGGTCAAAGGTTAATCCATCAACCCCGGAAAACGGGAGGGGTAGGTCAAAGGTTAATCCATGACCCCGGAAACAGGAAGGGCAAGGGGAGGGGCAAGGTCAAAGGTCACCATCAATCATTTTGACACAAGCTGTAGGGTAATAACTACTTAAATTGTTGCAATTGGAGCTTTTGCCTGTGAGTCCTTCTTCAACCCACACACACCGTGACAATATGGAGGAGAGGAAGAGATATATAATTATAGTTTATAACGCTATTGGCTCTATTTTATTGTTTTCTGTTATTGTGTAATTGATGAAAAAGCCAAAGATTTAAGTTCTTTCTAGGAAAAGAGATCCACCACAGCAGCAGAAGTGAAGTTTCAACCACATTCATTAATTTGGGAGAAGAAGGTTAAATTATCCATGCAAATCCATTTAACGAGCAAATAGGTAGAATGCAAGAGGAATTATTCAAAACCCGGTTAATTCAATTACTCAGCTTTCTCCACTAAATGCTACTGATCTAATTCCTCTCCATTAGCGTAATTATTTCTCTCTTTTTACACCCCCCTCACTCACTCTCTGTGTGTATCACTCTTCCTTTCTCCCTGCAAAATGTTAATTGCACACTTCAAGTGTTTTAACCTGTGACCCCTCTCGATGACCTTGTTGGGACTGACCTTTGCAGAAAGCTGGCAGCTTAATTGGTCATGCAAATATTGCTAACTTTGGAACAAGTTTTTTTAAGGATGGCTGTTTGAAATGATAAAGAGCAGGGATAAATATGGCTTCCTTCAAAGACAAGACCTTACAGAGTGTGTAGCAATAATATCTCAGATTTTCCCTTCAAAATAGTTTCACAGACAGGCTTTATATTAGAAATTAATGTCAGAATTGTTCAGTATTCTTTATTCCTTATGCTGAGGTATGTTTCTTGTATAATAGACATTCAGAACAGAACTATGACTTTACTGGTCAAATTTCAGGGTTTTCTGTTCTTTTGTGGGGAAAAAACCCCACACACAACATTTTGAACAGCATCTCAGTGTTTTTAGGTGAGCTACCTTTATGCAATCTGTTCTGCTTGACATTCACAGACCGTTCTCGTTTGTGCTTTGATTGGTCAATTCTACCGTGGCCATCTCCAAGGATGTCTTGTTATGCTTATCGAATACATCAAACATAATTAGATTATCATGGCATGCACAAATGTTAACATTAATGTCAGGCAGACGTGAACTTCTCATGGTCCATACAAACATAAAGCTTTTAACTTTTAGACGTCTGAAGAATATGTGTGGTTTGTTATTGCTTTGACATATTTTCTGTGGAAAATATATAAATAATTTCTGGGTAACACTTTACAATAAGGTCCCATTAGTTATTGTTAGTTAATGCATTAATAACTAACAAGGATCATACAATTGTTACTGTATTTATTAATGTTCTTTAAGTTTATAAAAATACAACTGTTCATTGTTAGTTAATGTTTGCTCAAGTCCAGAGATACAACTTTTGATTTTAATAATGTATCTGTAAATGTTTTAATTAACATCAATTATTTTTCATTGATGGCTAATGTCAACTAATGTATGTAATTAACTAATGTTATTGTAGCTCTCTTCACAACAAGACAGACTCATGTCGGTTCTCGGTTCCTTAAAACGGGCGTTTTAATTCGTTGGCTCGTCTTGTTTACGCCGTGAGAACTGTCTGCATTCATAAATGAACAGTACAAACACATCAGCCTATTATACAATGCAGTCATAAAGGAAACAAGATGCAAAAAAAAAAAAAAAAAGATGCTTTCAAGACATCAAACAAATATACCGTTGGATGCTAAAGTGACGCATTCTCGCGCCTTACATTTAAAGAGCCAAACATTTTTTTACATAGCATTACATCAAATTCACATTTTTACATTGTAGCCTTTAATAGATAAATGAATGAAATGATGGATTTAATTATAAATGAATTATTAAAGAAATGCATAGAACATCTGCATAACAGCAATTACAGTTAACAAACACCTTTGTAAAGTGTTACCAATTTCCGGTCTTGAGTCAACACAACAAGCATGCTTCGTGGTGCTCCCCCTACTGGATTGCAGGTCAATATTTTCATAAATAAAGTGGTAAATTATTATTATTATTTGTGCAAACAAAGCGTCGCTTCATAAAATTGAGTTTAAACCACTGGAGTCACATGAATGATGTCTTTCCTATCGTCCTGGACCTTGAATGTGTAAATTGCGTTGCTCTCAATGAAGGGACATGAAAGCTCTCGGATTTCATCAAAAATATCTTCATTTGTTTTCCGAAGATGAACGAAGGTCTTACGGGTTTGGAACGACATGAGGGTCAGTAGCCTTATTCATTTTTGAGTGAACTAACCCTTTAAGCATGTTCTGTGCAAACACTAGCTTTAACATAACTAAATCCATTTGTTTGTACTTGACATGTTATTTGTTGTGTATTATTAAATAATGAAAGCCTGACAATATATTTGCCTTATAGTACCACAGTGGTTGATATGTCGTCTTTGTGCTGGTTAATGAGCCCTTTTAATAGTTAAATCAAAGCTCTTCCTCTTTTTCAAATCTAGAAGTATCTGTTTCTCATAATGGAAAGTAGTCAGTTTAGTTCATTATTTGCGCTATTATTTGGTTTCACAAGTTCATAATTGTTAAGTGTGAAATAGGTAAACTGATTTGATGTTCTGTCCATTCGGGAGGGACTCTAGCATGAAACACTATTTTAGAATTAGTTTTTTTTTTCTAAATTAAATTGCATGTAGTTAAAGAATTAGTCACTTACTGAACATGTCCTTGACAGCTCCTTCAAATAACTTCAAATAACAGAATAGTGATTAATAGTGGCATTTGTTAGCAAGACACATTGTATCCTTGTTCATGTTACCTATCTCTCTTGTCATTCAAAATACAATTAATCACAGCATCCCCTCTAAATTCACCCCATCTACCCCCTGCTTGCTACTCTGCAGGCTTATACTTTGCAGCTGTGCTGGGTTTGTGTCCAGATGGGAAATTCCTAATGGACAGCTGAAATGCTTCCACTTCAATCTCTCTTGAGTCCCAGAATTCTCATAATCATGATAGCAGCCCTGAGGGGATTTGCCTACTTGGCCCTCTTTGTTAGGTGAGCAATTCATGGTAGAAAATATACTCATTTCTTGGCGCAAAAACTCAGATGTTTTTTCCGCCTCCAGTATTGATATGGTAATACGTTGCACCCAACACAGAAAGAAAGATGGAGCAAATAGACCTCATTTTGGAAGAGGATAAATCTGGATTATGCTGTTAAATCGCCATGAAATGGATATGTTTTGATTTTTAGCACATGATAGTAATACAGGTAAAGGGAGACATTTAAAGAGACAGTTCACCCTAAAATGAACATTTTGTTTCATGACGTTCCAAACCTTTATGACTTTTTCTTCTGTGTAACATAAAAATTTGAATTTTTAAAAAAACATCCTGGCCATTCTTGTGCATATAAAGTAAAGAAAGTGAATAAAGGCTGAGGATGTTACGGTCTTTTAGATAAATTGGTTGATCAGTTCACAAAACTGGTGTCCATGATTCTTTCACAAATCTGACTGATCTATATCTTGAGTTCAATGAACCAGCAGCTGAATCATATAATTCTCTGGAGATTTAAAAAGTTCCTGATGTTCGGTTCTTGGTGTTTTGGTTTCTAGGTTCTTTAAAGCACCAATACATGTATGTTTTCAACTGTTAACAGCTCACCAGAGGGGAGGGGAGGATGTCAGTGACTAACAGCTTACATTTTAATGTTATGCACAGGGACAGTTACCTGGACTTTTATATTACTTTTTGTCATTTTGGAGATTCCAGTGATAATTCACTATTATTATGGGAAAGAGTGGCCGGAACATTAACCTACAAAAACATCTTCCACAGGAGAAATTCAAACAAGTTTGAAACTTGAGTAAATAATGACACATATTTACTTGTTCTATTTGACATGTCTTCTTTTTCTTTTTCTCTCACCTAGTATTTCTTTTGTATAACCTTCTTTATCTCTCTCAGACACTCTTTCCAACTCTTATTGCTGATTTCACTGACACAGAGAGAAAAAGAGTGCAAAAGAAATCATCATAGTTAGTTTGATTTGATCCGTCGTCCGAAATTCATCTTAAAAGTTCCTTTGATAGAAAATAGAGTGAATGAACAATGAGTGTGTATGTGTGTGTGTGTGTGAAAGAGAAAATGTTAAATCTGCTGTGTATTATAGATGAGTCTGTCACTTTGGAGGAGAATAGTGTATTATGGGTTAGTGCGAACAAGGGCTGACATTTACTTTCCCTTTCTATCGCCTCCTGTCACATTAGGCCTCAATGCTCTTCTAATATTAATACATCTTAACAGCCTTTCTCCCGAACACATGCATAGTACCAACCACCGTGTTCATTTAACACACACAAACATTAATTTTTAGCACACACAAACTAAAATTTGCATCCATTATGTCAAGGTAAGAAGAGAGATAACGCAATGTCAATGAAATCTACAGAAGCACGCTGCAGTTTTGTGCCAGGAAGCTGAGCTAGAGATGTGCCAGAGAGATTTGAGTTTGTGTGAATCAGTGTATGAGAAATCAGCTTTGTCTCTTGCCTGGCTCTGGAAGGATGTCTCTCGTTAAGACCGCCTCGCACACGAACATTGATTTACTCACACACATACTCCCTCAGTTTAAGTCTTAGCCGATCATCTATGTCTTTTGTTATTGAAATCACTCGCAGTACATTTTGTTTTGTGGCGTTCTGTGAAAGTTGCTGGTGTTGAGCTAAGCCGTTTCATTTCCCCCCTTTGTTAAAAATGTTCTGCACACAACAGCCCTTCCATTTAATGTCTCCTATCCATAGCTGATACGATTACTGAACAAAATCGCTTAGAATGGCTTGTTTCTAATTCTTTTTTATAATGTCTTTAGCTGAATTTTTTCTCTTCATTCTTTGTGTTCAGGTTGTTAAAGTCTTCTATTTTTCTTACCTCTTTCTCTCTTTCCTGATCCACATAAGTAATTTAGTCCATCACAGTGGACTAGAGAAACAGGTTTGGCAACCAACTTTATCATCTTTATCATCAAGATATGATTTATCTTGAGATAAATCATATACACTACCATTCTAAAGTTTGAGGTCAGTAAGATTTTACTTTTATTCAGAAAGGGTGCATTAAACTGATTAAAAGTGACAGCACATTGAAAGACTTTTACATTGTAACAAAAATAATTATATTTCAAATAAATGCTGTTCACTTGAACTTTCTGTTCATCAAAGAATCCTATTTTTAATAGTTTTCACCAAAATATTAAGCAGCACAACCATTTCAACATTGGTAATACTAAGAAATGTTTTTGAGCACCTAATCAGCATATTAGAATGATTTCTAAAAAATAATGTGACACTGAATAATAGAGTAATGGCAGCTGGAAATTCAGCTTTGCCATCACAGAAATAAATTATAGTTATAGAAAATATAATTTAAATTGTAGTCATATTTCTTAATATTACTGGGGTTTTTTAATCAAATAAATGCAGCCTTGCTGCAGATATCAACTTTTTTCAAACTTTTATATTTACCCTAAACTATAGTGTATTTTTCTTTGGAGATTTAAAATTCTTGATGTTCAATTATAGGTTATTTAGATATGTATTTTGGTTTCTGGGTTCTTTAAAGCACCAAAAACAAGCATGTTTTCTAAACAATTAGAGAATAAAAAGTTCTATGTGGTATTTAAAAAGGTTCTGCCACTTCATTTCTAAGAGTGAAAATTACTAGGTTAGAGTAATAATTGAAGGGCCCAAGACACTCTCAAACCAGCCTTTTTTAAATTATAATGATTGTAATGATTATTGTACAAACATCAGGGATTCTGCTTCATTGTAATTGTGTTAAAAACAAGTTCAGAGCCAAAATTAATCAATAGCTTTTTTTGTGTAAACATCTATTTATGGATCTAAGTCTAGTCATTGCAATATTAATTAAAGCAATAATTATTCGTAATATCAAAATGTGTAAATCGTGATAAATGCCTGGAGACTTCACTTCAGACTCCCTTCAAAAAGACATCTGATTAGACATGAATTCTAGCAATCATTTGAGCTCATTATCTCTGGTGGCAGTGGGTTTAATAGTATAGCGGTACCAATTTATTCAGAGAACTCTGAGAACACGTGGCCAAGAAGAGATTAGGAAAGATTAAAAGATAATGGAGTCCCTCTTCGGTATAAATGAGCTTTAATTCAGATTGACTATAACTTTTGCTTTCATTTTGCTCGCTTTTACACCTAATTTGTTTAATTGACACAGACAGTCTTTCTGCACTATCGTTGCCTCATTCCTGTAAACCAGCACAAACTCTTATATGTTTCCAGCAAAACTACATTAGGGCGATGCTCTAGATACTAATAAACCTTGTAATAATCTTTGGTAGTAATTCATTAGTGATTTGCTTCATATTCAAAGTGCACTCTGATGAGCCAAGTAAAAGTGCCTAAACATGACAGCAACGCACACAAACACATTCTCTTTGTAGCTACACATTCGGTCCCGTAAGACTAAGAACAACTTTATATTAGCCTAATAATAAACAGTGGAATGGATGTTGCCATGTTCATTCCCAGTTTATATTGAAGGAGTGAGAGTGAGCTTGAGTCTGACCTGCAGTGTGATTATGTACTGTTGCAAATTATATTCACTCCTGCAGTAATTGAAAGATAAATGTGATTTGAATGGGGAATTTATGCTTCGGTCTGACTGCAATACCCCTGGCTGTTTGGTGATTAATAATATAAGATGAGATTCTTTGAACTTGTTCCTACCTTTCACATCTATGTAGGCGATTTCTCTGCATGATTTTAAGCTGTCAAGTGGTTGGCCTTTTCATAGTGCTTTTAGTATTCTTAGAAAACACCCCAAAATTAAACCTCTCTTTGCAGAGAAAAAAGGTCTTTTAGCCAATCAAATTGGTTTGAATGAGTTGGCATCTGCTTTAAAAAATGTCATGGCTCTTCCAAGCTTTATGGCAGTGAATGGCCGTTTCTGTTTTGAAGTCCATAAAAGTGCATCCGTTCATTATAAAAGTGCTCCACACGGCTCTGGGGGGTTAATAAAGGCCTTCTGAAGTGAAGCGATGCATTCGTGTAAGAAAAATATCCATATTTAAAACTTTATTGACTAAAATATCTAGCTTCCGGCAGACTGCCTACAAAAGTCGACTTGCGCCAAAAGAGTAAGACTTGACGATGTATGACGTAGGATGTAGGAGTATAGCGTAAGCTTTTATGATGGATAGATGCGTTTTTATGATGGATAGATGCACTTTTATGATGGATAGATGCACTTTTATGGACTTCAAAACATAAACGGCCATTCACTGCCATTATAAAGCTTGGAAGAGCCAGGACATTTTTTAATATAACTCGATTGTATTCGTCTGAAAGAAGAATGTCATATACACCTAGGATGACTTGAGGGTGAGTAAATCATGGGGTAATTTCAATTTTTGGGTGAACTATCACTTTTAAGCTGTAGGCCTATGCTAGTTTGCTGAAGGGTTTCTGTAATGTTGCACCACAGAAAATAATCCTATGTGTCGTGTTAACGGGTTTTATAGGATAGGAGGTGACGTTGCGAGAGATGTAAAACAGGAACTGGAATAAAGATATACTTCGAGAGCACTCGCTGGAAATGTCTCTCCGTGTTTATTAGTTAAGTTAGAATCACTTAACTCTACATGGTGTCGGAAGACTTCAATTACCAATTCGGGTAAACATGTGATATGGATTTGCCGAATTAACTGGAGAGAACTCGCGTAAATTTTAGTCAGTTAGTAAGTCTGAAGTTTAGCTAGCTTGCAAAGCTAACGTGACGAGTAACGTTACGTTCGCGGCAGACGAGGAGGAAAGAAAATGGAGCGATTTCAGATTCCCCCACCACCCAAGTTTGACTTCACAAAGCCAGAAGAGTGGCCCAAGTGGATTCTAAGGTTTGAGAGATTACGGATTGCATCGGGTCTAGAGCTACAGCCAGATGAAAACCAGGTGAACACTTTAATTTATACTATGGGGGACGAGGCGGAAGATATTGTGACTTCACTTCGTATGACGGAGGAGGAGCGTGTACAACACTGTCAAAGAGAAGCTAGAGGGACATTTCGTGGTGAGGAGAAATGCTATTTTTGAGCGAGCCAAATTCAACCAGAGACAGCAGGAACAAGGGGAGACAGTAGACAGTTTTATCACTGCACTTCACTGCTTGTCAGAGCACTGCGGCTATGGACAGCTGCACGACAAAATGGTCCGGGACAGACTTGTTGTAGGCTTGCGCGATAAAAAACTGTCGGAGCAACTGCAGCTGGATTCGGAGCTAACGCTGGAGATGGCGGAGTGAAAATGTGAAAAAACAACAGGACCTGTTGAAGAGTAACTTCAAAGCAGAGGCCACAGACGTGGACAGCATTCAAACAAAACAAAAGTTTGACAAAGGCAAAGGAAGACAGCAGAAAATGCAGGCTAGAACAAATGATAAAAGCAGTTATCAGACACAGCCAGGTAACCAGACACGGTGCATGTGGTGTGGTAGAACACCAGCACACAGCAAATACCAGTGCAAGTAGCATGTAACCTGTGTCAGAGAAAAGGTCACTATGCAAAAGTGTGCAGGTCAGGGACTCTCAATGAAGTTAATACAGCAGTGTCAGATGAGGAGGAAATGTCTCTCCGTGTTTATTAGTTAAGTTAGAATCACTTAACTCTCCACTATATGCACTATATAATGTAATCAGTTATTTCAAAAAGGCAAACAGATGATAACAGAGGTGATTTTTGGTTGGTGTGTCCTCTTCTTGCCATCCTTTGCGAAAAAAAGTGTAACTTTCAGTCTACTTTTTATATACATGATACTTCTCAGATATATATTTTAAATTTCACTTAAGTACACCTGACTTATACTGACAGAAATGTCTAAATATATTTGGCCTTTACTTTTGATCGTTGATTAATTAATTATTCTAAGTATTCTAAGTATACTTGTGTTTACTCTTTTGATTGAGTAGCCTATAAAATACTTTTTTCACATAGTTTTACACACTGTCTTATAAACGTACAATGTTTTAAAATATTGATTTATAAAGAAAACAGACATGTTCCTAATTCTGAGTATTTTTTTCAAAATCAGTTTTGATAATTGGTCTGAAAAAAATGCGATTTTATCAGCTTTTTGTTTAAAATGTTGCTTTTTTTAATGAAACTTACCCACATTCAAGTGTTTATAAAAAAGGATTTGAAGCTAGCCTGGTTAAAACCAGACCATTCTCAGTTGTAACTGAGTTATGGTCTGGCAAAGCGTCATAGACAAATCATTTCCAGAGGGGCGTCACCAACGGACGTCGCGGATAAACCAATCAGAGCGATGAAGGAGATGACGTATGCAGAGCGGCGGAGAAACATCTCCGAGTGTTGTTCTTTGCTCGGTTTTTAACAAAAAGGAAACGTTCAAATCGCTTAAAACAGACCCGATAGCTGATTCGAACGAGTGATGTTCGACGGCGGCATCCATCTTTGTAATGTAGGCTACAAAATCTGCTTCAAAATCCCAGCGCTGTCGTCATCGTGTAAAGCCCGCACCAACGTTTCTGATTGGTGCCTCGATTTCGACGGATTAGAAATGGGCTTGAATGAGCTCTTTGCCAGACTAACTTTCAGAGCAAATCTAAATTTGCCGGAAGTTGTCTGGGTTTTCCCAGGCTAATTTGAAGCTAGAATAAAATACTTTTAAAATGGAAAAAGTAAAAGTACAATTAAAGTTATATTTCAAGTAGGCCTATAACAATTTGTTTTACTTAAATAGGAACATAGTATACTTAAAGTGCAAAAATAATATATAAATCATAAACTAGATTAATAAATATAAGTAGATTAGTACACCTACAAGTATACTTCTAGTACATTGATATTAGTATAATTACTACATAAAGTATACTTAGAAATTTACTTAAGTATACTTAATAAAATGAACTTGAAGTATACTTATTTTTTTAACATTGTTACATACGAATATGATGTCTTGCATGTGTCATACATTCTAAAATTATTTACTTGGAAGTTTACTTTATTTGTAACCCTTAAACAATGTTTTTTAAAAAGATAAATATTTATGGATGCACACTGTATAATTGTGGTAATATAATGGTAAATGTTTATATACATTTTATGTTGGATATATAATTGTGCATGCTCATTTCCCCTATTTTTACATTTGGAGTACAGTACTTTAGCTGTAATTTAGCCCTCACTTAAAGTTAATCTTTAAAAACACTAACACGTTACATTTAATAATATTTAGCAAATCACAAACAAAGTGAATATCCAATTTTTATACTGTACATTATAATATTGTGTTTAGTGCCTTATTTGTATTTTATGTAGACAAAATGGAATTTTAATATAGCCATTTATTGTTTATTTATTGTTTATTTAGCTATTTAGTCATTTATCAGTTAAAACAGGTATCGGTCATAATTATCCACTTATATCATCTTTCATGGCAGGTTTGTGTTGAATGCAGAGGTTAAAGGGAATAGCCAAAAAACTGCCATTAATCATGAAGAATCATAACCTAACTTGGTATTATTCCTCTGAGCAGATAAATAATATATTTTGAGGATGAGGCAATATGCTCCTCTGGATAAAGTCCAAAATTGTTCATATGCAGGGTTCCGCTCTGTGGGGAATTGACATGGGATGAGAAACTTCCTCTGGATGGATTATATGGGCTGTTTCAGAGCAATAGGTCAGAAGAGCACAGGGGGATAATGCAAACATAGCCATTGATTTAATATGTGTGGGCAATACTTTATTTCAGAGGTACTAAGATGTGGAAGGAGGACTATATTCTGCTTACTCAGTGTGTGTGTGTGTGTGTGTGTGTGTGTGTGTGTGTGTGTGTGTGTGAAAATGGGACTGCATATTTGTCTTTTTATAGAACAAATTAAAATGGCACATCTCTGAATTGGCACATTATCACATTAACTGTTTTTGTGCCATCTTTTAATTTTTATGTGTACGTCTGTGCACACTTGTATTTGTGGTGTGTAAAATGATGTGTGTTTGTATAACCTGTCAATTTGGTCCTTCTCCGACCCGTTAACTGAAGGTCAGACCATTGCCACTGATTATGCTGTTGTTTGTGCGAGTGATTGTGTTTGCCACGGTGTAAAAGAGGAAAGGGGAGAAAGAAGAGGGTCACTTTTCCTTCCATCTTAAAGGGATAGTTCACCCATAAATAAATCCATTCACTCTGATGTTTTTCCAAACCTTTATGACTTTTTTTTCCAGTAACACAAAAGAACAGAGTTTTCACTTTGCTCTTTATCATACTATGAATGTGGATGGGGATCCAGGGCTATCAGACTTTACAGCATTATAAATGTAGTTCATACAACAGCTATTTTATATTCAATGTGTTCTGAAGCCATATGATAAACTGACAGAAATTTAAGTAATTATTAACTGAAATTTTTGGTTGATGTAGTCATTTACTTTCAGTGTGAGCAGATTGTGTAGGGGATGCATTACATTGCATTTATGGACAATGCTATACTTTTTTTGTTTTTGTTTAAATAAATTAAAAATAAAACACCAAATACTAAATCAGATCATAGAAATGCTACAAGTGAGTGCATTTAGGCATTAGACACTACACAATGTGCAGTATGAAAAATGGATATTCATATTGACATTTGCTAAAAGATTACATTTAACAGTGTTAAGTTATTGCTGTTTTTAAAGATCTTTAAGGGTGCGTTAGATGATACAAAGGTAAACTAAATGTACAAATTGAAGAAATTAGCATGTATAAACAATACTTATGAAATAATCTCTAATATGTCAACAACTGATATGGTACTGTTATAAATACTGCATCTTATTTTGTGGTTCTCTCAAGAAAGTAAGCCATACAGGATTTGAATTTAGTTCCGTGTGAGTAAATGACAGATTTTCATTTCAAACTATTCCTTTAAACATCAGTAAGTGTAGGAAATATTCAAAATATGTTTTCTTGTACTCTTTGCAATTTCAGAAAGGCCAAATTGAAAGACAACGTGTGTGCCGCTTCATACTATACACTAGAAAACTGCCTTTGCACAGGCCTGTGAGCTGAGGGGTCCGCTGTCTTCTGACCTTCACTTTATGTATTTTTACTGAGTGTCACTGGAACTGCAATAAACACACACATGCACAAATTCTCACATCCACACACTCACCTTATTGGATGTATAACCTGGGGTTGTCTCTCACACAGGAGTGGTTTTCTGTAATGAAATTCCCAGTCGGAGTCAGGGCACATAAAGCCAGCCGGAATGAAATTCATCCACTGGAATCCTAGCCTTTCATCTGCAGCTTCACTTTTCTCTCCTGTTTTTGTGTGTGTCTGTATTTAATGGTCGTGTGTCTGTGAGTTATGTGTGCATGTGGTCTGATTTTGGGAGGTCTGTAGGTGTTATTTTATTAGCTTCTGATGGATGGTAGTTCAGTATGTCTCTTGGTGTTTGCATAGCTGAATTCAATATAATGAGACTTGTTTAATTAAGGAGAAGCACAGAATCATTCACCGACTTAATATTATGTTATTATTATGATGGGTCGTGGGATTGTTTTGATAGGGTAACAGACAGCAGGAAAACAATGCTAAATGCAAATAATAAAATGCAACTAACCATGTAATTGTGCATATTTAGGATTATAAAATAAATAGGCTTATCGATTAGAAGAGAGGGGAAAAGACTTCCCAACATGATTTGTGCTGAACACAATGGTCTTTGTGTGGTAATTTAGGCTGCTGAGAGCATCAAAATACAAGAGAAATTTGGAAAACAAACTGTAATGTAAAACTAAAAAGTAAATATTTTAATGTTATATAGTTTGCATATTGTTCAACCTATATATGCAGTTCATGGAATTATTAACATTTAATTTTTGTATGGATATTTTGTTTACTTTTTCTTTTTTTTTTACAATTAACTTTTTTTGTTACATAGTTTACAGTCAATATTTAGTAATATAACATCTGGGAAACAAAGCATGTCGTCATGTGCTCATGTCTTCTGTGAAACACAAATGATGATGTTCTTACAACCAAACTGGATGGTGATATTGTACTGCCAAGCTACTGGAACAGAACTGCAAAAGCAGTGCATATGACTCTTGCTTCTTCCTGACATGACCTTTTGTGTTACCACAGAAGAAAATGTTAGCTTGAAATGGCATATGGATGAGTAAATTACAACATTTTCATTTGGCTGAACTATTCCTTTAAGTTCCAACTTGTATGTGAATGTGAAATGAAGTTCTGAGAGCTTGGCTGTAATGTAATTTAGTGCAGTGAGTCTCAACTGGGGTTTCTTTAGGACCCATTGAACCACAAGCGGTGACCGACACAACAGGGTAATGAAGGTGGAAGGAGGTCCCTGTATGACCCACCAGTTGAGAACCACTGATTTATAGAAATAGATCAACAGAATGTGTTTCAAAGTAATGGAATGTGTGGACTCTGGCCTCTTCTGTACATTATGCATTTGGCATGTATTCACATTACATAAAGTAACCAATTATGTCAACAGATTCATGTCATGCTTTCATTGCGGCTCGTCTCTTGCCCTTACTCAAGTTAGCTCTCTTTCTGTCTCATATCAGCAGGAACAGCCAATAAATTTAGCATTCTGTAATTGTGCAGAAAAGCCAACAATAAATTTCTCTTACATTTACATTTAGATTGCTGAATATTTCATTTCTCTCAGTCTCCACTGGCTGAGAAAGTTCCAGTCATTGCTTCAGTATGTTTGAATCCAAATATTGTTTGTGACCTCTAGAATTCACACTTTATTTATGTGTGTGTGTATGTGCATGTTTCATTGCGTTTGTGTCATGACATGCCAGTCTCCTTTTTGCCTCGCAGTGAGAAACACACAAGACAGGAATATGGACTAAAAAAGTCTGTTTAATATTTCATAATTCCATCAGGATATATGAAAAAGTGACTGGAAAAAGAGAGCAGCTAGAGTGAAGGGGTTGATGAGAATGAAAGAATAAGAGACGAAAACCCCAGCTGGGGGCAAAACTTAGAAAGATTAGATATAACTCCTGAATAAAATTCAAAGAGCTTTTTTTCTTTTAAATGACAGTCAAGTCTTTGCTTCGTAATGATTGCATGGGCATCTTTTCATGATGAGAAATTGGTATTTGGTATTTCTTCTTTTTGAAATATACACAAAAGAATTTTCACCCCAGAGATAATGGCACATCAGCAGTTCAGAGTGCTGCTAAACTACACAGCAACTTCAGTGACTCCTGTGCATGATGATAACACATTTGTATTGTATACTTGCACAAAAATTTTTTATTGGAAAGAGAGTGAGCAAGAGAGAAATAAATAGTGTTGCATTTACATTTGAAGTGTTTAGCAGATGCTCAGTGACTTGTGAAGTTCACAAATAAGACTGTTGTGATCAACAGATGGTAAGCATGTAATTTAGAATGTAATCTGCAAGAAAAATAAATGCTTCCTGTGCAAATACAAACAAGTGCAGTCTGGTAGATGTAAACCTTATTCAGATACGATAAAACCTTGTTTAACTAAGCCAATGCGAAATTTGCTTTTTTGGGGGCTATTCCAACTATTGTTGAATGAGAGAGTCTTGAGTCTGCATGCTAAAAAACATCACCTCCACAAAAGCTCATTATGATCGATTGAACCAATTTAAAGGGAACGTAATGAGCAATTATCCTTGCCTGATGGCACAGTATAGTCTATTGAAGTCAAGACTTGCTGACTTGCATCTACATTCCAGACCTCCGGCCAAAAAAAAAAGGTATAGCTTTCATTACCCCTAAGTACAATGAATCGTTCCAGGATTTCTCTCCTGAGGAGATTCTCTGATTTCAGCACCAGTCAGTGGACAGTACCAGTCAGCTCTCCCTGCGGCCAACATTACACTTCTTATTACGTTTTCCAATGGTTTTAAATTACTTTAATTTTCTACTGTAGCAAATCCAAGAGAATATTCATTTGAAATGGCAGTTTATTGTAGTGCAGTTGCTCATTATGTGCTGAGTAGGCCTAAACAGGACTTCGTTGTCAAGTAACCTAAAAATGTGCTTCCTGTGGTAACGTCATATTTAAAAGGTTTTATTCGAACCAAAAATAGTAGGCCTGTTTTTTATGACTGAATCAGCCTGGGTGGATGCATTAGGTTACACCAACAAAAGTAATTTTTTAAGGGTCTGATCAGGCAGTGTGCTGTTTATACAATGACTTTCAGGAGGACTGACATTTTTAAATGGAATATAAATGGAATTTAATAAGAATTTTTCAGCATGCTATCTGTTGAAGGTCATCCTAAATGGTCTTTTTAGCATAACGCATAACTAGCCTGTCATTACAATTTTTAAATGAAACCCTGATAATTTTATAATATATTTTATGAAAATTTAAAGTGATAAAGTGAAAATGATACTGTTTTATCGGTGTTCCTTCTGATAATGATCGAGTGGTGTACTGTTGCTATGGTTATCTCTTCAGGCAAATACACTGTAAAAACTATGAATCTATGTAATAAAATTGAGGTAATAATATGCACTCAATCTGCTTGGGTAGATTTTATCCCATGTGTTGAGCAAAGGCTAAATTTAACAGCTATGACACTAAAATAAATTAGTCTACCCAACATTTGTCAATTCATTACACAACTAATTAGTGAGTAACATGAACATTTTATTGTTAATGTACTTTTTTAAGTGCCCCTATTATGCTTTTCAGATAATCAGATATTGTAATATAGCTGTTTGTGAATGTAAGTTTCAAAGATCAAAGTGCTGTTGTAGGAGACCTCCAAAACAAAATTAGGAACCTTTAAAATAGCATAATTGGGGCACTTTAAATAGTTTCTGTATAGCTTGCAGAGCTGACGTTTGCAATGAACAAGAAGTTCCCTATCAGTCGGTCACTTTGACCAAGGGGGTAATCCACCAGCCGGAAACTGAAGTCTCCCCGGGGGGGAGCCCCTGCCCCTTTTGTCTAAAAATGTATTGTGCCCTTTTCTGATAATTGTAAAAAATAATTATCATTATTATAAATATTATAATAAATAACAATACACTTACACACCCTTGCCACTAACAATAATAATACAAACAAATATTATATAAAAATATATATTAAATATATATTATATAAAATTGGCGGAGAAGTGGTAGGCGGAGTTTCCTTTGCAGCGCCTCGTACGCATTTAACGGTTCTGGTACGCACTGCAGCAGTTCGCGCGAGTCTTCAAACGAGCAGCAGGTAACGTTAAAGCTAATACGGAAAATTACATTTATCCTACCATCACCATGCTACTCTAAAAGTTGCGGCAGCATGCGAGTTATTCTTAACTATAATAAAAGTATAACTCGATTTCAGACGCATTCTGAGTGTCATTAGTTTTTATCCAAGGAATAAAAGTGCAAGGGGAAATACATCTAGTAAAATGAAATCTTAAGTCCATGCCCAACTCTAAATTGTAAGGAACTTATATCTTTAATTTCATAGTAACGCTTTACAATAAGGCTCATTTGTTCATTACTCATGTACGAACTAACATGAACTAACCATGAGCAACACATTTGTTACTGTATATCTTAGTTAATAATACAACTGTTAATTGTTTATTCATGTTATGTCACAGTCAGTGCATTAACTAATGATAACAAATACAACTTTTGATTTTAATGTTTTAGTAAATGCTGAAATTAATATTAACTAAGATTAATAAATGCTGTAGAAGTGCAGTTCATTATTAGCTAGTGTTAACTAATTTAACTAATGAAACCTTTTTGTAAAGTGTTACTGATTCATGATAGCTAACACTGTCTTTCATACATATAATACATACATTCAATTTACAACATCAACAAAACTAAAAATTAATTTTCCACAATTTCCTTCTTGATTCTCACTCTTTTGTTTGGTAAAGTAAATAATATTTAGTAATATTATCATCATTTCCCTACTTTAATTTGATGTGTTATGCATTCTAATAATTGTATCAACATATTTTCTTAGAATGCCAAGGAAAGAAAGCATAAATAAAAAAATCAAGGAACTCTCTGGTGCAGCCAAAGGAAGCATCCCTCTCACAAGTTGGCTGAAAAGAGAGAATAAAAATGCAGGTACTGTTAAATTAAATTTTTTAAAAAATGTTGTGCCCTTTTTGGTCCCTCTGCCCCTTCCCCTGAGGAGGTCGTGCACGCCACTGAGTCAAGGGAGAAGCCCATTGAGAGTTGTAAAGTTGCTCCTTCTGCTAGCTTATGGACAACTAATACTCACGATCTCCGGCTCTGCAAGATTCGGAAGGGAATGATTCAGATTCCTCTTGTCACAGCTACTAGAAGACGTACAGCTGTGAGACAGGCTGCTCACGTCACATCTACGTCATCAAGCTCAGTTTGAGCCTGCGCAGTGCGCTTGGCAATCAGGAAGTGAGTGCTTCTAATTGACTTCACTTTTCTCTGTTGAAGTCTATGGGGTCGCTGTTTCCATTTCTTTTACTGTCTATGACAATGACATACGTAGTGACCAAGCGTGCCGCACAAGCCCTGAAAAGTGAAGCCAAAACGTCTCGATCGCCCCCCGGTGGCCGGTCCTAGTATGGGTCATAAACCCCGCCTCCCCATGTTATGCACGTGAGACCAACTAAACAATTAAATTACACTTCAAATATCGTTTTTTTCAAATATGGTTTCTGTCATTTGCTGTAGTTTTTATCACGCTGATGTAATTTCAAGTGTTTGTTTTTAAAATAAGTTTGTTTTTAGTTAGTTATTTGATGCGGCGGTGGTGGTGACGTCATGATTGACAGCTGTGATTGACAGGTTCTCTGAGCGAAGTAGTCACTGAAGCACCGGGATTTTTTCGGGATCTTCGGAGGACTGAGGAGCTTTAAATTGAATATCTAAATTTCTATAATTAATTGAAAAAAAGTGCAGGAGCGTGTTCTTGCGATTGATTCTGCGAGAGTGAGGGCGGGGCCTTGATTTCGTGGCTTTACTTCCTGCTCACTACTGTGCATGTCTGGTCCCGAAATCGCTTCTGTGCAGACTCAAGTTCCAAGAGACTCAAGTTCCAAGTTCCATATCGGGATACTGGCGGCTTCACTTCTGACCAATGGAAGAGAGCGAAGGGGCGTCGTCCATCTTTTTTTACAGTCTATGGTAGTGACCGACGAATAGGAATCTTGCTAGAGAGGCCAATCTATTTCGAGTGAAACTAAAACAGCCTCGCAGCTGATGCAAATGATTGCACGCCAATGTGTATTGGCTTGTTTTAGTTTCACTCGAAGTAGATTGGCCTCTCTAGCAAGATTCCTATTTGTAAAGTCCAGCTCGATTGGTTCAAATGCGGCATCCAATCAGCGGAAGAAGGTTACTCTGCGTATTTCTTGCCTTTCCTTTCACGCAACACAACAAGATTAAATGCAATATATTTTCTCATATGTATTGACTCGTTAATTCATCTGACTCCATAAAATGAATAGGTTTTAATGATATCCGTGCATCATTAAATGTTAGGGAATGTTTGATTTTTCTTTTCAACACTGATTTTAGTTTATCCGCAATCAGGAAACTATATCGCTCAGCAGTCCTTCTCCGAAGGCCGCACGACACACTCCTGTCAGTTCCAATAACCAATTCAGAGGTAATTTGACTAAATATCTATAGGATCTGCCGTATTCACACAATTTCTCTGAAAATGGCTTCAGGTCAAGCCCGTGGTCTGTAACCACACACGTTTATCCAAAGTAATTACTAACTTAAAACAGTGGATATGGACACACCCAAACCTAGGTTGATTAAAACAGCGTTTGCTGATTCAAGTCGGAAATAACTTGTCCCCTCGTTCAAGTACACGTAAAATGGTATCGGATATTAGCCGTCGCTAAACTGACGCGAAAGATGTGGAAATATACGAATCCAACAATCTAGGGAATAAACAGTCTTTCAGAGTCACTCAGAATAAAATCAAACGTTTACAATTTATTGATCTCATAATGAAGCAATAATTCAAAATCCAATTCAAAAGGATAAAATCGTCAGTTAAACATTTCATCACAGTGATTCCGAAATCACAGAATTTGTAGAAATTATTATCTGTCAATAGAGTTACACACAGCGATTGCGCGGGCAGTCAACCTCCAGACTCCCCGAACTTTTCTGCTCTTTTTCCTTATATACCCAGATAATTCAATTGTTACCAAATGGTGATGTCTGTCATTATAATTAGATTTTGGTTGTCTATTCAGGGGCTCACACTGTGAGGTCTGCCTGATTTTACATACAGGAGGTAGTTTGAATGAGGCTATTATGGGACACATCACTTATCTCACATTTCATAACTTCTTTTAGCTTTTCATCATAGTTGGGAGAATGAGACCATGTTACCAAGCGCATTGTGACACTTTAAAAGACACCAAACATGAGTATTTACATTTTTGTACACACATAACATTGCATAAGGTTTCAGTGGATTTCAGGTGAGGAGGAGGGGGATGTGGGGGAGATAGTGTGGATGAAGTGTGAACTGCACTGTGTGCTGCGTCTCCAAAGTTCCTGTTACATATGCAGGAGGGAGTTGCATATTCAAGAGATAGTTCAAGTGTTAATTCCCAGTAGGGCCTTTTGTCACATTGAGGGGTCGACTAGACATCCTGGCTCCTATTCGTCGGTCACGACGTACGTCATAGTGACCGACTGATAGGGAACTTCTTGTTCATTGCAAACGTCAGCTATGCAAGCTACAGAAACTATTTAAAGTGCCCCTATTATGCTATTTTAAAGGTTCCTAATTTTGTTTTGGAGGTTTCCCACAACAGGTTAACATGCATCAAAGGTAAAAAAACACTTTAATTTTCTCATAATATACTGTACATTGCACATCACCTAATTTTTCAAAGACTCTAAACAACTCGTCCTCAGTGCTCCAAAGATTCAGTCTCCTTAAATCCCTCCTTTCAGCCTCGCAGCGTGGGTGGGTATATAATGAGCAGCAGGTGCGATTGCACTTCAGCTTTTTGCTTCGGAGCCAAGCACTTCGATGCCTCTACAGAGTGTGACTTCAACGAGCCTTTCTGGACCTCTCCTTCCCGGTGCGGGTGTTACAGCACAGCAGCACGAGCAGTCTTTTTTCTCTCTCTCTTCTCTGTCTTTTATTTTTTTCTGGTTTTGAGCAAAACTAAAAAGCTGTTATAACAGCTGGTAAGGTGTGCCCTCGAAGCGCGCAAAAGCTGTTTTTACAGCTGGGAAGACCTGCCAATGAGAGAGAGAGACAGCGCATAGACAGGTGCACATTCCTGTCTGTGTTCGTAGTGACTGTTCCCCTGCGTGCTTCAGCACCAGTGAGAGCAGTCCCTAAAAGAGCTTACATAGATAGAACGCGTCTTTTTAAAGATTACTTTCTGTCTGTGTGTTTCTGGATGCGGTCGTTACCTGGGATCACGGGATGGTCACGGTCGTTGCCTCGTTCTGTCTGGGCCTCGAACCCGCACCGCAGCAGTAGCCTCCACCTAAACGGCGCCGTGGAGCCAATCGCAGGCAGGCCGCCCGGAGATGGATGGGACTGCTCTCCAGGAGACGGTGATCGCACCGCTCCATCCCCCGGAAGAGGGCCGGGTAGAAAATCTTTTGTTCCGTTTTATTTGTGTTCCGCCGCTGGCCTTAAAACCAGCGGTACCCAAATTTTCAATAAAAGAGCAGTTTCTTTCATCTCTGGTTCAGAAGAGGGCAGTGGGGGGAGAGAATCCTCATCACTCTCATCCGCTTCTTCTATCGCCAGCAGGCAGCAGTGTGTCCCTGTATGTCCCTGGGGTGCTCAACTGTGTAGCCGACGAGCTATCACGAGCTGTGCTCCCGGGAGAATGGCGACTCCACCCCCAGGCGGTTCAGCTGATCTGGAGAGAGTTCGGGGAGGCTCAGGTAGACCTGTTTGCCTCCTCAGAGACCTCCCACTGCCAGCTGTTTTACTCCCTGACCGAGGGAACACTCAGCACAGACGCACTGGCACACAGCTGGCCCCGGGGCCTCCGCAAATATGCGTTTCCCCCAGTGAGCCTACTTGTGCAGACACTGTGCAAAGTCAGGGAGGACGAGGAGCAGGTCCTTCTGGTGGCTCCCTATTGGCACACCCGGACTTGGTTCCCAGAACTCATGCTCCTCGTGACAGTCCCTCCCTGGCCCATTCCTCTGAGGAAGGATCTTCTGACTCAGAGATGGGGAACCCTATGGCACCCGCGTCCGGACCTCTGGAAACTCCATGTCTGGTCCCTGGACGGGACGCAAAGGTTCTAAGTGACTTACCCCCAGAGGTACTTAACCCTCTGGGGACCAAGGGTTTTTTGAGGCCCTTGGGATGTTTTGACATGCACTGACATTTGTGCTTTTTTCAGTTATTTATAAACATGTTAATGGCAACGGTGTAAATTCACTCTATATAGCACAAACGGGGCTACCATAATATTTCAGCAACATGTATGTACATGTTTGTATTTTTGAGAGAATATTATTTATGCATGGTTATTGAAAAACATAAAAATAAAAGTTTCTGAAATAAGGCCACAAAACACATATTGATTATTTATTCACAAGACTTTTGAAAATTGTATCACATAGCCTAGAATATTTGCTCCAAAACTATGTGAGAATCATCCTGACTACTCATTCAGATAAGTCACTAAAGTCTTTTATAATGTGTATGACGTGTTTAGTGTGAGAAAGCTTTATGCGAGGAGGCGTGATCTCTCATTAATATGTATGGCATTTCACACCTGAGAAAGACAAAGACCCTCCCATAATGGCCCTATTAGGTGGTATCAGGCCCTTATGAGGAGCCTTGCACAAAGAATGAGGAGATTTAAAAAAGAATGGCTTTTAGATTGTTTGGATTTATTTACAACACAACATAATCCAAAGATACACAACAAAGGACTGGTTTCTGGTTAAAATTGCTTTTTAATTATATATACACTACCGTTCAAAAGTTTGGGGTCGGTACGATTTTAAATACTTTTAAAAGAATTATCTTCTGCTAACCATGGCTGCGCTTATTTGATTAAAAATACAACAAAAATCGGTTATAGTATTAAATATTATTCCAGTGTAAATCAGCTGTTTTCTGTGTGAATATATAGTAAAGTGTAATTTATTCCTGTGATCAAAGCTGAATTTTCAGCATCACCAGTGTCAGTGTCTTCAGTGTCAAATGATCCTTCACAAATCAGTATAATATGAGGATTTGATGCTCAAGAAACATTTATTATTATTATCAATGTTGAAACAGTTGTTGGTCTGTCAGTTGTACAGTTTTTTGTTTTGTTTTTAGGATTCTTTGATGAATAGGAAGTTCAAAAGACTTTTGTAACATTATAAATGTCTTTACTGTCACTTTCGATCAAATTAATTATTCCTTGATAAATAAAAGTATTGATTTCTTTCCTCCAAAAAATAAAAATAAAATTCTCACTGACCCCAAACTTTTGAACGGTAGTGTATATACACACACACACACACTGCTTAGAATAAGTGAAAACACCCATGCTAAAGTTGACTAAGAAGAGGAATAAAAAATCTTAATGCCTTAATTTAAAAAATGAGGAAAACTCTAACCTTTAGGGAAATGAATAATGTCCCTGAATTCTTTGTGAATGAATAATGTATCACAAATAATTAAATGTTCTTCTTTAAAATACAGGGTGCATACTCTGGACACTTCTATCACACACCCTTCACCATATAGACATGGTTTTATTTCAGTTCAAAGTTAGAGTTGGAAACATCTTGAAAAGAAAATAGTCTTTTTCCATAAATGTCTTAGTTTGATCATACATATTTCAAAGTTGAGGATTCATTATTTTGATATAGCTTGCATTGGAACAAACATCTTAGTTGATTTGTTTATTGACAAAACATAAGCTTATTTGATGTCTTTATTTTGAAGCTTATTTGATGCTTATTTGATTTGAAAAACTTTATCCAAAACTAGTCAAAGAAATGTTCTTTTATTTCGTCTGTAACAGTGCGTATCTGTGCGTTCATTCATTCATTCACACACACACACGCACACACACACACGCACACACACACACGCACACACACACACACACACACACACACACACACACACACACACACACACACACACACACACACACAGAGAGAGAGAAACATAATTCACATTTAAACAGTAGGATATGCTATTTGTCCGTTTACAGACACTAACGTTATTCTATATCGCGATTAGAACAAAGCACAAAACACTTACACTTCTCAGCTGAATCTGTTGCTCCTCCTCGAAGTGAAAATAAACCAGCCCTTCTGTGGTAAATGTCCCAGGATTATTCCTCATAGCCGCGCAAGACGAATCTTAATCTGACTAAAAAATATTGTGTGTTTACAGCATTTGGCTGGGGGCGTTTATCTATTTTGCAAATGGCCTCAACACATTATCTTATGAATAGCGCGCTCTGCGAGTGGGTGTGAACAAATTAACGATAATGAGCTGAGACAGGAGAAACTGTGCTTCTCTTTAGTTTTTGACAGATTACATTGCAGGAGAATATTTGTTTTAAATGTAAATTGTTTTATTTAAAAGTAGAAATTTAAAGCGTTCGTTAGACGTATGTTTCATGTTTGTGTGATAAGTATTAGCGGAGTTTCCGTTCATTTTCCAGACATGTTTCAGAAAGATTTTTGCGGAGACAGAGTGAGCTGAAAGCGCACCCTGTTTATTTTTATTTATTTAAAAAAAAAAAAAAGGTTTTGATGTTAATGTGAGTGTACACAAAAAAAGAAGACCCTCTATAGTTTATAATCATGTATTGATTTTATTTATATGACCATAAATGACGGAGTATTTTAAGTCTATGTTGCTGTTATGTGAAAAAAAAAACAGCAAAACGCGCGGGCACGTTCTTGGTCCCCAGAGGGTTAACACCATCACTTCTGCATGGGCGCCGTCCACAAGACGTGTGTACGCCCTGAAGTGGAACTTGTTCGTCGAGTGGTGTTCCTCTCGCCGAGAAGACCCCCGAAGATGTTTGATAGGGTCCGTGCTTTCCTTCTTGCAGCAAGGGTTGGAGCGAAGGCTGTCTCCCTCCACCCTTAAAGTGCATGCTGCAGCTATTTCAGCATATCATGACCACATAGATGGCAAAGCAGCAGGAAAGCACGACCTGGTCGTCAGGTTTCTTAGGAGGGCAAGACGATTAAATCCTCCTCGACCCCCTTCCATACCCTGTTGGGACCTTTCCCTGGTGCTTCAAGCACTTCAGGATGCTCCCTTTGAGCCTTTGCAATCAGCAGACTTAAAGCTTCTTTCCATGAAGACTTTGCGGCTGGTTGCACTGGCCTCTGTCAAGAGGGTAGGGGACCTGCAGGCATTTTTGGTCGACGAATCATGCCTAGAGTTCGGGCCGGGTGATAACCACGTAGTACTGAGACCCCGGCCTGGCTATGTGCCCAAGGTTCCTACCACTCCCTTCAGGGACCAGGTAGTGAACCTGCAAGCGCTGCCCCTGGAGGAGTTGGTTCCCAGAACTTCACCAAAGAATTATCCGCGTTTAAGGAACCAGGGGCAGAACAAAATGTGGCTATTAAAATAGATAAGGACAGAGTTAAAAAATTCTTAGGGGGCTGAAGGAAAGGAAGAGCCCTGGTACAGACAATATTGGTGGCCGCCTTATTAAAAGCTGTGCAGAGCCACTGTCGGACATACTTGCCTTTATATTTAACAAGTCACTTCAGTTACATCGGGTCCCTCATCTCTGGAAAGAGTCAGTGATTGTACCTGTGCCGAAGATAAAGGTACCCAAATCACTCGACGATTTTAGGCCAGTGGCTCTTACCTCTCTTATTATGAAATCCTTTGAGAAAATAATTAAACAGGAGATTATAGCAATGACACAGTCTCAAATTGATCCCTAACAATTTGCCTATAGAGCAGGTAGAGGAGTTGAGGAAGCCATAGGTAGCCTGCTAAATACAGTTTTTAATCATTTGGGAGGGGCAAAAACATTTGTGCGATTATTATTTATTGATTTTTCATCAGCTTTTAACTGCATCCAACCCCACATTTTAGCAGATATACTTTTAAAGAACTGCAACATTAACCCAGGTTGTTGCAACATCAACAGCCTGGTTAGTTGACTTTTTAACCTCAAGATCCCAAAAGGTTAAGGTTAATGGTGTCTTATCTGGTAAACTTTTATCTTCTACTGGCTCCCCTCAAAGATGTGTCCTCTCTCCTCTTATTTTTGTTTTATACACAAATTAATGCCGTTCACACTATGATGATAGACAGATTTTAAAATTTGCAGATGATTCTGTCATTGTGTCTCTTTTAAATGAAAATGTGATTGATCATGGACCAATAGTGAAGGATTTTAATGAGTGGTGTAAGTGTTCCTTTTTAAACATAAATGTGTCTAAAACGAAATAACTAATTATTGATTTTAGGAAACAGAGCCCATTTCTCCCCATCACTATCATTGATGGTCAACCCATTGAGCTAGTACAAGAATACAAGTACCTTGGCACAACAATTGACAGTAAGCTATGTTTTGATTCTCACACTGATGCTGTTTGTGCTAAAGCCCAGCAGCGAATGTATTTTTACCGTAGATTGAGGAATTTTAACATTGACTCCACTCTGATGAAAATGTTTTATTCTTGTTTTCTTGAGTCTGTTTTAACTTTTTGTTTATCTGTTGGTTTGGTTCCTTGTCTACAAAGAACAAAAAACGACTAGAGAGCATTGTTAGAACATGTAGCAAGATTGCAGGTATTGCCCTCAGGCAGTGACAACTGTCCGAACCAGCAAATTCAAATGAAATGCTAGAACAACTCACCCTCAGGTCACACTGGCTGTCAGTGACATCATTTCCTACGGTCATAGCCCAAGCTATAAGCCTCACAGGAAAACCTCCATAAACATGGTTAAATGAAAGGCCTACCTGGGCCTGCTCAAAGGCCTAGGACCACAACTTCAATTAGAAGGGGTCCCTTCTAGGGAATGTGGCTAGGGAACCCGAAGGAACCCCAGCCAATCACTATTCAGGGGAATGTACTCACTCCGAAATGCCACCAGGACGGCCTGACCCGGCATCAGATACATAGACACTTAGTCTGGCCACTTCCTGTCTGTCCGAAGACAGAGCCTCTGGACACTTGCCTTAGGTAAGGCATCCAACCCGAGGGACTGCGAAGCTGGCAGTGAACCACTCGGCCCGGATCTCAGAGACGGGATATCCCGGAGAGTATGACTCAACATAGTGCTTTCCAACCCTTGCTAGCGAGGGGAGTTTCTCTACTCGATCCACGGATCAACCCAGTGTCTGTGTGAGGCACTGAGGAGGCCTGTGAAGGCCTCAGGGCTGATCTAACTGGGAGGCCTCACGAGAGGCCTACGACCGTCTGACCAGACTCAGGAGTCCGCGTGCTCACAGTGACCCTCAATGAGGGGAGCATATGGTCCCCCTGGTAGGCAAAACCAGGCTGTAGGCAGGAAAGAGGTTCCGAGAGGGAACCAGTAGCAGAGAATGAACACTTTAGTCGAGCCAGGGCGCAAGCTCGCCTTCAGCAGCTGCCTGATAAGGCCAGCTGAAATGATAGCAAGAGGCCACTAGCTTCCTGAACCCAGCACCGCTAGGGAACCACTCACAAGGAGGCCTGGTGAGGCCTACTACCTGATAGCAACAGTATGTGGTCACCTACAGGGAGGCCTAGAGAGGCCTACTACCCGATAACGATAGTACGTGGGGAACTCACCCTCAGGGAGGCCTGGTGAGGCCTACTACTGACAGCCATAATATCTGGGAGCTTTTTCTGCTACCCAATAGAAAGTCAGGCTAGCTGTCCAGTTGTCTGTCCTTCGGCTTGTCTCCAGGGAGGCCTGGTGAGGCCTACTACTGATAACCATCTTAAGTGACACTCAACCTAATGAAAACTCAACAGAGCTCAAGGGGCGAAATACTCAGAAAAGTCAAAACGGTCCCATGGGCCGGACATAAGATATGGAAGCTTTAGCGTTAAGTTCTGCCAGGAAGACTCAATTGCTACGTCACTTATAACCTTCTCATCTATCCAATCGTGTCTAATACTTGCGGTATAAAAGACCAGTACTTACACATGTTTGAGTTCGCAGATGCTGACGCTTTCATTCACCTCCATCCTCCCCACCACCACCAGGATTGTCCCTTCCCCTCCATCCTCCCCACCACCACCAGGATGGTCCCTTCCTATACCTCACAGGGGGTCGGCTGCGCCCCTGCCTTCGTCTTCAGGCAGGAAATGCAGAGTCCGGACCCCCGGATTGCGAGCTATGGACGGGGCCTACGCCAAAGAACTTTATTGCTTGCTGGGTTATCAATAAATGTATTTATTGGTACAGTATTTATTCTCCCGAGTCTTTCTGGTAGAACTATCTGAAGCTCTAGCGTCAGTCAACACTCGAAGTAAAACATTCTATCAGAGAGAGACCAACTACTCTACCCTGAGGTGGCTAATAGCCCGAAGGATAACATAGTTATCGTTCTGGCCACCTAACGGGGAACTTCAGGGCCCTGATAATCCAAAAAAGTTCTCTTACCTTATTACCTTGACATGGCCCCATAACTCTATACAGGGAACGAGGTCTGTAAAGAGAAACATATTATTTTTTTAATCACAAAAAATACTCTTTGAAAGACCAGCAGCTCACCTGCGGCGTGCGAAGTGAAGACTCACCAGACAGTTCTTCATGAACATGGGGTCTACCACCTTTACATACCTGAAAGAGGCACTCTCACTAACCAAGCCGAGGCGGGCCATCAGAACATTGTTCTAACCATGAGCCCAGCCTCAGGCCTGATGTAAGAAGCGCCTGGGGAGTCGGGGAAGAGAGGAAAGGGCTAAGATATAATCACGCCCTCAGGGAAGATGATCCATGACCGACGCAACGTGCGTTTGTGCCGGATCACCTCCCTCAGATCCCTCTTCTTGCGGGAGTCGCGCCTCCTCTGCGACCTACTACTCCACGGAGGAGGCCACGAGAGGTGACACTGGCTCTCTGGCCTCATCTAAGGTCCTCGGACCATGATAGGCCAGGCCCTCCCATCTGTCTGGGCGTGGACACGGATCTCAGCGGTATGTATGTCCTGGATACAGCTGAGCGCGCCTTCGCCTCTCTGAACTTTCCAACCACCGCCAACAAGGAGGTGCCAAAAAGCTCAGAGGGCGAAACCAGCGAATCGAGGAGGAAGCCTTTCTCTTTCTTCCCGATGTCGGCCAGGTTCAACCACAAATGTCTCTCCGTGGCCAGTATCGTCGCCATCCGGGAGAGCTATATATATATATACATACATACCTTTTTTCATTTGCGGCGCAGCTCAGTAACCGCCTCAGGGGCCCCACCCCCAGCAGATCCCCCAGCAGATCGGCCTGGTGTACCTGCAACACCGCCATGATGTGCAGGCTAGCACCGGCCTGACCCGCTGACGTGTATTCTCTGCCATTCAACTGGCAGGGTTTGAGCTCTCAGTGTCGATTGTTTTCCCATCGACGCCTACCCACGCTCTCCTATCCTCCTGTGGATACAGGCAGAGTATGGGTTCTTCCATGTCCTCTCGATCTCAGTATGAGATCGGGAAGAAATGAAAGGCTCACCTGAGCTGGTGGTTCTATGACCGGGGAAAAAACGCTCTCATCGCGAGCGATTTCTCCCCCAACGAGCAGCCACGGGAGCTGCAGCCTGCCCGCGGCGCGTTCTATAATACCAACCAGCTCAGCATACACAGGGCAGGGTGGCTGAGAAGATACAGGAAAATGTTGTATTATTACCACCCTCATCAGCCATCTCCTGTTTGTCCGGGAGAGCGATTGCTGCCGGACTAAGTTTTCCCTTTTTTTTTTTTTTTTTTGAAAAACTTCATCCAATTGCAGCTTCTCGTCAGCCGCCGCATCGTCTGAGAGGATTACACCCCTCTCAAGGCGATCGGCGAGCTTCATCTGTGACATCCAAACGCTGAACCCTCTTCTCTCGAGAAGAGGAACAGGCGCGATCACAATTTGTACAGGCAGTTCCCTCGAGAACTGCCTGTGCGCGTCTTCCTTTCCAGACAAAAAAATGCACAGTTCGCGTGTGTCACCCGGCTTCAAATATCTTGAGCACGGGTCTGCACACTTCTGAAAGCATTTCATAATTACCTGATTTTCAAAGCAGTTACAGACAAAACAGTCCCTGAAGACGAAAAGATGATTTGTCATGTTTGCAAGGCGCCCTTATATACTTCCAGGTCGCACGTTAATCATTCACACTAATGATTCACGGGCTGTCGCCGGTCAATGTGATTGACGTGATTTGATAGTGATTTCAGACACCTGTCACGCCTGAGGCGTTCCCCATAACGTCGATGACGTATTGTTGAGTTCCCTTCGAAAGGGAACATTCTCTAAACTGTAAGTTCAATTGTCACAACTGTTTGTTTGAACTTCAGAACTCTATTGTATGTCTGCAAAATGTATTTACTCACCCAAAACATTCAATTTATGCTTCAAAACCTAGTTAATGTGTCAGTAAATTGCCCAATGCCACCAAAATAAAAATAAAAATTTTCATTGTGTGAGCCACACTGGTCAAAATGTTTAGATTGTTTGTTTGTTTTTTCACCATGGAAATATATACAAATTTTCATGTGTTTTCTACTTTTTAGTTGACACTATACAAGAATGTCAGTTTTGTCTGGTTGAATGCTCTTGTGTATCAGACTGAGATTTTTAGATACAGATTTCAGCAATAAACATTTAAAAATCTGTACTCAATCATATTATATTGCAAAACAAATGTGCCGTTATTAGGGTGGGATAAGGATAAGGTCAGGGACAGGTTTAGTATGGGTAGGTGGGTTAAGGTGTAAGTGAAGGGTCAACAGTGTAATTAATTATAGATTTAATTACAGCTGTAATTACATGCAGCCATTTTGTTATAAGTACAATGTACAGACATGTGTGTACACAATAAGTGCGTTGTATCAAATGATTTATTTAAATGTTAGTACATAGTTAAAGACAAATCAGTGTACAGTATCTGTACGTTATAGATAGATAGATAGATAGATAGATAGATAGATAGATAGATAGATAGATAGATAGATAGATAGATAGATAGATGGATGGATGGGCAGATGAGTGGATGGATGGATGGGTAGTAAAGGGTTTACATGCACATGAAGGTGTTTACTTAAAGGACTGATTGCATGGCAGCGCCAAAAACTGCCCACGTACAGTTGAAAGCTTTAACTCTCCCTCAAATCCCTCCTTAGCAGAGAGAGAGAGAGAGAGAGAGAGAGAGAGAGAGAGAGAGAGAGAGAGAGAGAGAGAGAGAGAGAGAGAGAGAGAGAGAGAGAGAGAGAGAGAGAGAGAGAGAGACCGCGCGCGAGATAGAGAGAAACAGAGGGAACCTCTGCTTTACGCAGTTGGACTCAGCTAGGAGCGCGTCCGTTTCGGCGCAGGGAAGCAGCATTTGCGATCGGACATCCAGCAGAGCAAATCCGTGAGAGAGTTGACCGGTCAATTGAAGACACTCGCGCAGTCAATTGAAATCACGCGAAGCATTACTCAGATTTAAAAGTACCACGTTACACTAGAATGATTATTTTTTACATCACTCTACAGACGTGACTTTTTGGAGGGTGTTTGAGAGGACATGACCTCAGTTGAAGTGTTTCTTGTATTGGCTATAGCCTAAACAATGCTAAACGTTTGAGTCTGTGGAAAAATCACAGTAACATCCAAAATCCAAAGAGCAAAATCCAGTAACATCCGTCTGGGCTGGAGAGCAGGTGCCTGTCTCTTCTTGAAGAGGAAAACAGACAGAGGATGTGACAGAAGTGTGGGACAGTGTTTCCGATTTGCAGATTCGTATTTTTATCGGCGTGTCCTCGTAACGACGTCCTGTACTGACTGAAGCGATCGGACCGGCGCTCACAGACCGTCCTCTGCCTACTTCCACTCGGTGTAACCCCTGCGAGATCTTCTCCAAAGTAACTTGCTCGCCTGGCCGTCCCTGGAGCCCGCTCATGGGTGACGCTGGACCGGATGGCGTGCTACTACCTTGTGATCAGCTCCACGCACCTAAGCAATGGACACTACCGGAGCATCAAAGGAGTTTTCCGTGGTCCGCTATGCAAAAGCACCGGAGGCGAATCACCGGTAATATAGCCTACTGCTCAAATTGTCGTTTTTGTTTATTAACGATATCACCACAATGCGCTATTAGCAACTCATTTAGCATGTTCTGTTCGTTTGGATTGGTTTTGTGTCTTAGTTTCCAGGTCACCTAATCAAAAAGTATGTTTATAAAACGCACGCGAAAGCAAAATCTGGACATAGGCTATACTTTATTGTTGGCCATATAAGTGGGAACACCTTTGAATGAAACATAAATATTATTGCACGGGTAAAGAGAGGATTTGATGATCTGAAAATCATGCCATTAACATGACCTTCACTTGTAAACTGCATTAGATTAAATTTTTTAAATAACTGCATTAAATGCAAAATTAAAATAAAAAAAGCATTTTGTTTTATGTTGCAGGGATGGGGGATTTTATGTATGTAATGTGTAAGCATCACTGCATATCTCAAATGTCAGGCTTGTGAGTCTATGAGGCATTGGTGGCTTTATTTGTGCTTTGACCAACAGTGCCTAACAGACTGATGGCAAGTCTTGCATTGTTGGGCTCAGACAATTGAGCTGTAAAAATGTTAAACTTCGGACCTCAAGCACTATTCTGGTGCTAGGTTAACCCTCCTGTGGGTGTTTACAAGCTGCAGCAACTGAAATCCATTGATGGCCTAATTCATCGTAAAACAGATAAAACTGTTTCCTGAGATGTCTGTCATATTTGAAGTTGTAGGCCTACTTTATCCCGAACTGCAGGTGAATCCAGATCATGTGGAATTCTTTGCGGGAAGTCTTCCACATGTGATTTTATAGTTGTATAGAGTTTGAATGACTTTAAAATTTCCGTTTGTTGCTTCAAATAGAGCATGCAGCTAATTAGCAGTTATATAATTAGGTAAATTAAGGATATATCAGGACATGTTTAGTGCTTAAAGCAATAATGGAGCAGATAGAAACAAGAGAGCAGAGTTTCACCTGCTGCCATTTCCCTCTCAGCCAGCATTATTCCAGCTCCATTCACATGCTTAATTTGGGCTATACTGGGTGCCTAAACTTTGCAACCGGTCCAGACTTTTTCCTATCAAGAAAATTATGTATGCTTATGAAGACTTGTACACATCAAAGGCCGGCATAAATACGCAAATTGAGACTTGTACCTGATGTACCTTGAGAAAGGGAAGTGTGTGTGTGTGTGTGTGTGTGTGTGTGTGTGTGTGCCACTTTGGCCCACCCCACAGGATGGACAGACAGTGAGGACTGATTGGAAAGAAGCTGGGCTCAGTGGTGATGGTTTTGATGGGTAATTTCAGAGCAGCTGTTGTGAAGGGTGCATTTGCTCCAGCTTAAATCAGAGTGCCATGTTCACTCTAACTCAAAGCATGAGGAGGATACACACACACCCTCTTAGACACATGCAGGCATGCACACAGACTGCAGAATGACATGCTCGAGTTTCTCAGCCGCTCTGACAGCCCCATTGTCTTGCATCCCATCCAGATTAATAATCATTTGCATATGTTGCAGTGATGTGCTCTTAAAAAGTCAGATATGCAATAAATCATTTTAGCTGTTCTTAATGCCCTTAACATGTTCATTTTGACGTTCTCTGACGTGGTGATTTGTGTAAGAAAATTAGGTGCTGTTATGGCCAAAATAAATATGTATGGAAACTGCTCTCATTTAACAAAAGATATGCTTTGGTTTAGTAATAGGAAGTGCTGTCTGTAATGAAGGAAGAAACACTGGTGGTAATTATAATATTCACCTATATACACTGTACGCCAGCACACACTCTAAACAACCATGTTATGCTCCAGTTGTTCTCTATCCCAGCACCAGAGGGCACCTCATGGTGCAAAGTTGGCAGGTTGTTTGTTTTAATGACACACAGTATAATGTTGTCTGCAATAAAGAAAATAAAAATCTAGTTAAAACCCGATGTGCCAGTTTTTAGAAATGTACTCTTTGTATTTATTGTGGCTTCATATGTTTCTAAAAAACTTTTATAGGCCTACCATTTTCAAAGAAAAGTTTCTTATAAAAATGTCATGAGGTGTAACCATTAAGTATGAAGTACAAAAATGTATTTTTGAAATGTTTTGAAATGATTTTTACTTAAAAAATATCAATAGAAATTAATCATTAAGATTCTACAGATTCTGCTCTTTAGAACAGCAAAACAGCTGAAACTTCCTTAGTTTCCTGTGGTGTAGCCTTAAGACCAAAACTAAACCTTACCAAAATGTTCCCCATCATTGAGTCTCCTGTTTAACTCATTGAACTGGAATGTCTCAGTCTCAGTGAGATGTCCCAGACTAGTACTTATGTGGATCAGCTTTCCGCTACAGCAGTCAACACCTGTTCGTATGCACTGTGGTTCACCCAGTACCATCAAGCTCGTCTTATGGGGCTCCATCTCCACTTTATGTGGAGAGGCTCCAAGCAGATCTTAAGCTGAACTCGCTCAGTATCTGGGTTATTCCCTCTCACTCCGCCCATGACGTGGTGTGGATGTTTGATGTCGAGCTGCAACAGGGACCCAGTTTGCATTCCAAACTGCCATCTCCCACCACATTTTTAAAACATGCATACTACTGAAGAGGCATATGTTGATAGCTCCGCCTGCATGAGTGAGACACAAATGTACAATTTATGTGCAGAAGGCAGTGAGTTGAATTAGTTCTAAAACATTGCAGCTATTGCGTTAGGTAAGGGGCTTGTCGGTTTGCATTGGCTGCAGCTGAGATAAAGTGGCATTTATTCATGGATTTGTGTGCTTTGAATATGGGGGGGTTGGGAGCTTAAAGTGATGCTTATTTTGTCCTATCTATTAATTTATTCAAAATTAACAAATTTACACAAACATTGTCTTCTATGATGAGCATGTTTTTAGATAAAAAAATTTGTATTACAATTCAATTGGATTTTTGCTATTAATTAAAGCTGCAGTCCGTAGCTTTTTTGGGGTTAAAAATAATCCAAAATACATATTTGAGAAAATATATAACCAGCCAGTGTTCAAAACTCTCTGCTTGCCTTAGCTCGATTCAAAGCGGTAAGCTTGTAATAATGTTTTTAATTCCAGTGGTACTGGTGGATATCCACGGGAGATTCGAGCATGTCTTTGCGTCATTACGTCACATCTGTACACATAAAGAAGGAGTCTCGGCTAGTATAGGCTATATTGCGTGTGAGGATGCTGGAGGTGGAGATTTATAGCCTTTTCTCACAGCACTTGATATAATTAAACTTATCAATTTGATGGCGGATCCAGAAAGGTTCAAACGACAATCACCAGTGACAACAGATTCACCCGCTGTAAAATGCAAAAGACTTCGTTCGGACTTCGGAGTGGCTAACTTACAGAAAAAAAAGAGACTGCAACCGGACCCATGCGAAAACAAGGATACATATCGGAAGGACATTACATGTAGTCACGCAATGCTGACGTTGTTAACATTAACAATTTGAGAACAAAGTATAATTTGCACGGTTTTGCGTGATATGATAAGCGATTTTTAGATTTAATCAGCGCGATTTACTGCAATGTCAGAACCAGAACAAAAGTGGATGTTTCTTACTTGTTCAGATGACATTTTCCGGTGAAAATTCTTATGTTGGTCATACTTCCAAAAATAATAATCTATGATTCTGAATGCCAGTATCGACACCGGTGCGGTGACTGACAGCTGCACACTCTCCTCAAACATTGTGTTCATCCGCGCTGTGCCGTGTCGAGGGTGTTGAAGTACAACTCACGTAAAGTTGATAATTCCGCGAATGAATGCAATTGAAGATTTCAAACAGAGATGGCGACAAAGAGGAAAAACGCCGGACTGCAGCTTTAAGCTTTTTCTTCATAATGAAGAACGAAAAATTATAGGCCTACCTCTTCAATAATTTTCTATTATTTGCTTTAGGTTGGTTCAATTTTAAATTAAATCTCTATGATTGCATTTTATACATTTATTTGATGGAAATATTGTGGAATATTATTACAATTTAAAATAACTTTTCTTTTTGACTATATCTTAAAATGTAATTTATTTCATCATTTCATGTTTTACATGTCTAGTCAGATGACCTTTAATGACTCATGAGCCTTATGGTCAGGAAATGTCAGGCTGTTTTGAAAACCACCGGCTATAATGCCTTCTAAGTTAACAAGGATATTTCATTGCTAGTCTATAGTTATTGATTATTGAGTTTACTATTCCTGCTACTTGCATATTAGATTTTGAATTCTTTTGAACTACTGCCAGTCGACTTATATAATTCCACTCTGTGCTTTCTAGTTAAGAGCTGCCAAATAAACTGTAATCTGTGATGCCACAACTTGCATTTTGACACTCTACCAAATAAAAAAAATTAATTAACAAAAACGAGCAGGTGCTCATAAGTTTCTTTTGGCCTCGTAGGGCTGTCATGTGGAGAGGCAGTTGTCCAAGTGCACACTATATAAACACACACTAATGAGTGTATACTGTAGTAGTTTCTAGTTTAAATGTGTCTGAGTTGAGGCACACACACACACACACACACACACACACACACACACACACACACACACACACACGTTGGGTTTCCATGTTTTATGGGGACTTTCCATAGACATAATGATTTTTATACAGAACAAACTGTATATTCTATCCACTTACACTAACCATATCCCTAAACCTACCCATTAAAGAAAACTTTCTGCATTTATACTTTTTTTAAAAACGTCACTTAAAGGATTAGTTCACCTCAAAATGAAAATTTCTTGATAATGTACTCACCCCAATGCCATCCAAGATGTTCATGTCTTTCTATCTTCAGTGGAAAAGAAATTAAGTTTTTTGAGGAAAACATTTCAGGATTTTTCTCACACAATGGACTTCAATTGCAGCCAACATTTTGAAGTCCAAATCAATGCAGTTTCAAAGGGCTATGAAGTGTTTCAAACGGCTCTGCACGTTCCCAGCTGAGGAATAGGGTCTTATCTAGCGAAACGATCGTTAATTTTCTTAAAAAAATAAAAATGTATATACTTTTTAACCGCAATTGTTCGTCTTGTGCTGGTCTGCGACGCGCCAGGGATTACGTCATCACGTTCTTCTCAACCACAACCAATGTGCAGCAATTACCTGGATGATACAATGGAAGCCAAATTGTTGAAGCCAATATGGGGACGATTAGGAAGCCATGATGATGGACAAAGGCCAATGATCAAATTTGGCCAGGATGCTGGGGTTACACCCCTACTCTTTTTCGAAGGACATGGGATTTTTTTATGACCACAGAGAGTCCTCGGTTTAAAGTATCATCCGAAGGACAGTATTTTTGACAGTATCGTGTCTCCATCATACTAAGGTGTTCGGACCCACACAGAATGCAGGTTAAGCACCCCCTGCTGGCCACACTAACACCTCTTCCAGCAGCAACCTAGTTCTCATTTGGCATGTGATTATGTGGTTCAGTGCTACAGTATATATGTTATGTTACAGCTATTGCTATTATTTTGCTCAACACTATGTTATTTTGAAAGTTTAAAGGTTAATTTGATACTTTATTTGTTATTTTTCTCACTGTCTGTCAGTGTAAATGGCTTACTAATGATTCCGGCTGTTGTGGTAATGAGTGGCTACTGCTGTACTTAGCTCAGCTCTTTTTGAGGAGCGTTAGCGCTGTTGCTGTGCTAATGGAGTGTAGCAGGCGGCGTTTAATATTCAGCCCCAGGCCTGGCCACAGCCGTCCTCTGAGTTTGCCTGTCTGAAACTCTTTGTGTTGGCTTGTCCTGACGTTAACACGGCCGGGGAACTCTAATCACACGGGAAGGCTAATGAATCACTCTCTCCTTTCGGCTTACTGTGCAGAAAAATACAAACAAACGTGTGCACAAGTGCACAGACTTTACTTAACGCACAACGATGGACCCTTTTCACTTAAACACATTTGTGGGTCATTTCTGCAATGCTAATTTGCCCGATTAACTGATTAAATGCTTCATGAGAGTCTAATTAATCAAAGAGGTCATCCTACATTTGCAGGCACACAGCGGCACATAGCAGCGGTCTCCTGTGCCTCCAGTCTTTCTGCTTTTAATCCGAAAAAAATCCTGACATAGCGTGGGAGGAAGTAACAATAGACAAGAATCCACATTGTTTTCAAACCGTAGGCAGAATTGGATGTTCATTAATGGCCCTCACTTACTGTAATTATGCAATGAATTAAAAGAAAGGTGAGGTGGAAGATAGAATGAGAGAGAGAGAGAGAGAGTGCTTGAGGCTGACGCAGCCCAAAGTATCTCAGCCTTACACTGTTTTAACAAGGTTGGTGAGAATGACAGAATGGGTCTTGCTGGGTACCGGCAAACACAATCTAAATGGCTTGAGGATTTTCTAACATGTTTGAAAGCAATTTGTCCAGGCACTCAAAGGCCATTCTAATCAGAGGAAATGATTGTTAATGGCCTGTAAGTGTTTCTAAATGGGTCTAGAGGAGAGAAAGAGAGGGGGAGAGAGGAACACGTTTACATCGGTCTCTACGGTGCCTTGTTCCCTCTCCATCTTTCTAAGAACAATCTTTTCTAAGAACAATGGTTAATGATAAGCTTAATTTGAGGAATGAATGCAAAGCTGATAAACAAGAAAATCATTAAAGATTATCATCTCAATCCACTGATCCATCTCAGTCAGAAAACCTGATACAAATGCCTTGCTGTCAAGGAGTTAACATGCTCCTTTTCTGGTAGAATTATAGTCATATGTTAAAAATTCTCCTCTGAACCATATTTTAGGTGCCATTTTTAATTTTCTGCCACCTCCAAAACACAAATGCAGCATAACTGTTTTTAACATTGATAATAATAAAAAATGTTTCTTGAGCACCAAATCAGCATATTAGAATGATTTCTGAAGGAACATGTGACTCTTAAGACTGGAGTAATGATGCTGAAAATTCAGCTTTGCCATCGCATAAGAGACCTTGTTTTTCAAAAACATTAAAAAAAATCAACCAGCAGCCACAAACATTTGAATGATAGTGTATGTTTATGAGACAAATCCCACATTTTTCACTTTTCTTGTGCTGATATGATTGAGGTTGTGTGCTCTTGTGTTGTGTAAAAAGATTTTCTTGGAGTAAGTGAAGTTGGGAGGCTGGCTACTACAGTAATTTTAACAGTGAGTTGCTACAGTGGGTCTGTTGTCATGGGGATAACATTGTCAGAGGTGAAGGTGGAGGTTGTGCAATTATTTTGATAGACTACATTTTTTGTTGTATCAAACGATTGGGTAAGAATGAGAGAAGGAGTCCTTTTGAGACTGGAGCTGGACTCTGTGTGTCAGGTTTGTAAGGACCATTGTGAGGACCAAATGTGGCCAGAAAGATGGTAAAACCTGAAATAACAAACATTGTGTGGGCCATAATAACCGTAACCAACAGGAATGAGTTTTCCAGAATGCAGTGCACTGACCCCCTTGAACAAGGTAAACAGCATAACCACTTCAGAATTGTTGTAGTGTGTGCTGACAAAGCTGCAGACAGCGCTTACTGAACTACCGGCTCATTTACGTTAATTGGCTCTCCACTTTCATTCGGATTAAAGCCAAAATGTTCCCACACCGGAAGTGTGTATCGCGGCTTTGAATCCAAGTCCATTTACACTTATTCTTCCAACCTAGCTGTAGTCTTTAAGAAAACTTTAAATAACGCCTCAGATGAGATCAATCAGCCAAAATGTTGATGACATTCATTTTTATGTAAACATGGGCAATATATCGTGCCACCAAAAAATATCCAGGTCATGGCCTACTGGTATACAATATATTAAAATTCTACACTATTTCATCTAAATAAATATTTAAAAAAAATCTGTTGTTTTAAATATTACTGGCATTTAGGCATCACAACAAGAAAGTATGAAAAATGTATATTAATTTCGAGATTTATTTTAGATTACGTTTAACAGCGTTATGAAATATTATTAGTGTTTTTAAAGATTAAATTTAAGTGAGCGTTAGATGACATTTTTTTAAAGTAATCTAATGCAGAAATGAGAATGCAGAATTAAATAACCAATGTTAACTAATTCCAATTTATTTAAAACATCCCTTAGAAGAAAAGGTTCTATATAGAAATGTAAATGGTTCTTTCAGGCGCTTCATATATGTATAACACCTTTTAAGGCTTTTCATTATGGAAGCATTTGATGGATTTAGTTTTAATTTTAATTATATTTTGAAATAACCATTGAACATGATGGTATTATTTAACCATTTAAGACATTTCTCATTGTATGGAACCTTTTTTTGGCATAAAGAGATCCTTTAAAATTGTGTCAAGAACCCTACTAGTGTTCTAAGAGTGGTAATGTATATGGTACCAATGTATTGTGTATCCCTATATGCTTACATCTTAACTTACTCTTTTTATTCCAAATCTATGCGTTTTTATTCTTGATTTGCGTGTCAAGATAAATTATTGTATTGTGAATCACAGATATGTGTGCGTGTTGTTGTTGTGACTGTATGCATGAAGTTGTTGTGTGGAGCTCTAATTTTGAGTACAAAGCTGAGGAGGAGAAGCCATCCGTTCAGAGTACTAATTAAAGCCTGGAGATTTTTCAGGCAGGGTGTACTAACATGTAGCCACACAGTAACCTGCAATAAACAATTTTAAAGAGAGAGGTTTTCATACGAGTTATGCTACCTGTCACTGTCAATATAGCTGCTGATGAACGAGAGAGTCTCTCTCTCTCTTTCTGTGTGTGTATTTTAGTGGGCGATGAAGAAAGAAAAGTGAGAAGCTGAGGAATACAGTGATGGTACAACAAGCAAGCTAATTTTATTCAGCTGATAAGGCTGTAACAGGCTAAATTTAATACAGCGGAAACAAAATAATATTCCTCTGACATTTTGAGAGTGGAGGGAGGCTCATTCTCTGTGTTTTTCACCACCTAAAACAGTAGAATGAGAGCTAGTGCTGCTTAATAGCAGAAATATTCATGCATTTCCTTTCCTCTTCCTTCTTGCAGACACCAAAATAAACTACACTTCAATTTATTGGGCCAATCCCAAACATTCCCTGCTCCAGCAAAACCGCTTTGTCTCCCTGGACACTTCACAGCAGCTGTTTTTAAGATCTCTCTTACGCACACGTTTCTGAGGAAACCCTTTTTCCTCAGTAGATATTTCAGTGATTATTAGTACATGTAGGGAACAGTAATTGCATTGTCACAGCAAGCACCACAAAATCATAGTCTCACTAATCATCAATTTAACTACTTCATCAATCACCGTTTCTCTGCTCTGTTATCCATTAAGCATCCTGACTAACTGTGCTTGGTAATTCGTAGGCGGAAGTCTGGCTACAAAATTTATTCTAATTCTAAAATCAGCTTTTACAAGTAAATAAAATGGAATTACTTGCCAGTTGGCTGGTTACCAGTTTAATATTTTCATAGTGACACTACAAAAATGCAAAACATATAAGATATTACCAACCCCATACTAATACTGTGTTTGACCCCCTTTCGCCTTCAGAACTGCCTTAATTCTACGTGGCATTAATTCAACAAGGTGCTGAAAGCATTCTTTAGAAATGTTGGCCCATATTGATAGGATAGCATCTTGCAGTTGATGGAGATTTCTGGGATGCACATCCAGGGCACGAAGCTCCTGTTCGACCACATCCCAAAGATGCTCTATTGGGTTGAGATCTGGTGACTGTGGGGGCCATTTTAGTACGGTGAACTCATTGTCATGTGGAAGAAACCAATTTGAAATGATTCGAGCTTTGTGACATGGTGCATTATCCTGCTGGAAGTAGCCATCAGAGGATGGGGACATGGTGGCCATAAAGGGATGGACATGGTCAGAAACAATGCTCAGGTAGGCTGTGGCATTTAAACGATGTCCAATTGGCACTAAGGGGCCTAAAGTGTGCCAAGAAAACATCCCCCACACCATTACACCACCACCACCACCAGCCTGCACAGTGGTAACAAGGCATGATGGATCCATGTTCTCATTCTGTTTACGGCAAATTCTGACTCTACCATCTGAATGTCTCAACAGAAATCGAGACTCATCAGACCAGGCAACATTTTTCCAGTCTTCAACTGTCCAATTTTGGTGAGCTCTTGCAAATTGTAGCCTCTTTTCCTATTTGTAGTGGAGATGAGTGGTACCCGGTGGGGTCTTCTGCTGTTGTAGCCCATCCACCTCAAGGTTGTGCGTGTTGTGGCTTCACAAATGCTTTGCTGCATACCTCGGTTGTAACGAGTGGTTATTTCAGTCAAAGTTGCTCTTCTATCAGCTTGAATCAGTCGGCCCATTTTCCTCTGACCTTTAGCATCAACAAGGCATTTTCGCCCACAGGACTGCCGCATACTGGATGTTTTTCCCTTTTCACACCATTCTTTGTAAATCCTAGAGATGGTTGTGCGTGAAAATCCCAGTAACTGAGCAGATTGTGAAATACTCAGACCGGCCCGTCTGGCACCAACAACCATGCCACGCTCAAAATTGCCTATTCTGACATTCAGTTTGGAGTTCGGGAGATTGTCTTGACCAGGACCACACCCCTAAATGCATTGAAGCAACTGCCATGTGATTGGTTGATTAGATAATTGCATTAATGAGAAATTGAACAGGTGTTCCTAATAATCCTTTAGGTGAGTGTATATTAGGGGTGTAATGGTACACAAACATGGTGGTCGGAACGTACTGTACCTCGGTATTGAAGTCACAGTTCACAAAATTGCTTCTTTTTCTTTCTTTTTTATATTAACTCTTTTTTTTTTTTAACAAATATTGATATGTGTTTATATAAATTCTATTAATTCAAAAAATTCTTAAGGATAAAAAAAATCTATCTTAGCTAATGCTGTAAACTACATAGGTAGCCCTTAATTACACATTACTATAATATTAAAGGTTACAATTAACAACAGAGCTCCAATACGTAACCAGGGCGTTGCTATTTATTTTTAGACATAGCCTAATACTAACACTCAAATAAAATAAAAAATACATGTAACTTACTGTAAATTGCACAAAAGGCAGGTTTTGCATTAAAGCTGCAGTCCGGCGTTTTTCCTCTTTGTCGCCATCTCTGTTCGAAATCTGCAATTGCAGTCATTCGCGGAATTATCAACTTTACGTGAGTTATACTTCGACACGACACAGCGCGGATGAACACAATGTTTGAGGAGACTTTGAGGCTGTCAGTCACCGCACCGGTCTGGATACTGTCATTCAGAATCACAGATTATTCTTTTTGTAAGTATAACCAACATAATAATTTTCACCGGAAAATGTCTTCTGAACAAGTAAGAAACATCCACTTTTGTTCTGGTTCTGACATTGCAGTAAATCGCGCTGATTAAATCTAAAAATTGCTTATCATATCAAATTGTTAATGTTAACAACGTCAGCATTGCGTGACTACATGTAATGTCCTTCCGATATGTATCCTTGTTTTCACATGGGTCCGGTTGCAGTCTCTTTTTTTCTACTCCGAAAGTCCGAACGAAGTCTTTTGCATTTTACACCGGGTGAATCTGTTGTCACTGGTGATTGTCGTTTGAACCTTTCTGGATCCGCCATCAAATTAATAAGTTTAATTATATCAAGTGCTGTGAGAAAAGGCTATATATCTCCACCTCCAGCATCCTCACAAGCAATATAGCCTACTAGCCGACTCCGAGACTCCTTCTTTATGTGTACAGATGTGACGTAATGACGCAAAGACATGCTCAAATCTCCCGCGGAAATCCACCAGTACCACTGGAATTAAAAACATTATTACAAGCTTACCGCTTAGAATCGAGCTAAGGCAAGCAGAGAGTTTTGAACACTGGCTGGTTATGTATTTTCTCAAATATGTATTTTGGATCATTTTTAACCCCAAAAAAGCTACGGACTGCAGCTTTAACTTCTTGAAATATAATAATTTACACAGTGGTTGTCATAACTTTTCATGACAAATGTATTTAAGCATACATTATATAATCAAGACATTACTAGAGGAGAGAGAGAGTGATAGAGCCAATTATTCAAACTATTCCGATTTGAAGCTTGTGACATAGAAATGTGCACATCAACCCGATCACTTTATTTAGTAGCCTATTCATGTAAACACTACGATCAGATTCATCAATCGGAATGAATTCAGTCCGGTTGAAAGGTGTGCATGTAAACAGATAGTTTGAATGGATTGGCCGAAAATTCATTTGAGCACCAAATCTGTCCCAAATTGGATTACTCCAAGAGTAATCTTCGTAGCAGTCAAAGCAAGAAAGGTCCTCTTTTAAATTGTGAGTCAACTAATTAATTACACCTGTCTTAAGTCAACAGTAGTGGTCAATATGTGATATTGGCATTTTTTCTCTTAAAAAATTGAACGTAGGGGGCGGCATATTCCTATTTTGCCCAGAGCGCTGGATTGTCTTCCCCTGGCCTTGCCCATGCCATATATATAAAGAAAAATGTGACCGGAAAAGATTAAGCAAACTCTCCTGATGCCATGCAGCTAAATGAGAGTCTCTTTTAATCTAATCAAAACACACTTAAGCAGTCTCTTAGGAAATCTCTTGTTTGTGTTAATTGCATAAGTGAACAGGGTTGCCCTCAAATGAACTGCAGTGACACAAGTTTCGGCAGTAGCTTCAACGTGTGCAGCCTGTTTGTTGATTATAAACTATATGATTAGAAGTGCTGCTCATTACCCACTTCACACTGTGTTATTAAGCTCCTTCATTCATCATAACTTGGATTTATGATCTCCTGCAGAGATTGAATGCACCATCGCAGGTTTTATATAGCTGTCCCGTTTGCCGCTCAACACACTTAGCACTCTGATTCCATTTCTATCTCATTTTTCTCATCTCAAAGCTCAAAGCCCCCCCCCCACAAACACACTACACTCACAACTGGCTCTGCTGTAGCTTCCAGTAACATCTGTAATTATGGTCTGTGATAGTAAACGTGTGTAGTGACGTCCCTACATGGGCGTCTGACAATTTTTTATTTTTTTATTTTTTTTTATTACCTTTGCAGTTTGATTATATTTATCATTATCAAAGTAATGAATACATGAAGTGAACTGTACAAAACATAGTAGAAGCATATGATCTATAAACTGTACCAGTAAGTAAAAATGAAAGTAAAGAAAAAGTATTTTTTTAAGTTTTTAATATGTGTTTTGTTTAGGGATATTGATTTGTAGAAATTTGTAGAGGCAACTACTTGCGATTATTTAAAATATAAGGTATAATTGAATGTTGAATACCAACAAAAGCGTGGAGTATTCATTTTACAAACTGTATTTTTATGGCTTTCAAAATTAACATGTTCATTTAAGATATGAATTAAAGGTACACTATGTAACTGTTGGCCCTCTAACTGTTAAAAACAAAACTGCATGCATTTTGTGGAAGAACATTGTTTTGGTTGTGCTTTGGCTCTGTGTGACTGTGCACCTAATATAAAGTGGGTCCATATTGTTCAATTAACTGTCTGGATCCCTCATAGCTACAGTACCAAACACTTTTTTTTGCATTTGTACATTTGTGAATGTGAAAAAGTGCATTAGGTAATATATTAGAATTGAAGTTTAATAACGTGTTAGCATTCAAATGTATATTAACAAAAAAAGCTTTTAATAATTGTAGAACACCTGTTAAAGTCTTTGGTAGATTTGAAGAAGTGCATGATCATATGAATTGAAAGTTTAATGATATTTGTAAGCATATCAATTTCCATTAAATAATTATCTGTTAATAATTATGTAATATTTAATAAGTTCATAGTAAACATTAACAAGCACATTATCTCATGTTTATTTGTGAATATAAATGAACTAATGATCTGTTAAGCATTATATAATGTTTGTTAATGATTTAATAATGAAAGTTATTACAAAGTGTTACTTTAATTTGAACGTTAGCAAAACATTTTTAGAACATATTTTTCTCTGCTTTGTAATATATCTGTAACAGTCACCAGCTGGAGTGCCCTTGAGAGCCAGCAAAGGGCACTCCACATCAGACTATTGTCATTCCCTCACAAACTACATCTCCCATAACTCTTTATCACATTCACCTGTGTCTCATTATCTTGTTTAGCTCACCCCATATAAGCCTGGTTTTCTCATTTATTATCTGCGAAGTCTTGTTTAGTGTTACACTGCAATTCCGAGCATTCTCCCCGGTTTCATGTCTCTTGGTTTTGGATTTCTTGCCTGTTCCGTGGATTACTGTGTTCCATGCCTTGTTGTGTTTGTTTGTATGGTCTGCCTGCCTGTGTTTGACCTTGCCTGTACTTTGGATTACGTATTTGGATTACCCAAATACTGCATTTGGATCCTCAACCTTCTTGTCTTGGAGCAGTTCGTGACAATATCATTTTGAAGAAATGTCTCCACGGGCATGTTTTTTCCAGTGCTCCTGTGTTTATATCACACTTAATATTTGTCTCACACAACATGTGTGTGTTTTAATCACAGCTTTTTTAATTATACCTGCCTTTATATATTTTAGAAAGGGGCTCCCTTGCAAGGAACTTGCCATATTTGGAAGTCTTGGCATCAAAAAGATTAAAAACTACTTCTTAAATATACAATACAGAGTTTATAAATGTAATTAATATGTGCATCATATTCAAAATAGATCGAAATAAACCTTGTCCAAGTGTTTTTGTTTTTAGTAGTTTTCGAGACCCAGATTGACAAAGCTAACTCACTCTGCAGCAAGTGTGAGCTAATTCAACTAGCAACAGTTCCTAAATTGGGCCAATATTCATATATTTAATATATTGTTATCCTCATTAGTCGTTTAATTATGATGTTGTTTTATTACATGTTGCTGACTCCCTCCAGCTTTCATTAGGCAGTATAATACATTAGCAGTTTGCAGCGATAAGAGAATGACTTTATCCATGCTGACTTGGAGGCATCCACTAGACCACAATGCACTGCTTCGGGCATAGTCAAACTCATGGGGTCAAGGTTACGGTGACAGCAGGATCCTGGAGGGTGTGATATTCTCTCTTTTGCATGTCATGTTTTGTCTTTGTGTTTTATATATTCAGTTCTGTCCTCATTTCTTAGTAAGTTTAATTATTTATTTACATTCTATGTTTTTGGACTGAGGTCAGTCGACAAGGGCAAACAGAAAGTGGCAGCGTCTGACCATGAGAATAAACAGTGGTCTGTTTAGGATGCGCACACCTGTGGTAACTCTCCTCTGAATGGAATCAGGAAGCAAAAAGGAAAGCGTGTATGTTTTGTTTTGACATGTGCATGCATTTGTGTGCCTGTTGACACGGTACATGCTTGAAGTAAGAAGGTCAGAAGAGTTGCTGTCTTCTGCACGCTGTACAGAAATGTTCAGGGTCCAGACGAAGTTTGTATCTGAATGGCATTTGGGCTTTGGGGCAATAGATTTTCTCTTGTTTACAGCTTGAATGGATTTAGGTGACATCCTGTTTGTGCAAATGTCTTATGCTTAAGTGTGACAGTGAATAGGTAGGTTTATGTTTGTTTATTTGTGTGTGTGTGTGTGTGTGTGGGGGGGGGGGGGGGGGTTCTTTGATCTGAACAGCATGAATAACCGAAATAATGAGGCAAAAGAATTCTTCTGTGGCCAGAAGCCAGCTCTTGACAATCCGCCAGACTCGCTGCTTTGATAATATCTGTGTACAAAATATTTTACCATACAGCTCCCATTTAGCCCTTTCCACATCTACAGGTGCAGGATAGACTGAAGCACTATGCCATGACTATTTGACTGTTTGCCACTTTTAAGGGCAAATAATCATATTTACTGAAAAATTGGGAAATTATATTTACAGTATGTATTTTTAAAAATGCAGCTCTATCATTATTAAAATCTAATTTATTTTCACTATAAAGGCCATTGCACACTGAGGCCGAAATTTTCGTATGCGTTTTTTCGTGTTCGTCAGCCTAAAAATTCGTCACGCACAGAAACCTTGCACACTGAGTCCGATGCTTATTTATTAAACCTTTGCGGGGAAAAAACGCACAAAAATACAAAATGGATTCGTCAAGCAGTAAGGATGATTTTGTTGCCCTCTCTCTTATTGAAATGAGAATAAAGAGAAAATTTTGGGTCCATCCAATCCTGAAATTGCGCCGAGAGGAAGGAGAGTTCCACTTCCTTATCAAGGAGTTGCGAATTAATCCCGAACGATTCAAAATTTACTTCAGAATGTCAGTGGAACAGTTTGATGCTTTGCTAGCGATTCTGGAGCCACATATTAAAAAGAAGACCACCATTTTCTGTGAACCAATCGATCCTGAACAGAGACTGGCAGTATGTCAGTATGCCCCGTCCACACTACTGCGTTTTCGTTTAAAAACGGAGACCTTTTGCTACATTTGCACCTCCCGTCCACACTAAAATGGCAAAAACGGAGACCCAAAACGGAGAAGTTTAGAAACGCTGCCGATCCGTTTTTCGTTTTGAATCTCCGGAGGGCGTTTTAGGCTATGTTTACACGGAAACGATCTGAAGAGAAAACGCAAAAGTGGCGTTGCGTTATCACTTTTTATTCTGCGTTTAGACGAGCATTATGGTTGGGAAATCCGCGTGCATATGGTGACGCAAAAGTGTGTGAAATTCGATGTAGTATGCACTCCAGGCGGCTAGGTGGCAATGTGAAGCACTGCCACACAACAACACAATATCTTAGAATATTTTGTACAACTGTTAAAAAGTGATAACGCAACGCCACTTTTGCGTTTTCTCTTCAGATCGTTTCCGTGTAAACATAGCCTTAGTGTAGATGGGTCAAAACGGAGGACTTTAGAAACGATGACGTAGTAGAGGCTCACGCTAGGCTCTATGATTGGGTGTCATCAGTCATGGCGTATATCTTTGCTAGCAGCTGTTGTACAAGTAAATTCTGCATTTTACAACGCTATAACTGCCTACATGCGCCGGAGTCAAGCTATTATTCGAGCGATCTGTGACAATTCCCGTGTGCAGCGGCGGCGTTGACCGTACATGGAGCGTCGGTTTGGGGTTAACCCAGAGCATGGTGGGATAATTTTATCAATAAAGTTGTGTTTACACCGGCACGCACATGCCCAGTGTTGGTGAATGGTCACGTGATCCGCGTTTTCAGTCGTTTTAATGTGGACGGAGATCAATTCTAATACGCAGCTAAAACGCTGGTGTGGACGGAGATCGTATTCGTTTTAATTCTCCGTTTCTAAACTAAAACGCAGTAGTGTGTATGGGGCTTAAGCAGGTATGAACACACACACACACACACACATGCGCGCGCGCACACACACACACACACAGGCACACGCGCGGCCCGGTGGAAGCAGACAATAGACTTCAATAGACAGATCAATTTAAAAAAATATATTTTTTATTAAAACACCTATTATTTCATTCATGCTTTAAGTCCTTATGAGCTCAAAAATGCTTCAGTTCTATCCAAATGAGGTCTTATTCACAAACTCTGGGCTATTTGGCTGGCACAATTAATTAACATTGCGCAATTATACCCATGGAAAGCAGATGGTAAACAGAAAAAGGTTCAAGAAAGATGTTTGTTTACATTTTCTATTGATCATGGCAGGAGTTATTTATAAAATGATGAATAAAATAATGAGGAAGAGTATTATAACTGGGCACGTATCCAGACGTGCAGTGTAGTGAACACACTTTCGGCATTTTAAACAGTCAGATGCCTGAAACGCATTGGTGGAGGGATGCTGTACATTCTCCACACAGCACAGAACCGGACAAAATGTTGAAGTGCACTATGCAAATGCCGTTCAGCACTGATTTGTGGATGTGTTTGTATTGTCGCCTAATTTGTAACAACGTAGATAAACTGCTCTCTCAGTGGGCACGATTCTCTCTTGGTAAATTTCCCCTGTGACTCCAGTCCATTTCTGTAAGGCTGCCTCTCTGAATGCAGTTGCTATTTTTATGTATGTTTAATCGATATGATTTAAATTCTTTTAATTATTAATGTTTATGAATACCTTTGAGAGTTATGTTTTAATTGATTAACTTAATTTAGAGAGAAAAGTGCTTTAGGCAAGGCATAGGCCTACATATTTCATCAAATATACACTTACATGCGTGTATACATCTCTCTCTCTCTGTGTGTGTGTGTGTGTGTGTGTGTGTGTGTGTGTGTGTGTGTGTGTGTGTGAGTGGGCGAGTCCGAGCATTTAAGCAAGTTGGACAATCTTTGAGCACTCTTCAGTCTAAAGAACGCGGGTATCACCTTTTTTTGTCTGTGCCCGTGTTGATTGGATCTCTTCATGTGGATGTGTGTGTCGTTGCGCACATTTCCTCCCTCTGATGAGCTATTCAGTTATTCACAATACACTCATCAGGCTCACACAGATAAACCCAAACACAGTCATTACAACCAAATGTGTGTGATTTGAGTGTGTGTTTGTAGACCAGCTGCTTTCTCTCTGTTTTTAAGACCAAGCAAGAGGAGTCCAACTTCCTTGCACACACACTGCCTTCGGCAAAATCACTCCATTTCCGGAAAAACAGCAAAATCCACTCCCAGCCCTGGCTTTCACTCTGAGACATACAAACATGCACCAATATATTCACTCACGGTAGCAGCAGTGGGTGTTCAGCCTGAAAAAGCATAAAACAGCATTTTTGGTGAAACTACCTATAATGCATCAGTGCCTCAGCATTTCAGTCATCTGATAAGTCTCTGTGCTATTCTCAAATGCACCACTTTCTCATTAAGATAAATAACCTGGCAAGAAAAAACTCAGCCGTCATCTAGACTTTCAGTTTTGAATAATTCTCTCCCTCACACATCTGGCCTTATTTACGAAACATAAGCAGAATGAATTTCTGCGTAAATCCATTCTGCGTGAATTGTCCTGTTGAATTGAACGCAACAATTTACATAAGAATGTTTTTTACAATGTGTTTACACGCATTCATTCTTTGTTTTCATTCATTACATAAGAAAAGCAGCGTAACTGTAACAGCAGACTTACGTTACGGCTATCATATCATAAATAAGAGTTGCATATTGTGAATTGGTGTAATAATCCTATAATCTAATTTAAATGATTAGGGTGATCACATTTACTGTACACTGAAATGGTAATAATTGATGTACGTAGAAACATATCCAGATGCCAAAGTGTAGGTTTAAGTTTGTGTGTAGATTCAGTAAGATTTACTGAATAGAATGTGCTGTTTTTGTACATCAAACACAACAGAAAATGTTTTTAGGAATATTGGTACCTTATAGATTATTAGATGATTTTTTTTATATAATGTTTTTATTAATTTAGTGGTACCAATATTGTATAGGTATGTAATTGTCCATGTTATTTTTTCCTCTGTTTTTTATTTTTTTTAGATCTGTTGATATTTAGTAAATCTCAAAACTCTATTATTTTTAATACTGTACATTATAATGTGATACCTAAATTCTTAGTTTTAATGTTTTAATATCTATGTTGGCCGTAATTTTAATATTGCTGCATCCCTTTTATCACATAATTCTCCCTTCAGTTTTCTTCCAAAAATACAAGCTGGAGGGTTTAACTCTTGCAAGTGAAGATGTTATTATTATTATTATTATTATTATGAAGTCCCAATAAGAACTATTAGGCCTATGGAATTTCAGACAGCAGAGTTTCAGTTAATAAGAAAATACTTTGACTATGTTCAAAAGAAAATTAACTTTACTGTTTATATTTGATACTCTCAATGTTGTGGCAATTTTTCCTCATGGTATCAAAAATGTGATTGAATATCTTTTTCATGGTATTTTATCGAGGTTAGAAATTCCAGTATTGTGGCAACACTGTTGTAAAAGTTTGTGCTGGTAAAAAGGTTTATAGTGCATTTTGGACATTTTCTGCTGAGTTCAGTTCATGATGTGTGGCAGAAATGGGCTGGGCGCTAAAGCTCTACTTGCACCTACGCTTCTGCTTGTGCACTTGTGCAGTGTTAATATGAGAGTTGAAGTAAATGCATGCTGCTATCATGAGCAAAACAGAACCCATGGTTTTTAGAATGTACACACACACACACACACACACACATATGCTCCACCCGAACTTTGTTAATAAAGCGTTAATAAAATTATGTGTGTGTGTGACGTTTTATTAACGTTTTATTAACAAAGTTGGGTGGAGCACGTTCAGATAATTAAACCTAAGTAAACACATGTGGAGCACATTCAGACAATCAAACCTAATTAGACACGAGTGGAGCACACTCTGTAAATCAACCCAATCAACGAGTTAAGAGGTGTATATATACATGAAACTTACCTCCGTTTGTTGACATTTTAACAGCATCCCTCCACCACCCCATCTCCTTACTTCTAGTCCTAAATACTCTTACAACAACGGGGGGAGTACTCTGGGTTCAGGCAAAAATTCCGAGCTCTGTTTAATTGATGTGTGAACTCGTGAATATAAAAAGCTGTTGGTCCTCCCCGTGCTGCCGAAACAGTGCCGACCCAACTAGGCATGGACTCCTGAAGATGTCCTGTGGTATCTGGCACCGAGACGTTAGCAGCAGATGCTGTAGGTTGTCCTATAGGTTGCGAGGTGCAGAGCCATCGTGGATCGAACTTGTTGGTCCAGCACATCCCACAAATGCCTAATTGGATTGAGATCTGGGGAATTTGGGAATTTCATCATGTTCCTCAAACCATTCCTGAACAATGTGAGCTGTGTGGCAGGGTGCATTATCCTGCTGGAAGAGGCCTCTTCCACCAAGGAACACCATTGTCATGAAGGGGTTTATCTGGTCTGCAACAGTTATTAGGTAGGTGGCACGTGTCAAATGTACGTCCACATGAATGGCCGGACCCAGGGTTTCCCAGCAGAATATTGTACAGAGCATCACACTCCCTCCAACGGCTTGTCATCATCCCACAGTGCATCCTGGCGCCATCACGTCCCCAGGTAAACGGTGCACGACACGGTCGTCCACATGATATAAAAGAAATTCATCGGACCAGGCGTCCTTATTTCCACTGACCAAGGTCCAGTTCCGACGCTCACGTGTCCATTGTAGGCGCTTTCGATGGTGGACAGGGGTTATCATAGATTGGTCTATGCAACCCCATACGCAGCAGAGTGCAATGTTTTGTGACACATTCATCTCATATCCATCATTAAAACTTTGTGTGAATTGTGCCACAGTAGACCTTCTGTTGGCTCGGACCAGATAGGACCAGGATAGCCTTCATTACCCTCATGCATCGATAAGAGTTGGGCGCCCAACACTCTGTTGGTGGTTTGTCCTTCCTCGGACCACTGATGGTAAATTTCCACCACTGCTGACCGAGAGGAAACCACAAGCCTTGCCGTTGGCCCTCCCTGACCCAGTCGCCTTGCCATAACAATTTGGCCCTTGTCAAAGTTGCTCAGATGTTTATTTTTGCCCATTTCTCCTGCATCCAATACGTTGATTACGAGAACTGATTGTTTGCTTCTTCTTGTTACATTTGATCTACCTAGACCAGGGATGGGCAACTCTGGTCCTGGAGGGCCACTGTCCTGCAGAGTTTTGCTCCAACCCTAATTAAACACACCTGAACAAGCTAACCAATGTTATCAGGATTACTAGAAAAGAGTTTTTGTCAGGGTTGGAGCTAAACTGCAGGACAGTGGCCCTCCAGGACCGAAGTTGCCCATCCCTGACCTAGACCTTAATATGTGGCCTTTTTAGGAGTTGATCAACGATATTCGCTTCACCTGTGACTGGTCATAATGCATATATATATATATATATATATATATATATATATATATATATATATATATATATATATATATATATATACATTATGACCAGTCAAACAACTGAAGACTCACAAACATTTGTGCCCCAACTTAATTAGTGTATTTTTAGCTCCAGTTACATCATGTTGTTCTTTAAAGTGCATCAGAACTTTATTACAAGTTAATCACTTTTTTTTTCAAACTGGAATTTATGAGTGTTTTCATCTCATCCATCATTGATCCCGATACAAATGAGGAGGAAGATTTCTGTTCGCACATCACTCTAAAGTATTGCACTTATAATCATTCTGGTGTGACTCTCTGCCCCCTCACATCCATTAGTAATGCCTGAGCATCCTGACTGATGAGAAGCTCTGTTCGTCAGGCCTGGGAACACTCCATCACACAGGGTGGGTGGCTGTCATTACCATAGATTACACGCTCCCATTCCCCTTAAGATTACCTATGTGTGTGTGCGCGCATATGTGGAGGTGTTTGTATTCAGAGCTGTGGGTTTGTTTACTCATCAGCCCTCTGTGTGGATTCTATGCTGATGTTCTCTGCGAGGAAGATTGTGTCAGTAATGTGGCTGCACTCTGCACCGAAAACGTGGCATTTTCCAAAACAGCTCACAGGACAATATCGCTCTGACTCATCAGGGCAGGTGTCAGTAATATGATATAATTTGTATTGTAAAGTCACATCATGATGATGTGACTACCTATCACCCACCTCCCACGTTCATCTGTGGCCACATAATAACCAGGCGACGGTAAAAACCACCTGCTCTGACACATTCAGGCATTCTGTATGTCAAAATATTCGCATAGAATGATTATATGTTATGTCACATTATAAGCAGTTTATGGCACTCATTGATTCAAATCAGCACAAGATAAGAACCCGGGGCAGTGCTAATTTGATATCATCAGCACCGGTGTCACAGTCACATATTGAGGCTGTAATTTGAATTATCTGTCCTGTATTGCTGTCAGATAACTTCTGTACAGTAGTGTTTGTGTCTGGGTTTCTACTGCAAGGTACTCCATATGCCTGTCAAGCTTGCGAATTGCTTTAACATTCAGTGGAATGTGTGTGTGTGTATGGATGTGTATGCACTGTTAAAATACTGATGTATCTAAAAAATGACTGGTTGCATCAAAAATTTCTATTTGGCCTTATAAAAGTTCTTCAAATTAACGATTTAAGTTTACTATTATGTGGCCTCAAATAGCAACACATATTTGTTTCTACATATTTGAAAAGGATAAAAAGAAGGTGGAACAGTATTGTAATTTATTAGGGATGCACCGATATTAAAACTGTCCAATAACGCTGATAAACTAAGCATTTTCTAATATAATTATGTAAATACCAATAAATGGGTACTTTTAAAATTCTGTACTCTTTGGTCTAAATAAATAAAAATGACATAAGCAAAGCAAAGCAGCCTTGCATTATGCCACTGTCATATTATACATAAAAAAAATTGCTAGTGGGAGTTGTCTATTGTGAAACAAATAGAAACATATCTAGATGCTACTGTTATTAAATTATAAGTGTTTTAGAGAGAGAGAGAGAGAGAGAGAGAGAGAGAGAGAGAGAGAGAGAGAGAGAGAGAGAGAGAGAGAGAGAGAGAGAGAGAGAGAGAGAGAGAGAGAGAGAGAGAGAGAGAACAGTGGAAACATAAAAACGGGAAGAAATGTGCGCTGCAAATGACCGAAGTCTTGGATACCGAAGCAGCACTGAAGTCAGCGCGTTTGGTCCGAACAAAGTTGACCCAGGCACGGAACACAGACCTGCTTTTTGGGAAATCGGTTTTAACGGTGTTTTTGCACCCAGCACAAACGCAGTACTTCACCATCGTGAAAATACGCCTGCGTATACCTAACTAACTACCTAACTTAAATAGCTAACTAAATAAATAAATGTCCTAATCACTAATTCTCTCGCTCTATCACTCGTACAATTATCAACACATCTCACAAACTCACTTTCTCAGCGACCTGGGGAGACGTCTCCCTCTTATGACGTCAAGCGATCCGTTTGGGGGGAGGAGCAGTTTTAAGTGAGAACTGAAAATAACGAACTTTTTCATCTTATATTCTGCCTTTAGGTATCGAAAATCATACAAAACAATACAACAACTTGTAAAACGTGTATTTCCCCTAACTATTTTGTGTTAATCATAATTACAAATTTAACCTGACATACGCACTTTAAGATTCATTTTAAATGAAGGACTCTCTGATTGCTGTTCATTTGGCTTTGCTGAGTGAGTGAATATGTAAAGAGTTTTGCCATGTTCCTGTCCTCTCGGCACATGCTGATTAGATTCAACATGTCCACTGCTCAGCAAATATATGTTTGTGTGCTGAATTCTTGACTCAGCAGAGTAATTATAATGATTGGAACTGAATGTAACCTTATTAGTTGAGTGCCCAAACTTTCAAAATGAGTGATAGAAGCCATTTTCCTATTTTCTTTATTTTTAAACCAGTATGTCGGTCTTGTTTTTCCAAACATTCCTTTTTTCTTTTCTTTTTTTTTTTTTACAGTGTGTTAGCATAGTTCTGCCTTTCCAGCATTCACTAATTCTTTATTCCTCCACTGTGAACATTCATTCCCTGCAAGGGCAGCCGGTAGATTCTAATTTGGTTTGTATTCATTGGTCTTGTTTTAAAAATGTAAGAGCTGCCATAGTCATTTTGAAAGAGGAAAATGAAGGTGACAATGTCAAGACACCAATTTAAAGTGAACAGCCGAACAAATAATGTGACGGTGCAACAAAGTTGCATGGCCTGAGGCTCCTCTTATAAATACTTTGATTACAGTTGATCACATCCTGCATTAGGCCTATTATCTATATATGGAGGACATTATATTTACAGCTGATTCTCTACTGTAGGTTGTTTTAATCAGTCGGGCCCCTGTGCTATACGGTTCTTTAAAGACCCGCTTGGTATAAGAATTTTCTCAAGGCAAGGGTAAACTGATTTAGTTATTTCTAATTTTAATCAGAGAGATACAGAATCCTCAGACACGGTCTCATAAAAATGTCTGTCAGTCAGGAGAGTTTATGAAGGGGAATTTCAGGCACGAAAAACGCTGGTGAGGCAGTTTATGACGCTGACAAGCATAAAAGCTCTGATGATGGAATAGAATCACTAATCATCACGCTTGTGTGTGTTTGTTTGTTTGTGAAGGACAGTTGTGTGTGCGTGCATGAATTTAGCTTTGGCTATTTTAGCGTAATATTTGTAATTCATGTTGTTAGTGGGTGGTAAAGAGATGTTATGCTGTTTAATTTTCCAATTATTACCAACCCCACATGGGATGCAGATAGGGTCATGGGACAATACGGTGATTTTTTTTAATTTATTTTTTTAGCTGTAGGTTAGCTTCTCTTGCTCTTGTGTAAATGTAGTTAACAACATAGTCTGAATGCAAAGGTGAACTCAACTTAATGAGCAATCTAACCAAAGATTTCTAGTTTGCCTTTTAAAAATTCTGCAAATTTGAGTTGTGGTGTTATGTTACAGATTTAATTGTGCGTTCAAGATGCAGAAGTGTCATTAACTGAGTGCCTGAAAACTGCTGGTACTGTTTGCTAGCACTTGTATGATGTAAGAGTCAGCACTCTTTTTTTAAAATTATTATAATCAATAACCAATTCAAGCTAGATCTTACCGTCGAGATGAGATTCACTTTATAAGAACTGTATTGCTGGACTTTGACAAGCTAGTGCGAAACATGCACCTTATTGACAACAACTTGACATCGGTTTAGTTTAATTGTGTGATGGTGGTAGAACCTAAAAAATGATTTCCACACCAAAAGGTTTGAGAACTGATGCCATAGTAGAGCCTTAAGAAGTTCAACAAAAAACTTCTATCTTGCTCTTTAGAGAACTACATGATGCATTGAGAATGTTCTGTAGAACAATGTAAAAGCTCGTACACACTAGGACGAATATCGGCGCGCGTTAAGCCTGGTTCACACGGAACGATTTTAAAATTGTCGGCCAATTTTCCAAACCTGAGAGACCCCACACACGGCGATAAAAAATCACGGGTCTAACAGTTTTGGTCGTACAGTGTGTGGTGCGCAGCCACACGGCAAAATCAACACATCACGCACGAACCGATTTGACTCCCTAGCATTCCCAGGTCATACGGAAACACTCGCAAAATCCCTCGAGATCAAACGTGACTTCAGAGTAAACAACCAGTGTAGTTTGTTTTTAAATGGATGCTGCACATTGGTGGTGGTTGAGGAGATTCCCCCTTCCATGTGAAGCGCTTTGAGTGCCTAGAAAAGCGCTATATAAATGTAATGAATTATTATTATTAAATTAACCAAAAAAAAAAAAAAAACGTTACCAAAAGAAAAGGCGATGGTCAAAGAAGTGGAGACAACGCGAGCATGGACTATTTTGATTTTGTTTCCCGGTGCTTCCTCTGCGCCTCGTCACCTCGCTTTCTGATTGGCTACACTCCACAGTCCACAGGCTGCGTGCTCGTTTGTCCCCGGGAGACACCACACACGAGGAGAAATCGGGCCAAAAAAATCCAACATGTTGGATATCCCCGATTTGAGATCGGAGCGGTCCCGACGTCCTTCCGAGCAGACGAGAGCAGTCTTAACATACCACACACGGCAGGAATATCTGATCAGATTATTTACGATAATCGGAGCATCCTTAAGATTGTCGGAAGGGGTAAATCGGGGCTAAAATCGGCCTAATTATCCTGCCGTGTGAACCAGGCTTTATTCGGCAGCGTTTTTCAACGCGTTTTTTGTGTTCACACCCAAGCGATTTTCGCTGACGATGAGCCAAATGAACATGCAAATTCATTCCCTGACATTAGATGGCGCCCATTTGCTCTGCAATACCACTCCATAACATTCTCTTTTATCAAGATTTTTGTAGTCGCTGTCGCGTTTGTCATATAGCTCTTTATGTTCCGACACCAACGAGACCAGCAGCTCTACATTCATTTTGCTTTGCATCTTCCTCGTCTTATTTCTTCCCGGCAGTGTAGACGCTACTTGGCGTATATCTTCTTCGCCGTTACGTATGTGTGCTCGGCAAGACTGTTTTGTGTTTGAGCGCCCCCAAGTTGTGTTTTACTGTTACTTCAGAAGCTCCAGACACGTGAGCAAAAGCGCCAATCTCATTGGTCGGATAGTTTTTGACGCGGCGCGTCAAACTAAAAAAACGAACCCGAGGCGTTTTTTAAAAAATGCGCTTTTAAGCGTGGCGTTTTTCGTGTCGGTGTGCACACTCACATTGGCGCCCTTTGTTTAGTCACGAGGCGTTAAACGTCGGCGAATATCGCGTGCGAAATTCGTTCCGGTGTGAACAGGCCTTTACTCACTACACTGGATTAAAAACAACCTGAAGTGGGGATGTTTTAAACCTAGACACAAATGTAGGACTAAACTGGCTTACCCAGCAAGTTGGTTTGCTTACGTACAGTGGTGCATTGCTGCCACATACATATTATTTTTCCACTCAATTATGTCGTCATAATATGTTATGTCGTTTAAGCAATAAATTTTCTCGTAATAACGAGATGTTATGTAACTTAAACTATGTATTTTCTCGTTATTAGATGCTATGTCGTTAAAACTAAAATTAAAATCAACCATGTCTGGGTTATTTGGCAACCCAGCTCTGTGTAAATATTGGACACAACACATGCGGAGTTATTTTGACCCAACTTATTGGGTTTTATACATTAACCCATATGCTGGGTTGTTTTTTCACAGTGCCTGGTCAGTCAACCTGATATTAAAGGTTTTTCATTTTAAATAATACAAATTAAATAGCATAAAAACACAAAATGACAGTTGACAAACGTATCCATCTTTAACTGGTTTGGCACAGACTACCCAACACTAGGTTACATTTACCCAGCGCTGGGTAGGTATGTGAGGGGAGTTCATCATTTGTATTGACAGTAGAAATGACACAGCAGCTGGGTAAAAAATATATTAAAAAATATTTAAATATATTTACAAGCTGAACCCAGCATTTGGGTTAAAAAAAGTAACCCAGCATTTTTACAGAGTGACCCAGCACAGGGGTAAAAATAGTAATAATAACCCAATAAAATGACCGTTCATCACAGATACTTCATCAAAACATATTAACCACAGTTTATAATCATTAGGTATGATGAGAAAAATGTTGTCATGCTATTCCGCGCACAAGCCTGTGTGCACAATACATGAGAGTCTGACCCTCTTCTTCATTAAAGAAATGCAAGAATAGAAATTCAAACAACATCACATTGCGCAGCATTAGAATTAGCCATGGTTATGCATTCCATAAAACATTAATTGTGAGTAAAGACTACAAATTACATTTAGAATGCTTATTGCTTTCATGCACTTACTTTACTTTCCGATACAATCATCAAGTGTTAAATCAAACTGAAGTCGTTCAAATAAAGAAATATTTCCAGCCCAGAGTCGATTATTCAAAAATAACTGGTTTAATCATCTTAAACGAGTTAAATCCTCCGGGTCTGAGTGCAATGATTGGATAGCATTATATTGTAGACAGATTGGAGATTAATCATAATAAACATGCCGCTATAATAAAAACAATAACATTAAAAAATAAAATTAGAAGAGTGAATTCCAATTATTACTTCGGGAGTAACTCAAGCAGTGTGCAGATTGATGCCATGACTGTGGCGACAGGCAACGCTGGTAATCGCCTCATTCACATAATGTTGCGCATAAAATTAGAAGATTACACACATGTTAAGGTATTGTGCATGTTGAAATATACCGTTTGAAATACTGATATTTATTGTCAAGTTCAACCAAATTAGTTTATTTAATTTTTTTTAATTGGCAACCGTCCATTATTGCAGGCGCTACCAATCAAAGCCAAGTGATAAAGGCCCATGTAAAATATGTAGTTTTTACTATATAATATCTCGCTATAACATATAGTTTTTATGACATAATATGCCATTATCACAAGAAAATATGTATTTTTTAACAACTTTATCTTATTACAAAAAAACAAACATTTTAATGACATTAACATCTCGTTATTACGAGAAAATATTTCATTTTAACAAGAAAAATGTGTAAATGTTTTTTTTTACAACATAGCATCTCGTTATTACGAGAAAATTACGTTTTAACGACATAGCTACTTGTTATTACAACATAATTGAGTGGAAAAAAATAATATGTATGTGGCAGCAATGCATCACCTTTTGTAACCCAGCATAATTGGTTGATTTATATTTTACATTTTTAGAATGCTAGTGTATTTTGTAAAATACACTACACAAACATTGTGTTTAAACATGTATACAATATTAAACTCGTTTAACAAACATACATTTAAACTCCTTTAACAAAAGTTTACCAACTGTAGCATCTTTTATCTGTTTTCTTCCATAATTGTGCTGGTTCTCATGGAGACCTTGAGAACCAGCACAGAGAACCAGCACAGGAACCACAGACCTTGTTTTTACTGATAGCACTTTGCTGAAAACTAGTATGCTGCATAGAACCACTGAATGTTTAATTATGCTGTGAGTATAAGATGCTCCTCAACCAACCACATAAATAAGGAAATGTCTACACGTTGTGTGTGTGTGTGTGTGTGTGTGTGTGTGTGTGTGTGTGTGTGTGTGTGTGTGTGTGTGTGTGTGTGTGTGTGTGTGTGTGTGTGTGTGTGTGTGTGTGTGTGTGTGTGTAAACACCAGTTCAGTACATGCTTGTCAGTCTACATCAGTTTGTATTTGTTGTTAGTGTGGGAGGGCGATTTTAGTGCCCGGCATCATGCCAACTCTTGATGTTCTTTCTCTGTCTCTCTCTCATACGGTCTTCTTATCTATCTATCACTGTCTCTCTCTCTTTAATACATTTGTGATGTTTCCTTGGAGCTCAAAGGAGGAATTGACACCTTTGATGCATTAGCAGGCAGAGCGTTCTGAAGTCCCAGATGAATGTCTAAAAGCTTGAGTACGAGTCTGAGGTGTACAAGCGCATTATCAGTACACAGGAGACCCTGCTCTGCGTCATGCCTCATTCACAGCTCTCCTGACCTCACTAAACCTGCAATTTCACTGGCCTCACCACTGCTGTTTTTTTCTCTAATTATCTGCATCAGACCAACAACTGCTCTAAGCCCACAGCATTTCCAAACATTAACTTATCGGAGAACGAATGACTGGAAATGACAAAACAGTTTAAAATGTAACTGAGTGCATACAGTAGCGCTAAAAACGTGTGTGCATGTTCACACAGCTATGTGTGAGTGCAATTATTTATGGTTTTAATAGGTGTGTGAGGTGACATTAAGGCAAGAAACCTCGATAGACTGGAATGATTGACAATTTCATGGCTAAAAAAAGAGAGAAATGCTATCTATACAGACAATGGCCCTTGTCAGCCTTGCATATACAGTATTTATTTGATTAGTTGATTTATTTTATTTTCTCACTTGTAGAGACTGGAGAGACCGAACACAAGCACAACTATGTAAGAAACACACATCAAAAGTTTGGGGTCAGTAAGATCTTTTTAAAATTTAATTGATAAAAAGTGACTAACAACTTCTACATTATTACAAATAAATTATTTTTCACGCTGTTCTCTTGAACTTTCTATTCAACAAAAAATCCTGAACAAAATGTATCGCAGTTTCTGCAAAAATATTGAATACTAAACTATTTTCAACATTGGTAATAATAAGCCATGTTTATTGAGCGTCAATCAGCATATTTGTAATGAGTAATGATGCTGAAAATTCAGTGTTGCCATAACAGGAATAAATTAAATAAATTAACACTCTATATAGAATCATAGGGTTCTTGACTCAGTTTTAAAGAACCTTTATGCCAAAAAGGTTCTAGATAAGGAGAAATGTCTTAATGATTGCATTATACTTTCATGTTTAACAGGTTATTGAATTTTTTTCTACAGTAATAAGTATGTTTACGAGCTATTTAATTTATACAATTTAATAAAAAATTCAAAACAAAATTAATTATTGGAAACGAAAACCATAAAATGATCCCATGATTGAAACCCCTAAAAGGTTCTTTATATGAAACGAAACGTCTGACAGAACTCTTTAAGGTTCTATTTAGAACCTTTTATTCTAAGAATGTACTGTAAGTTTCCCAGATAAGTTCCATTATATAAAGTTGCCATGCCATTATTCAGAAATATTTGACTATTAAATGCTACGATTGATCTCTTTATTACCTGTTCTTTTTTTAGCTTAAAAACGTTCCTCCTCTGCTGTCAATGCAGATTGAGCTGAGAGAGTGATTCAGGATGGAAAGGTCATTAAGGTTTGATATGTTGAAAGCAACTAGGTTTAGTGCTTTCCTTCAGGGCTCTACAGCATTGTCCTTCAAGAGGATATCACATTCAAAGAAACTACCAATTTATGTCATTAGAATTAAACCTTCACTGTCTGTTAATGTTCAAGAAACTCTGAAAGGTTTCGTTTCAAGTAGATGAGGTTTTACATTTAAAAGAGTTTGTCAGTCGAGTTCATTATGCTTTTTGAAAACTTTGCAGTGCAGTTGTCATGATAGCAAAATGTCAGTAGCAAATAGTCGATTCCATACCAGTGAAATTTCAGTTATTTTAGAGGGGAGACGAGGATCACCCTTCCAAGAGGTAGCGGGCGCCGGACACGGTTGCATTGCGACAGACCGCTCCAATGGAGGGATAGCCTCGTAACCCTTCGCCGTTCCTCCATCAAGGGTAGTGAGGGGGGAAGAGGAACTAAGGCGGTTTCTGGCAGAGAAAGGTGCCGTCCACGACCTAGTAACCTCCTCATGCACTTCGTGGAAGAAAGGCACCGGGCGGCGCGCTGAGGACCAGCACGGCCCGCCCCGAGAAACCAATCCAACCGAGACGGTTCGGGACACGGTGGAGGGTTCCAAGCGAGCCCGACCGTCTCGGCGGTCATGTTGCCGCAATGAGAACATGAACCATCCACAAAAGCTGCTTCAGCGTGCTGTAAGCCCAAACACGTGATGCATCTATTGTGACCGTCAGCTGGGGACAGGAACGACTGCATCCAGAAACGCACGGGTGGAATGGCATCTTGAAAAAGACGCAGACACACCCATGTTGCTCTTCAGGAAATAGCGCTCTCACCAGTGCCGGAGCACACAAGGGAATGACCGCGGCAACACTGACAGGAGATGGTGCAGCCTGTACCAGTGAAGCACTCACTTTCTTCGCCCTCTAACCAACCGTCAGAACAAACACAAAGAATGCTGTTAAAACTCGTGCTGTAAACACACCAGCACTGGGAGAGACTTCCAGAAGAAGCATCGACACACTAGCTCGTTGAAAACACTCCAACACTTTTCAGAGACCTCAACATCCGATCGGCTCCGAAGCGAAAGACAAGTGGTACGTGCATCCGCTTCCGTATTTATACCCGCACTGCGGGGCGGAGCGCGAGATGCAAATCTCGCACGCCAATGTGCATTGGCTCGTTTTTTCAATACTCAAAGATGGCAGGCTCCTTAAGCGCGATCCCAATCAGTACGGTACGTCTGACTACGTCGAACATGACCGCACTGAAAGGGAACAGAATTTTTTAAGAGGAATGAGTGGTTTTCATGTTCTTGAATTTGATAAAAATTTGGTTAACAAAATTTAAAAACACCATTGACAGCAGCAGCTTTATTAATTAAAAAAAAAATATATATATACATACATTTACTTTTTTGCGGAATTTAAAATTTTGCCCCACTTCTCACACTTGTTAGTATTCATTTTATTTTAAATTATTTGTTATTTATACTATATAATGTATTACTGCACTTCTAGGGCCCTATCATTTCCACGATCACGGATTCGCGGACAGAATCGTAATTGGCAAATTAACGCGGAATATATGTGTTAACACGGAATTCCCTTTCAAGGGAACTTCGAGCTGCGTCAAACGCTGTGGGAACGCCCCTGCGTTATGCGTCATGAAGCACGTATGGAATCAGCCCAATGGAGAGACGGAACGTCATAGGCGGGTGACGTCATCGACCAGGAAACTATAAAGCACCCCAAAAACACAAGCGCATCAGCTTCTGTGCCTTCAGTCGCGCTATATGTGAATCTGTCTGAGTGTAAACACTGTGTCTGTCTTTAGTATTTGCTAGGCAGGAGTTATCACATTTACACCACACAAACAATTTTGTATGAGAGACTATGGCGAGCGAACGGCATTTAAGAAGTGTGTTCCTCCCTGCTCGCGCTATCTAACGGGCGGGGATACACACGTTCTTTGTGTTGTTTGTTTGGAAGTGCAGCATGCCCAGTCAGCTTTCGAGGGGGCTGGCTGCGAGCATTGCGAGCGTCTGCCTTTATGGACGCTCCGCTCCCGCCGGGCGCTCTCTGAGGAGAGTGCTCGGTGCGCGCTCCCCGCGGTTCGAGTCCCGCTTCTGCCGAGGCTGAGCGGCGACGCTTATCGTGGGGATCGCAAATGGATCTTTCAGCGGGGTTAGAGACGGGCTCTGCCTTATCTCTGCCTTTACCTGTTAGATCCAGTGTCTCAGCCCGGTTTGGAAGCACGCTCTGCGGTTTCTTCCGCCCGGGCTGAGGCACCAGTACTGCAACTATCGTTATATAGTTATAAAAACTAGGAGATAAAAATAGCAGTATTGACGAGGGAGATGTGGAGGACTCGCCACCTAACACTCCCGAAAGCGAAGAGCTCATGGAGGTTCTCACTCGAGCTGTATTAAAACTAAGCATTGAGTGGCCAGTGGCTAGGCAGGAGTCTGTTATTAAATCTAAGTTAGATGAAAGATTTCTCCCTTCCCGTGTGCAACCTCCATGCCGGTGCTTGCCGTTTTTTTTCATGATCTCCATACTGAGGTGTCGAGATTATGGAAATAGCAGGCTTCTGATATAATTTTAGCCCCCAATCATTCACATATTCAGATTTAACGGGGGCTAGGTTTTTGAAAAGAAAAGACGGCGCTTTGCCGCGGGTAGAAGAGACGCTTGCGAGCTATCTCTCTTCCGAGGCTGCATTGTCATTTAAAGCACCGGCATTACCTTCCAAGCCATTATGAAATATTTCGGCTTTGTAAAGTGTATTTGGCGGCAGGTCAGGCTGCGTCGTGTCTGCATACAATGTCTATATTGCAGGCATACCAGGCTGATTTGCTAAAGGACGTGAGTGAGGAGGCAGTACTGACGTGGTTCGAGAACTGCGTCAGGCTGCCGATTTGTGGTAAAATGATTTTTTTTTTCCAACATGAAACAGAAAGAGAAAGCTTTCTTTTAGATGATCCTCTCTCCCCTGTGGGGTTATTCAGTGACTTAGTTAATACTGTCATTGATAATTTCAGGAAGAAAAGAAGCAGGCAAAACAAAAGAAGCAGCTTTTAAAAGGTTTCTTCCATTAAAAGTTCACGTCCACGGGGCTGCTGGGCGGGAGCAGCCCCGGCCGTCCACGAGCTCATCGCATAGGCGCAGCAAAGCAGAGTATCGCATCTCGCGCTCCCCCTGCTGGACAGTGGGACCAGACGCGGCACTCTCAGCCAAAGCTTTTTGAAAAATAAATATAATATAATATAATATATATATATATATATATATATATATATAAAAAGCAATAGAACTGATTTGAGGACAGTTATATTGGCTATGCTGAGGGCGGTCCCCACCGAGGGAGAAAGGTGTTTACCTCTTTTTACGGTGCCCATTCTTCCTCGGTGCCCTCAGGGGCCCGTTCTGCCAACCCCGCCTTCATGCCGGGGTGCAGACGGTCCCGGCGAGTGCTTTCCCGAGGGACGCTCGCCGCCTCTGACACTGAGGGTGGTCCCCATCGAGGGAGAAAGGTGTTCACCTCTTTTTACGGTCCCCATTCTTCCTCGGTGCCCTCAGGGGCCCGTTCTGCCAACCCCGCCTTCATGCCGGGGCGCAGACGGTCCCGGCGAGCGCTTTCCCGAGGGACGCTCGCCGCCTCTGACACTGAGGGTGGTCCCCATCGAGGGAGAAAGGTGTTCACCTCTTTTTACGGTGCCCATTCTTCCTCAGTGCCCTCAGGGGCCCGTTCTGCCAACCCCGCCTTCATGCCGGGGCGTAGACGGTCCCAGCGAGTGCTTTCCCGAGGGACGCTCGCTCCCTCTGAGGAGGGTCTCAGAGCGGTCAAACCAGTTGTTCCCTGCCGGTGCGCCGTTATAGGGCGCTGTGTTTGCTGCTCAAATTACACCAGAGACTAGTCTCGAGAGACTGGTACCCTTAGTAGAATTTGTTTGGCAGAGTGGAAAAGCCTTCCAAGAATATCTCAGTGGGTCCTGCAGACAGTAGTAAGAGGTTATGCGATCCAATTTAGGTGTCGTCCACCGAAACTCAGAGGGGTTCTGCCCATAGTGTGGGCCCCGAGCAGGCTCTGGTAATGGAACAAGAGGTGAAAACGCTCCTTCAAAAGGGGGCTATAGAACGGGTTCCTCCTCCCAGTTTGGAGCTAGGTTATTACAGCCGATATTTCATCGTTCCAAAGTAGGATGGGGGGTTGCGTCCAATTTTAGATTTGCACCTATAAAATCGCTCGGTAGGGAAGCTCAATTCAAGATGCTCACTATCAAGCAGGTCGTGTCACAAATCAGGTCCGAGGGCTGGTTTGTCACGATAGATCTAAAGGACGCTTACTTCCACATTTCCAATATAGGGTTCTTCCGTTCGGTCTAGCTATCTCCCCGTACTTTACGGAGCAGATGGCGGTTCGACATCGAGATGTCGTCCTCGCGCATATCAGGAAGTTGGGGTTGAGGCTGAACGCGAAGAAAAGTGTTTATCTCCTTCCCTGGAGACCACTTTTCTTCTTCTTTTTATTCTTCAGCCTTGAAACAGTAAAGCTAGGCCAGCTACTCACTGTAAAGCAGTTTCAGAAACTGTTGGGTTTGATGGCAGCAGTGTCCAACGTTATACCTTGGCCTGTTGTACATGAGACCGCTGCGGTGGTGGCTCAGGACCAAGGGATTCTCCCCAAGGGGAAATCCACTCCACACGATCAAAGTCACGCGGCGCTGCCTTCGTGCTCTTGTCTTGTGGAAAGAAACTTGGTTCCTATCCAAAGATCCTGTGCTGGAAAGAAAAAAAAGAAAAAAAAGAAAAGGCTTCCCTCACAGGGTGGGGGGGCGGTCATGAGTGGTCGTCCAGCCCAAGGTCTGTGGCAGGACCATCATCTATCATGGCATATAAATTGTCTAGAGATGTTGGCAGTGTTTCAGGCTCTGAAACACTTCCTGGCAGACCTGAGAGGTCATCATGTGCTAGTTCAGTCAAACAACACGTCGGTGGTCTCTTATATAAATCGTCAGGGAGGCCTGCGGTCTCGCCGGCTTTACGAGTTGGCCCGTCAGGTCCTCCTGTGGTCCCTAGGGAAGTTACTATCACTAGCAATGTATCTTCCTGGGTATTTGAATGTGGTAGCGGACTCTCTGTCGAGGCAGGGGCCGAGGCCGGGGGAATGGAGACTCCACCCCCGAGGTGGTGAAGCTCCTTTGGTTGAGTTTCGGTCGCGCCGAGGCAGACCTATTCGCTTCCAAGGAGATATCGCACTGTCGTCTGTGGTTCTCCATCAGTCATCCAGCCCCTCTGGGGTTGGACGCTATGGTGCAGCCGTGGCCGAGGTCACGTCTGTACGCTTTCCCCCCGATTGCTCTGCTATCAGGAGTTCTGGAGAGGGTTCGCCGGGACGGGGTCAGCCTACTATTAGTAGCCCCGTTCTGGCCGGCCAGAGTATGGTTTGCGGACCTGGTTTCTCTCCTGGACGGCTCTCCTTTGGAGCTCCCGGTCAGGAGGGATCTACTCTCTCAGGCGGGCGGCATGATATTTCACCCCCGCCCAGAGTTATGGAAACTGTGGGCTTGGCCTCTGAGGGGGCCCAGCTCTTAGATTCCGGTCTCTCAACCGAGGTTGTTGAGACCATCCTTCACTCCAGAGCTCCATCCACGAGGAAGCTATATGCCTTTGAAGTGAAAACTTTTCACTTCTTGGTATGGAGAACACCTGTAGGACCCAGTTAACTGTCCAGTGGGTGCAGTGCTGGAATTCCTGCAGGAGCGTTTCTCCACAGGGTTATCCCCCTCCACACTAAAGGTGTATGTGGCGGCACTGGCTGCTTACCACGTCCCTTTCAGTGGAGTTTCTCTTGGGAGACACCCGCTTATAACTCGTTTCCTTCGTGGCACTTTGAGGCTGAGGCCAGCAGTTCGTGCCTGGAATTTTCGCCTGGTATGGTTAAGGCTTTTCTATACCCTAGGCCAGGTTATGTTCCTAAGGTCCCTACTAATGTTGTTAGACCTACAGTTCTGCAGGCTTTCTGTCCTCCTCCATTTCTGTCGTCAGACCAGGAGAAACTTAATTTGCTCTGCCCAGTGAGGGCGTTAGACGCTTATGTCCACAGAGCTGCCCTGTGGAGGAAATCAGAACATTTATTTGTATGTTTCGGGCCACCCAGGAAAGGGTGTCCTGCGTCTAAATAGAGAATGAGCAAGTGGGTGGTCGAGGCTATCTCACTTGCTTATGAGTCGGCTGGTCAGCCTTCACCTTTGGCTGTACGAGCCCGCTCTACTAGGAGTATGGCTGCATCCAAAGCTTTATTGTCAGGAGTTTCCCTGAGTGAGGTTTGTGATGCGACTGGATGGTCTTCACCGTGCAGGTGCTCTCGTCCGCTGTGCGCTAGATCTCACATGACGGTCACTTGCTCCTATGGCGACGTGGGTATTCGCGTTCCCACAGCGTTTGACGCAGCTCGAAGTTCCCTTGAAAGGGAACGTCTCGGTTACGTATGTAACCCTAGTTCCCTGATAGGGAACGAGACGCTGCGTCGTTCTGCCATACTCCCGGCATTCCCGTTAAGCGCTCCTTCAGGCCTATCAGAAGCTGATGCGCTTGTGTTTTTGGGGTGCTTTATAGTTTCCTGGTCGATGACGTCACCCGCCTATGACGTTCCGTCTCTCCATTGGGCTGATTCCATACGTGCTTCATGACGCACAACGCAGGGGCGTTCCCACAGCGTTTGACGCAGCGTCTCGTTCCCTATCAGGGAACTAGGGTTACATACATAACCGAGACGTTTCGCGGAACTTTTCTTTTACTGGACAGTTTAAAGCTCATAACCATTAATATTTTGTTGTTACTTGAAGTACTTAGAGTGCAGTGTTATGTTGCATCATGCAGTATTTGTCCTGAAAATAAATGTGTAAATGTAAATGTGATGTTTGTTACCTCAATAAATTTAAGGTCATTCCTATTTTATTTGTGTACATTTTAATCATTAACATTAAAAGCTCACTCTTGTTACGACTAAAATAACAGTAAAGGGTAAAAAAAACCCAACTGAATTCCCATAAATTAAGACGGAAAAAAAGGAATTTGCAAAAATTAAAATGTAAAAAACAGAATTTGGGAAAAAATAAAACGGATTTTATAGGGCCCCACACTTCTGATTGACTGCTAACTGTATTTAAGTGGCTTTGTAGTTTTGAGCTGAATCTTATCTTTCTTGTCCTGATTGGTTACATTTAACATGAGACATAACCATGTTGACATTAATATCACGGCAATGACAAGCAAGAAGTTGGTGAAGACGTGCATTTGATCACTCACAAACATCCTAGCGAGCTATGCAAGCTCTGCAAGCTATTCACACAGTCTGATGATCTTCCAACCGATCTTGTACTACAAAATGACTGGTTTAGTTACTTTTCTTTTTTTTAGTATTGACTTGGTACCACAGGATTTTTGCCATATACTTTGCAGTATTGTTTTGTGCAAGAAAAGAGGCAAGTCGATGTTCCTGTCGTAAGATTGAAGGTATGCCATTGGAAATCCAGTAAGACAGGGCTGCTGTTTTATATTGGCTCAGACAAATACCCTTGATGACAGTTCCTTGGCAAGGCCATAAAAATGTGGGTCGAGAGCAAAGCAGAGATGAATAACAGGAAGCTAAGGAACCCATCATGTGCATTGTGCTTGTGTTCAACATTTGTTTATATCAGAACCAGAACCAGGGAGACACTATGGCAGAAAAGATGGCAGCAGACAGATTGGTTTTAGACAGCAAGGATTTTAGTGCTATAATGTATTTCGACATCATGTCAATCAATTTACAGGGGCCTACGCCGTTTGTCTCTGATTAGAGGCTTCGGCTGTCACTCGATTGGTCAGAATGGCTTTCCTGACAGGCTGAGGAAGACAAACACTGCCATGAATCCGGCGCATTTGTCAGTCATGTGAGAAATTGGCATCGAAGCTGCAAGATAAGACATTCATCCTTCCATCCCTTTTCTCTGAAGCTCATACCTTCATCCTGCACATACATCCACCCACTCACTCTGTTTTTTTTCTCCTCGGCATATCACTAATGTCGCACTGATTTATTTTTTTAGTCAAGGCATAAATTGAAAATAGCAATGCATTCATTGTAAAGATCCTGTGGAACACAACAGGAGATCTTTGATGGAATGTTGATAGCCTCAGTCAGCATTTACCATTGCATATTTTTAATATAATGAAATAGCGATCGATCGAAATTGGTCATTCTGCCAAATGTTTCCTTTTGAAGAAAGACGGGTTTGGAATAACATGAGGGTGAACTTTCCATTTAAATGTTCTACAGGCATGTCTAAAAAAGTCTAAATAAATTTTTTAATTTCTAATTTTTTTTTTTACAATATTTAAAATCTTAAATTTCCTTCGGGATGAATAAAAGTATCCCATCCATCCATCCATCCATCCATCCATCCATCCATCCATCCATCCATCCATCCATCCATCCATCCATCCATCCATCCATCCATCCCATCCATCCCATCCCATCCCATCCATCCATCCATCCATCCATCCAGATTCTGCCAACAATTATTGCACAGGCAATTAAAGACATTTTATATAATCATATACACACACATTACTTATCTTCAAGCTCAGGAGATTATTCAGTGCCATCTAGAGCCGGAATGGTTTCCTTATTTAATTTGATCCTTTTTTTACTCCCTCTTACCCACATCAGATTCACAATCTGTTCTCTGCTTTCCAGTCTTCTCAAATCCTCACTCTCAAAGGTGATAATTACACCTCAATGTTTACCTCAATACCACAAAAGCAATTACTTGTAGAGAAGACATAGCTAAAGATTGATTGAATGACAAGAGTTTATGCAAAGTCATAAACTTGATTATTACTCCTCCGCAGTTGCCTTAACTAGAATCTTTATTAAATCACTCTCGTAAATGTTAAAATTCATTGGTTTCTTGTAGCTTCTGCCATTCTGAATATACTGTTCTTTCCTCTTGTAGAGCTTAGCAAGGCATTGACTTGATGAAATGATATGCCTTAAATATATGTCTGTTACATGCACAAAGCTGTTAACTTAGCCATAACTTAACCCTTATCCCTCTAACTATAACTTAACCCTCTAATCACATTTTTACCATGAGATCAGGTTTGGTTATTCAAAAACAATTCCTAAATGACCGAACCACCAACTTAGTTGTTATAAAACAGTTATAAAATTGTATTGTACAAAGTGCCATAACGAAATGTAAACTATAGTAAGTAGGAGGCCATGGACAGTAGTGAACCTGTTGTAAATGTGAGGTTTTGCTCTGGCAGATCCGATCTGTCAGTCTCAGCTTGTGTTATTCGGTGTCAGCACCATGGCTTCTGTTTGAGTCGGAGACACTGATATGAATTACCCCTGATGAGCTGTCTATGCCATTTGGAGGCAAACTCTGATTGTTATTATGTGTTTGGTAACAGATGTTCGGACATCGTGCCCATTAGAACACAGGGGTGTATCAGCTTTCAGCAGCTGTTAGCGTTGTTGGTGTTATAATATTGTGTGCGTCTGTTTGGTACTTCTTGCCCATACGAGGTTAAATGTTGATTGAAATTGTGAATTTGGAAAGGCTGCTTTCTATGTGACTATATTTCTATGTGTTCAAGGTAATATGAATACATTTAAATATTTAATTTAAAGAAAATTTTGTTTATTTTTGTAAGCAAGTTTGGGTACATAATAATTAAAAATTGACTTTTTTTTTCTTTAGTATAATAAGCAATATGGCCACAAGATAATAATATAAAATGTAAATGTTTAATTTTAAAGGGGTCATATAATGGTACATGCACTTTTACAAGTTGATTGTACTGAAATGTGTGTTGGCAGTGCCTGTACACAACCATCATATAATGATAAAAATCCATCCAGTGTTTTTGTTTTAATCTCCTTATATGTATTCCCTTGCCTCAAATCAAGCCATTCGACCGTGTGACGTCACACGGTCGGAAGCCCCTCCCACGATTGTTGATTGACAGGAGCATTTCAACACAGACCCGCCCTCGCTCATGAGCCAGCTGTCAATCATAGTCTGCGCGGACCGGCGCGGTCATTGTTGATATGCTGGAGCACTGTCTATGAGCAGAATGGCGTCTAAGCGATTGTGGTGTTCTGTTCTTGGGTGTAATAACGAACACAGCAGTCATTTTAATGTTCCTAAATCCGAACCGCTGAAGACGCAGTGGCTGAGTTTGTTTTCGAAGGAAATATTCCCCACGAGCAACGTCAATGCTTTCATGTTTGCGCGAATCATTTCACACACCAGACTGCTTTATAAACGAGGATCAGTATAAAGCTGGATTTGCTAAGAAGCTGCTCATGAAAAAAGGATCGGTACCAGATATTCGTGTTCCTGCTGAATCTCCAGAAGAACGGAAGTGAGTGTAACGTTTTATTAAACTTTATATTAATATATTAATCTTTGCAGATCGCTAGCTGCACGCTTCACAATGAATGCGTCAAA